>NC_142775.1:33735352-34335352 GCF_988280905.1 Pimephales promelas | reverse complement strand
ATTAACACAATTAAGCTATTAGCATGTCTGTTATTTTTTTTTTTCTTTACTACTCAAACATTACAATTTTTGTCAGCTTAATTACGCACAAAGTAAACTTACAGACATTATTTAAAGATAATTGACAACAGGATATGGGCGTGTCCAGTGGCTTTAGAAAAATTACATCTTATGCAAAATACTGATCACATTTCTTTATTTAATAATCGAATTAATATTAAATTGACACAATAGCATGTAGACTTCAAGTAAACCTTGCTTTAGTTTAGGGTCTTATGTAAGAGTAAATTGCAAATAATTTTGCAATGGTATTGTATTTTTTTTTTTGTTGACATATTACTGGTACTTTTGACATTCTAAGCGCAGACTGGAATGCAAAATCCTGTGTGGCCCATTGTGGTCTTGTTCACAATGCAAGGCACATACTAAGTGTCATGACAAATTTTTTTAATGCTATTTTTTTTTGCTGTCTTGCAAGCACTGTCGTTTCCCTCAGCAAATGCAGATCTTCCCTCTGTAATGCAATGCAGATTTCTACTACAAATATTTCTCAGCTTGCTCAAAAACCATTGCATTTTCGTTGTCAACACCTTCTGCTCTAAATAGCTCAGCAATATTGACGTTCATAACTAGTTGACGGATGCTGTTGTCAAAGAGATGCCCAACCTCTGAAACAGAACTCATCGCACACATATACCATTACACACTTGGGCAGTCGTGGTCACAATTGCAAGGGCATCCATGCTCACAACGGCTCTCTGCAACGGTAAACTCAAGACTGTTTGCATGCTGCTACAGCACACATGTGAATGCAATGCCGTGGGGGTGGAAATGTTTGTATCTCACACTGCTCTGGTTTCGAGGTCTGAGATGAGGTTGTTTGGTTGGGGAATGTAGAATCTGGTTTCAGGGGATTTATTTATTTATTTATTTATTTTTTTTCAAGTGCATCTTGATCCCCAACATGGGTGGTGATCTTAAAGGGCCACTTTCCAACTATTTCAACTTAACAAAACCGTTTAGAAATCATTTGAATGGTTCAATAACCTGTTCTGGAGAGAATACTGACTTTTTTTCCCCCGCTCCCCCCAGTGTTCCCAGGCGGAAAACCAACATGGGGACTAACGTAAATGAAAAGTTGGAAATAGAAGTCTCTCGAGAATGAGCGAGAAACACAAACTGCTTCATGGCAATTCAACATAATTCTACGATACTCTGTATGATATATAACCCAGTTGGTAGACATAGCTCCACACGATAAAGTTGGCTGACTCCAATAATAACAAATGCTCATGAACAGCAATAGAAAGCGTGAGTGTAACAGAGGCCAGCTAGTACTTGCTGTGTGAGTAAACCTCACTCCCCTGATCTCAATAGGCGCTCTAGCAACAAATGCTAGAGGCTGCAGTCTTTAGCCTCCTTGTTAGAGCGCCCGACTCTCATGCCGGAGACCCGGGTTCGAGTTGGACCCGGGTGGAGGGGTTGCATGAGGAAGGTGCTGCAATGAGGTTTTTTTATGACAGTGTTGTGAAAATATCCACTGCACACCTGTAGGGGGAGCTCGATTAGAAAATATGCGACAACAAAAGTTAAAATCAGCGAAGAAATTACTAGAGTTGCCAAGTGCCCCTTTAAGGGCAGTTCACACAAGATACATTATTGTGTGTGTAAATGTATATAATACTGACCCCAAACACTAAGTGTAAACAGGAAATGAACAGAATATCAATCTGAATGAATTATACGAATAAAAAACTTGTTGAATGAATGGTTCAATGACTAAATACTTAACTTGTTTCATTACTGGATGAGTCAGCATTTTTGAACGAATCTCTTGAATGAATGATTCAATGACAAATACATTTTTTTTAGCGGTCACATGTCACCACCTGCTGGTGTGAATGTTATTGATACAATTTTTTTTGAATCGCCAATGACGTTCAAAAAGCGATCGCTTCCGTAGACATCATTGTATCCAAGTTCTTCTGTGATAAGATGAATATTTGTAACAGAAATAATAATAGTGTGTGGTTGAAAAGACGCTGTTTCATACCTACACAAGACATCTGCTTTCTCTTGGTCAGAGTCAAAGAGTCAGAGTTCATCTTTTGTCAAAGATTAATAGACACAGACCAACCGCTTTCATTTAGTAACGGAATCGAGATCAGCAATGTTACATCTTTTTAACTCGTTAACTCGGCATGTCTCTATAGACAGGCAGAATGAATTCCCACTTTAATTTTCCAAATACTGTTGTTGTGTCATGGAATGTACATTTAAGAGTTTTCAGGTGAGAATTGCCCAAATCTGCGGTTTATTTATAAAAATAGCGGCTATTCTAAATTTTGCTTTGAAGTTTTCACACTGTAGTTGTGAGGTCCGGGCGATCACAGTGCACTTACCTCTGCAGGTCCTTCTGACATTTCCTGCAGGCTTTGATATCTCTAGCTGTTAAATATGACATATAATTTATTTTGGATACTTCTGAAAGGCAATCTTTGGTTTCACAAATAAATCTATTAGTTGATCCCAGGCAAATTGTTTTGTCTGAGGGCAAAGTTAAGTTAACCTTATGTTTATTTAACTTTAATGTTGCTAGAGCGATGCCTCGGTATATTCAACTGTATTGTATGCTTGTCTGTTTCCTATTGTATAAATATTTCAAAATGTAATTCAAAGCTGAATTATCAGGATCATTACTCCAGTCTTCAGTGTCACATGATCCCCTAGAAATCTTGATAATATTTAGGGTTTTTTTTGTATCAATGTTAAAAACAGTTATTCTGCTAGACATTTTGTGGTCTTTTCTTTTTTCTTTTCTTTTCGAAGGTTTGTTGTAGACTAGTTCACCCTGTCAGAGCAGAGGTCACCACGTTCATTCTCCGTGTACAGTCAACCAAGAACTCCTGGAATTGAATTGGGTTTTGTGTGAGTTTATGAATGCGGCTAATGTGTGGGAAGAGCTGGCACACTGTGAGGTCTGAATAGAATGTTGAGCATGAGCTTTGGTCTGACAGAATGAATAAAACTGGTTATATACAACTTCACCTCATTTTCAGTTTAGGTTTTTTCTTTAACAAAACAACAGTCGAACAGAATGACTTTCTAATAGAAATGCATTTAACTTAGTCCTAGAACATTCCTTAATACTTAAAGGGATACACATATTAAACTATGTCATTCCCTTAATTAAGACGAGCTGATGCATACCTCTCTCGTCTCAGTGCCTGCACTCTATCGCTCTGTATTGCCGCAAAACTATGTTAGCACTTAGCTTAGCCCAGTGCATTAAATATGGGCCAAAAAGAGAAGCGACAAAACACTTCCTCGTTTTCCCTATTTAAACACAGTTACTCGATTAGTGTAACTCGACCTAGGCTGGTGACACAAAGCGGGAGCCGGTAAGAGGACTTTTCACGAGTGAAGGTATTATTGCGCCAAGTTGAAGTGCTCTAAAGCACTTTTTTTATGGTATTCCGCCATACAATATAGTCATCAATTTTAAACGCTTAGAAAAACACAACGTTTTATTTTGTGTCACCAGCCTAGGTCGAGTTACACTAATCGAGTAACTGTGTTTAATTTAAATAGCTTAGCCCCATATTTAATGGACCGGGCTAAGCTAAGTGCTAACATACACTCACCGGCCACTTTATTAGGTACACCTGTCCAACTGCTCGTTAACACTTAATTTCTAAGCAGCCAATCACATGGCTGCAACTCAGTGCATTTAGGCATGTAGACATGGTCAAGACAATCTCCTGCAGTTCAAACCGAGCATCAGTATGGGGAAGAAAGGTGATTTGAGTGACTTTGAACGTGGCATGATTGTTGGTGCCAGAAGGGCTGGTCTGAGTATTTCAGAAACTGCTAATCTACTGGGATTTTCACGCACAACCATCTCTAGGGTTTACAGAGAATGGTCCGAAAAAGAAAAAACATCCAGTGAGCGGCAGTTCTGTGGGCGGAAATGCCTTGTTGATGCCAGAGGTCAGAGGAGAATGGCCAGACTGGTTCAAGCTGATAGAAGGGCAACAGTGACTCAAATAACCACCCGTTACAACCAAGGTGGGCAGAAGAGCATCTCTGAACGCACAGTACGTCGAACTTTGAGGCAGATGGGCTACAGCAGCAGAAGACCACACCGGGTGCCACTCCTTTCAGCTAAGAACAGGAAACTGAGGCTACAATTTGCACAAGCTCATCGAAATTGGACAATAGAAGATTGGAAAAACGTTGCCTGGTCTGATGAGTCTCGATTTCTGCTGCGACATTCGGATGGTAGGGTCAGAATTTGGCGTCTACAACATGAAAGCATGGATCCATCCTGCCTTGTATCAACGGTTCAGGCTGGTGGTGGTGGTGTCATGGTGTGGGGAATATTTTCTTGGCACTCTTTGGGCCCCTTGGTACCAATTGAGCATCGTTGCAACGCCACAGCCTACCTGAGTATTGTTGCTGACCATGTCCATCCCTTTATGACCACAATGTACCCAACTTCTGATGGCTACTTTCAGCAGGATAATGCGCCATGTCATAAAGCTGGAATCATCTCAGACTGGTTTTTTGAACATGACAATGAGTTCGCTGTACTCAAATGGCCTCCACAGTCACCAGATCTCAATCCAATAGAGCATCTTTGGGATGTGGTGGAACGGGAGAGTCGCATCATGGATGTGCAGCCGACAAATCTGCGGCAACTGTGTGATGCCATCATGTCAATATGGACCAAACTCCCTGAGGAATGCTTCCAGCACCTTGTTGAATCTATGCCACGAAGAATTGAGGCAGTTCTGAAGGCAAAAGGGGGTCCAACCCGTTACTAGCATGGGGTACCTAATAAAGTGGCCGGTGAGTGTAGTTTTGCGGCAATACAGAGCGATAGAGGTATGCATCAGCTCGTCTTAGTTAAGGGAATAACATAGTTTAATATGAAAACCCGGTGGAGTATCTCTTTAATAAAAAACTTTACTGATTACAGAATATTTTCTAAATTCTAACACTGAAACAAACGTTTTCTGTAAAGTTTCTTTGAACCAATATATATCGTGAAAAGCGCTCTACAAATAAACTTGAACGTGAGTCTGAATTTCGCCCTGAAATCAAGGTCTTAGAAATCATTCAAATTTCCAGTTTTCTCATGAATTTCATGTGTACTTTCCCCTTGAACGTCCTGCATGCATACAGTCTTATAGTGTTGAGTCTAACCATGCTCTGTGTCAAATGTCAAAAATGTCACACCTTCCCATTCAGATTGCCCTCTGAGAAAGCACCCACAAATGTTGTTGTTTTCCTTAGATGTGCCAGCTGAACCAAGAGAAAGGTTTATTGAAGTCTGGACTATTTAAGAGCATTCCTTTCAGACGGTGAAACATGTGCATGACAAATGTCAGTATGTGTCCAAAGCTGTCCTTTGCTCTTATTTGCTCTGTCTCCTTACATTTTATTGCATGAATCAGCCACAAAAGTTGTTTTTTCAGACATGCCAGCTAGAGCCAGAGAACCACGTCTAAATTGGTCAAACGCACCAGACACATTTTCAGACGGCCCAATGCGTACTTAGTCACAAAATGTGGGGAAACATGATTACTCCGCTTTACCATCAAGCTAGTCCCTGAGTTTCAGTATGACAGAGACATAAAAATACATACTTTGGACCAAGATAAAGTCTTTACACAGTAAGTCTGCTGTGAGAGGGTGAGATTACATGGAAATGGTGTGTGTGTAATGTTTTTTTTTTTTTTTATAAGCGGCGCATGAGCTGTGTTTCCTAGTTGGCAGCATGGTGCCCAAAGGCCTGCTGTGTGCTTCAGCCGCTCACCTCACATTCAATCAAAGAGTTGGGAATCGAAAACCAATTTCTTTTCTTCTTTTATTTGAAGGAATACTGCGACCAAAATGATTTAAAGTTAATAATGTTAGTTAAGTTAACAGTATCTCTTTCCCAGGTTACATTTGTTACGCCTAGTCGCATGATTATGAGTGATTCATCGAATCATTCTTTCAACTGATTCATTTAAAAACAGTCTTTCTGGAATGAAACCAGTTACTGTCTTTTTGAGTGAGTCATTGAATCATTCATTCAGCCGACTCACTAAATCGTGAATAGGTAACTGGAATCAGAATCAGATTAAATTTCATTACAGTTCCCATCCATATCCAAGACTGCATTTATTTGATGATAGATGCAGTAAAATGTAATAATATTGTAAAAAAAAAAATGATTACAATTTAAAATAACAGTTTTCTATTGTAATATATTAAAATTTAATTAATTCATGTGATGACAAAGCTGAAAACAGACCGTAGTGTCATTGATCATTTTGAAACCATTGTAATGTTCTAATGTTTGATGCTAAAGAGGCGTCATATAGGCGTCAAGGCGTCATGTACTGACGCGTTTGACAATGCGTATACATCCAACACACATGGCACCCTTTAGCGTCAATATGAGATGCAGATGTATATGGGCCAGAAGGCGCCTCCTAGTGGTCTAACCCTAACCCTACCCCAGACCTAAACCTACCCATAACCAAAGCGTGTTATATTGATGCTAAAGGGTGCCATGTGCGTTGGAAGTATACACATTGTCAAAAGCGTAACTATATGACGCCTCTAGGATGAGAATGGGTCATCTATTTAATGCATCTTTGCTAATACAACTATTTATTTATTTATTTAAATATGAATAAAAATGAAATCTTACCAACCCCAAACCTTTGAATGATATTGTAGACCTGGAAATAGATGTGCAGACATATATGGGCCTGTACCCTTTCATAAGTGATTCTCTCTTTCTCTAATTCTGTTTCTTATTCTCAATATATCCCTCTTCTGATCTCCATCTCACTTGCCATCTTTTTCATCTCAATCTCCTCACTCCATTTTTACATCTTTTCTTCAATTCCCTTGTCACTCTCCCTCCTCTGCCTTTTATCAGCCTTTTTTCTTCATGGATCTTTTTGGTAATGACTGAGTGGTAAATACAGTCATGTCTCATTGCCGTTATTTATAGTCTGTCTGAGAGAGTGTGTCCATGCGATAACCTATTTTATTTTCTCTTGGCTAGTTTGTCTTGTTGTCTGTTTTTAGGGAATTAGGGAAGTTGAAAGTACCCATACCAAGTTCAAAAATTGAAAGTACTAAAATAAAAAGGCCTCTCATTACAACAAGTTTTGGGTAGAAACATCCATATAGAGGTTAATTATGAATGTTCTGCTTTATTGAGTTCTTTCAGTGAAGCTGAGATGGATAATGTAGCTGGAAATGTTCCCATCCTCATAGTTAGTTTGTCTGTGTGCAGTGCTGAATCTGAGAGGTCACTCATCGGGAACGCAACGGCGGAGCAGGTGCAGTGATATCAGACCCCTTGGTAGGCAGATTTTCCTCTTGTATTTCCACAGACTCCAGCATTGTCAAAGACCCCTATCAACACAACCAATCCGATGCTCCACCGCCTGCATGTCTGTTCTGTCAGCTTTAAAGGGAATCAACATTGAATCATGCCACAAGGTCAGACACATATGTCCGACATATGTCTGCTCAGCCCACAGTCTTATCAGCGCAAGTGTTTTCAGTTCAGTTGCATAAAACTGCTATAGTGGATTGGTGTAAATATAATATCCACATGCTCCGGTCAAAGGCACATTGAGGACATCTGTGAACAGCTTAGCGATTGAGACTCTCCAGTTCTCACCTGACACTGCTGTAAGCTGCCGACCGTCCATTAACAGAGCTCTTCCTGTCCAGATGTTGCGCATGTGCGTGCCAAGCCCTCCCTGCGTGTGACAGACGCACACGGAGTGGAAAACTTTCACATTCGTTTTCTTTTTTCTGTGTTTCTGCTAAGAGCTTCCAGTGAAAGGCATTAGCGCGGAATTGGCCTGCAGAAACACGTTAGCGACCTTTCCATCTGTGAGATTCTAGCTGTGGGTTTTGTAATGGGCCATAAGTTTGAAATAGGCACGGCTGACCGGGTGTGACACGAGCATCTCTCCGTCTTTACGATCCCAAAGAGAGCTTTGAAGTAATTCCTCACTTTTCTGATGTGCTTTCTATCATTTATACCGTGTCCTAACCTGGCTCAATGTGAACAGGTTTCGTTGTAGTTGTGTCTGTGGGATTTAAAGACAAATGTTATGTTCAATAATGGATATGCAGATCTTTTTCAACTTTAATGATTAAGCAATAAATAATATTGGAAATATAATCTGCATTATGTAGCTGGGTCAATGACGTATAAGGCCTTTGAGAGGCCCATTTTTAAAATACTTGAAATAATAATATATTTGTCTTTTTTCTAAACATGTGGAGTGTAGTCTACACTTGCATGTGTGTGAAAACTTCAAACAAAGATATTTTAGTGCTTTTAAACTCAAATGAATAGGGCAATGACCTTAAAAAAGTCATTTGGGGCGACCGTAATTTTTCTTATAATTAATAGATTTCCTTTACATAAGTTATATTTTAAGAGGTATCAGTAATTAATTGAACTGTTTAAGAAAGATATACTCATGTGTCCTTTCATTTATTGCAAATGATGTTAAATACATTTTTATCTATAATGGCAGTGCCAAACAGAAGTCAAGGCCGGACGGTCGCCCCACATGATGTTTTCACACATCAGGTGGCAGAAAATGCCAATAAACCAATTATTTTTAAAGAAATAAGAGTGGGCATATGTATAAGGGAGGTGGTAGACATACAATATATAATTTTATTAATTTTAATGTTTATTAATTGGTAAAAAGTTCAGTCGGACAGAAAAAGCAAGCGTCACGTCATTGACCCAGCTATATCAATTACATTTTTATTAATTTAAGAATCGTTTTTTATTCATTAAACCATTTATAATTATGCAAAATATCTGTTAAAATCAAATCTCAATTTTTCTGTAGTTTCTAGGTCTTGAATATATTCGGAATGTTCTAAATTGTATATTTTCGGAATATTTTCGGATTTTGCCATTAGTGGTGTGTATAAATAGAAGTAATCGCTGATTAAAGCATATTACTATTGTATAGGATTGTTGTTTTTTTTTTCTAGAAGTTGTGGCATTACTTTTTAAGGTTCCACAGACAAATAATTGATTGGCTAACGGACGTTCTAGTGCATTTTGAGACTATATGAAATCCCTTAAAATGACCAACTCCCTGATCAGGGCCATGACTACTGAACTAGATGCTCCCATAGAGATAGGTGTAATTTCATATTCATCTCTATTTTTCTCCTTCCGTCTCTATTTTCTATCATCTCTCTCTCTCTCTCTGTCTCTAAATGCACAGTGGTTTTTAGTTAATGTTGCTATTTTTGTTCAACTCCCACAACAACCTGGCATAGAACTCAATATCTGGGTAAAGCTGGTAATTAAGCCCAAACTGTTATAGAAGCTAAGAGTGCCAAAGCATTAACATTTACCTTCTGTGGCTCTTAAATATGGCCTGCAGTGTATTCATCAGCACCTGCCCACACAGAGGTCACCCATACAAGCTCTTTGCCAAGGGCCACAAACCATTATACTCGAGACATGTGTTTTGTGCTGATTCCTGGTTCACTGTTGAACCACAGACTTGCCTCTATTGGATATTAGCATCTCTCAACAGAGCAGATATATTTTCTCACTTTTCTGTTTTTTTCACACTTCACTCTGATTTGTACTCTTTTTTTTTTTTTTTTTTTTTTTTTTTTTTTTAGATGAGTTTTTCCTGTGCACATTCATTCAGTTAGTGCAGTGCATTGCAAAAAACTAGATTGTTCCCATTATAATCAGCGAAGCTGTCTAGACTGGGAGCACCAATTCTGTCGTATCGTGTCACACTGTGAAGTGCCTTCAGTTAATGAATGGACTCTAGCTACTCTTCATAGATACTGCAGATATATACTGCTCTGAATTGGAATAAATACATAAAATGTATGTGTGTGTAATATGTGTTTATATAAATACATAATGTTAAATATTATTATTAATTATATAATATTTATATCAAACTTTATCTTAATGTAGAGATATTATCAGTTCCTTCAAATGGTTTGCAGAAATGCAGAATTTAAAAGATAGATAGATAGATAGATCGATCGATAGATAGATAGATAGATTATATATTTCATATATAATCTTCCTCATATATATATATATATATATATATATGAAGAGTTCAGATGCAAAAGCCTCTAAATGCCATTTGAAATTTTCTTCTTTAATGATGATTTTTATCAAACTTGTATATTTAAGTTCAGTAATTTCACTTAAATAACAATTAATAGGTAATTATCATCGCCATTTAAGTAAAATTACTGAACTTAAATATACAAGCTTGGTAAAAATCATCATTAAAGAAGAAAATTTCAAATGGCATTTAGAGGCTTTTGCATCTGAACTCTTCATATATATATATATATATATATATATTTCATATATAATCTTCCTTTCTCTTCCTCTCTTTCTTTTTCCTTTAGATTTTTCTTTCTTTTTTTGTCTCCCTGCATTACTGCCTACTTGACTGGAATGACCTGTGGTCACCTGATTAACTTCCTGTTGTCTGACCTCAGAATCTCACCATTGATTGCACATGGCATGCCTGAGCGCACGGCTCTCCATCTTAAAGCTGGAGAAGAAAAAAAGTTGGGGGTTGTGTGTGTGTGTGTGTTCGAGTGTGTTTCACTTGAACATGAATATAAGGGTTTCCTCAGCCGACAGTCTCACCTTTTCCCTCAGGCGTACAGCTGACTACAGATGACCACAGCATGACACTTATCATGTCATGTTTGTTTTAATGCAGTTATCACCTGACCTTTAAGAGGTAGATTATGAGTTGAAGGGAGAGAGAGAGTGAGAAATAAAGACAGATTAATAGCATGCGGATGTGTTAGGAATGAATTGACGATATAAATGTTCAAGATCCGTTAACTACTAAGCATTTGCAATGAAATGAACAGATAAATTAGTCAAAGATCTGCCAGCATTACACTCAGCTTCCACATTCTGCATGCTAATATACAGTAGTGCATTTGCATTGAAGGTTCCCACGCTATTTTAAACCTCTCGTTGCGTTATATCTTAACATTTGCGTTTGCTCTCCTATGAAGTGAAACTTCACTCTTCACAATTTCGTGCAAAGGTAACCTTTATCATCGAACAATCCAATGTTTGACCTTTTGACCTCTTTTTTAAATGGTCCACTTCAGTCTATATTTCTCTGTACTGGAGTGCTGTAATGGATGTTTTCTGGAAATTGCTACACTACACGTGAAGTATCAGGGTCAAAGCGCTCTTTATTTTTGCTTTATAGTATCGATATCCATTTTCCAGAAAGACCTTCAGAAAATGTCTGAGAAATGTTTGCACTTGTTGTCACACAGTAGAACTGCTTCGTAAATTTCAAAAGGACATTTTCATAAAGTCACTGCGTTCCACTGATCAGTCACGATAATAACGTTTTATAGTTCTTGGCCTACTTTGATCTGTGATCTGCTTCAAGATTAACACATTTATGGCCTTCCTGTTATAACAATGACGTGTACAGAAGAGTTTAGTAATTCATTCTTTTAAATTTCTAGGTCTAAACTATATGTTGTCTTGATTACATCGTCTGTTTGATTTGAAATGCATCGGCTGTTTCATTTAGGTCATGTGATTCAAAAAAGAGACTCACATCACTATATTGTTAGTTTGTACAGGTTTGTGATAAAGCTTTTTATAAAATCTTTTTTATAACTAAAGGCAAGCAGTTTTACAAAAACATTCCTGTACAGAAGGCCATTCCCTGGAGTATGCAATTTTAACAAATAAAAGAAAGTTATCTTTTAAGATTTTAAAGCTATGAAGCTATAAAGCTTACTATTAGGATTATGTAAACATCAAAATTTTTATTTCTTATGTTTGAAATACTAACATACAATTTTTTCAGTGTGTACTATGCAAACAACAACAACAACAAAAAAAAAAACATTAGTTTGCATGTACAGTAATGGGATGATGACTGATTATATTTGCCATAATATGTAGTATAACTTCAGAGCACATTTAATGTAATAATATACTGTGTCTCACAAATAATGCAATGGTTTAACTTCTATTTCCAGAGTGACAAATGTGACTGAGATTCTACCAGAATGAAAACCAGCATTTGATTCATTATTTTTGTCTTAAAACAATTCAGATTATCACAGAAGAACTGGCTTAAAAGTGTATAGCTCGGATATAAACACTTATGTGTTTGGTTGTGAACAAAATAGTATAAAACACCTTTTGAAAGTAAAAATTGTATCGGTGATATCGTTTGTTTATTGAATCATTTGATTCAAAAATGCTATTTTCATCCAGGAATAAAAAAAACACATCAAGTATTCGTGAGTAAATCATTGAAACATGCATTCAAACCGATTAAAAATTTAAATATAAATTTTGTTAAAACCTCTTGTAAATTAGGTTATATAGTTTACTAGTCTGTTCAGAATCGTGATCTCTATTTCAAACGAAAACCAAAAAATCGTGATTCTTAATTTATCCAGAATCGTGCAGCTCTATTATGTAAGCTGGCACTCAATGTGTTTGCACATTGATGTGACACAGGAGTGTTGGAGATGCCACTGAGGAAACGTAGAGGACCCTGGCTGGTTGATTAGTCGATCGCTAAAACCAACAGATGTGATGTGAACAGCCACGAACTGAGCATCACAGTCGGTTTACTTCCTCCAAACCCCAGGGCGCGGACCGCACCACATATCTGGAAATCCTGCCTGCGTATACAGGTCACCAAAATCACTGCAGCTTCGTTTTTTTTTTCATCTCACTGGCCTCATTTCCACCGCAAACTAGAGCAAAGCTCAAGCTTAAGTAATAGCTAGGAGTTAGAGAAATAGATTCACAACATTGAAAGAAAGTGATTAACATCAGGGATTTCCACTTACAGTTTTTCTTTCTCTGAATACAATAGATTCCTGAGAAAGTGTTAAGGAATGGAGGAGAGCTGAATGGCCCGAGAGGCAGGGGAAGTTAGAGGAAGTTTATCTGCAGGGATTATAGTGTGCAGCTGGCCCACAGAGATTACTCAGACAGTGTCAGGAGGATTACTAGACAGGGACCGAAACATGCTCGACGTGTGCAGCCTTTAAACTACATACGTGTCTGGGTCATTTCACCCTCAAATGAAAAGGGAAATCTTTTTTTTTTTTACTTCAGGAAAATCACACGTCTATTCTCTCACATGTAAACACCTGTACATGAGCACAGCGATGGATGTTTAATCCTCAGCAGGCTCTCGAAAGTGCAGCAGTTGACTCAAATGGTGTCTTTATGCTCCTTTATCCTCTATCAACCCTGCAGCCGTGGCTTTAGTGCAGACTGACCAGAAATTAAGTTTTTGCAATTTTCGGATTAAAAAGATCACCGTTTCCCAGAACTCATCATTCCCTTTTTTGAAGCTATCCATTACACCAGCCATTTAATTGTAGAGCTCAAGAGGTCGTGGCTCATGGGGAGGCTTTATGTAATTTATTCACTCTTGCAGACCACCAGACACACAATAGGGGTTTTGGCGTCTTCTTCCGCTGACATACAAATCCCCTCCTAGCTGATCATGCCCCCCTAGGCCGACTTGCTTCCTCCCATCCATGTTGGTTGTGTAAGACCCGTGGGCATGAGGTATGCGAGTCGGGTGTCTTCGTAAAGGCAACAGATGGGTCCGTACGCAGCTCTGTGCCCGCTCCACAAGTGGGGAAGCTTGGCTTGAGAATACCAAGGGGAGGAGTCAGAGCTCAGCGAGAAGAGAACATTCAGCCACCCATGTAGCCCACACAAGCGCTCCAGACATCCACACACACACACACGTTCCCGCTTCTCTACCTTGGTGGTTTTAGGATGTAAACTCTCCTCACCTGGTGTTCAAAAAGCTCTGTGTGGTGTGATGTTGAATTCAGAAGGTGAGTCATCGCCAGTCCTGGTTTGGATTAAACACTTCCCATGCTTCTAACACTCATCCTTTTGCTCTCCCGCAGGTATGAAGACCCCCTTGAGCCCCACCCAGCTCATAGAAAATGGACAGCTGTGCTTCGCCATCGCAGGCCGCATGGAGGTAAAGGAGCCTCATATTATCAACGCGGACATGCATCTACATCAGGAGAAGAAGAAGCTGCTCTTCTCGCTTTGCGAAGTCTGCAACATCCAGCTGCACTCCGCCACGCAGGCCCAGGTCCACTACAATGGCAAATCTCACCTCAAGAGGGTCAAACAATTGAATAAAGGAGAGCTGCCCACGGCAAGCGTCAGCTCGGCTTCCACTCCTCAACACTCTCTCAGCAGCAGTGGCAGTCAAGGTAAGACCCAGGGGAGTGAATCCTCCGATGCTTGCCTCCATGCAGGCGTAAACAGCTCTGATGGTAATGCGCCCTGAGTTAGCATTTGACTCAGAGGCCCTAGCTTGTCATTTCTTGTGGCATTTCTCTTTTAAAGAGGTGGGTTTTTTTTGTTAAAGCCGTATAGTTTACCCAAAAATGAATATTATGTCGCCATTTACTCCTCTTCATGTAATTTCCAAACCTGTATGACTTTGTCAAACACAAAATAAGCCAATTTTGGGTCTGTCAAGCTCAACATTTACAAAAAGATTTCATAAAAGTACCACAAAACAGTCTATAATGACATATTGACTGACTCTTATGGTTCCTCTGTGTCAGACATATGACTTCAGAAGTCTGGAAATAAGTCATTATTCACTGAAAATGAACAACCAATTTTGAGTCGGATCTTTTAATTGAATCAGCTGATCCAGTTCACGGAGCAATCTGGTGTGTGTTTCCCATAAAATAGCATAACTCGTTGGCATACAGTAACTATCATAGTACGGTGCATTGCATTGGATAAATCAACTAGCAAGTCACGAATGTTTCCCGCAATAACTTTGTCGCACGTGCCATCATGTTGGTTTAACAATATAGAATTGTTGATTATGGTGTCACAGAGCTGCTGGGTTAAAAGCTTCTGCACGTAAATTACTTTGACATTAAATTAAAGTCATATTATTGCTGTAAATAATGTTTAAATTATTTTGCTCAAAAGTCATACTAACAAGAAACTATGCTTGTAAATATGCTGTAATTTGTGATGCTGTTTGCTTCTAGAAGCACAGAATCATTAAACTATGTTGATAACGACGGAACTTTTTACCATAGTTGGCTAATGATGCTAACGATTGAATCAAACTGATTTGAATCTCGATTTCGAATGAACTGACTCAAATGTTTACATGTTTTTCAATGAATAATGACTAGTTTTTGGTCAGTTGATCACACAAAAGTATTGAATGACTTCTGAAAACTTGTGTGGTAAGCAGGGCGGGGCCAAGAGCTGTGGGAACGGAGTGGGGCCGGAGGTGTGAGTACTAATGAGTGTCACCTGCACACCACACTGATCTTGATCCTCACAGAGGAGATCCTCATGGCTCTTGGCCACACCCTGCTTACCAGACACATTCAATACTGTAATGTTACTTCCTATGATCTTACTGTTACACTGAAATTGCTCAGTCTAGTTCACTAACTGTTTTCTCATATTATACATTCACCTGATATTGCTGATTGTGAAAGAGACACGAATAGTTACTGAAATGCCTTATGCTAGATAACACCACAAATGTAGCGTTATCATCGTATGAGCATGGAGCATTAGTTCAACGTCAAACTGATAAAAGTAGCCTATTATTGTAACGTTGCAGTGGGAGTTTACATGAGTTTAGAGCATGTTGTGTGATGCTTTCTCCAGTGTGTTGAAAGTCTCAGTGTGGCCGTGTACCATGAGTGCTCGCTCTTGTGTTCGACCATGCGCAAGAGCACCAGCGCTCTTGTAAAAATTGGTTGCAATTTGAAACATCACCAATAGAGGCCGCTAAAAAATACATATAGCACCTTTAATTTCTGAGTGAACTATAATTTCTATTTATTTCCAAATCCAAGCCACCATTTAGTAAAGCAAGAAGCACACTTAGAAACCTCAGGTTCAGTGTTTTTCTCAGGGTCACACAGTTGTCACGGTCGTCTTTTGTGGGGCTTGAACCGGCAACCTTCCACTTTTATGTCCTGAACTTTAGACATTACAGAGACCACTTACACCACTTTGTTGATTTTGCTCATAAAAAAAAAATTTGCCTATTTGTCAAACAGTTGTGCAAATACTTTTAACTGAACTTAAATACATTCTAAATCTGAACAATTTTGGGTGTTACCTATATAAACATTATATTGAAAAATATTTTATATACAAAAATACCTGTAAATTATACACAATATATCATAACACAAACACATGCACACAAAAACACTCAGCTAGAGAACATTTTAAATAATTCTTGCACTCATTGGGGATTGTCCCGGAGCAGTACGGAGGCTTGTGCATCATTTTTGTAACCTCTTGGGAGTGTCTGACAAATAATGGCAATTAAATTTTGCTAAAGTATGCTTTTCACATGGACTTTCAAGGATAATGTGTGTCTTTAACAGGCCTGTGGTGGTGCTGGCATGTGTAACTGGTGCGAATGGCAGCAACTGCACTTGACCAGTAAGTGACAGTTTATCAGTGTGTTCACAGTCTGGTTGGTGGGTGGAACTGTTGAGACTGAAAAAAAGACCCTGTATTAATGGCTCATTCAGGTTATGAATAGGATCCAGATGCAGGTGAACTCTTCATATTTAAACAAACACTCTCTTGTTTTGCATGTTACCTGGGAAACATTTTGGTTTGCATTGATGCAAGATGGGCAGAGGATCTGTGAGAAGTTGGTGCTGGACTGGCAGGCGAGACTGTGGCTTCCAGTGCAGTGTCAGAGCGGTGGTGACCAAACTTTCATTAGATTGGTGGAAAAGTAGCATACAGGCTACAGACATTAGACAGAACTTGTTGGACTCCATGGGAAAACTTTTGCCTCTTTTGAACTGGCGGCCAAAGCAAAATGGAATTTTTGATTCAGTTTGAAGAGCTTATTGCACTATTAGAAGGTCTACTATGTCATAGCGAATTTCATGACTTTATGAATGCTGGTAAAATAATCTGTGTGCTTTTGCTTATGAAGAATCACAGATAGGATCCCCCCCCCCCCCCCACCATGACGCTACTATTAAACGTAAGAGATGTATGCCATAATTCTTGGCCAAGTACACAATAGACAGTAAAAACTTAGGGGAGTGAAAAGTTCTTTCAAATCCCTTAAAGTATCATACTGTTTGTGATGGTTGATGAATTGATCATCTAAAATGAATTAGAAACATGAATGTTTTTTTTTTTTTAATGTTTTTTGAGACTGGTATGGATGGGATCTCGCCACATGGTATTTTCTATCATGATATTATAATTTCTGAGCCACAATGTAATATTATCATGATTGTTAATATGTACACTACACAGAAGTTTGGGGGTAAAATATGTATATTTTATAAATATAATATCTTTAGCAAAGGTGTGTTAATTGATCAAATGTTAATAATGTTGTATTTTAAATAAATGCTGTTCTTATGAACTTTTGATTCATCAAAGAAGTTTCCACAAACATATTAAAGCAGCAACTGTTTCAACATTGATAATAAAAAATATATGTTTAGCAGAAAATCAGCATATTAAAATGATTTCTGAAGAATCAAGTGACACTGAAGACTGAAGTAATAATGCTGAAAATGTAGCTTTGATCACAGGAATAAATTGCATTTAAAAAAGATATTAGAATAGTGTATATATATATATATATATATATATATATATACATGAAGAGTTCAGATGCAAAAGCCTCTAAGTGCCATTTGAAATTTTCTTCTAGAATGATAATTTTTATCAAGTTTGTATATATTTAAGTTCAGTGATTTCACTTAAATGTCTTATGATAATTACCTATTAATTGTTATTTAAGTGAAATTACTGAACTTAATACAAGTTTGATAAAAATCATCATTAAAGAAGAAAATTTCAAATGGCATTTAGAGGCTTTTGCATCTGAACTCTTCATATATATATATATACTATTTTAATATATATATTTTTTCCTCCTCAAACCCTAATATTAATATTTTTTCAACCTTTGGTAAATTAACATATTGCAATGTGTTTTGTTTATGATTTTTAAGCTTTAAAGACTCTGTCAACTATAATGCATGGGTTGCTATTATAGCTGGTGGGAGAACCTATGGTGGAGAGTCAAGACACGCAGCTCTGAAACTTCTATGATGTCCAAAAGAGAGTGAGATCAATGCATTAGCGAGTAGCTGTTCAGTTTAATTCTGTTCATTTAATATGCATTTGTCAATTTTTCTGAAGTGAATTTGATTATCAAATGCAATTTCCACTCCTGTAAATAGCCAAAGTTATGAGCAAACTCAGTGTGAACAGAACAAGATTAAGCACTCAGAAGAGATTTTAGCATATTTATCAGCAGTGTGAATACGGCCATCAAGTTTCTCTGGAAATGAGGAGATTGTCATGTATAACCTGATGTAAGTGCATAGTTTGCCTGTGTTTGTAAGTGTGTCATCAAGTTTCGTTGGTCAGCTAATATGTGTAGCTGGTGTTATATACTGTACTTTTAGCCCATTTGTGCGTGAATGTAATAGTGAGTTATTCCGATTTATCTTTTTAAATATATGGGTGTGTGAAAAGCAGAGGTGATGTTTGATCTGCCCCACACAGCTGCGTCTCCTGCAGGGATGTCACGTGTTTTCATCTCTCTCTGGGAGCAACTCTAGTGTTCCATGGAGCTTCAATAAACAGCAATAAGAGCTGCAGGGGCTGGTGTATTTAAAGCAGTCATCTGTAAACGCCTCAACTGCTATTTAAAAGAATAGGTTAGCTAGTACTGTGCCGAAGAACCTTTATGTGTTTCAATTATTTCTTTTTATGATATAATGAAATAAAATGAGGAATTTCTAAAAATAGATTGATCATACAAGCTGTTTGTTTTCATGGCAAAAGTTTAGTGATTGTAGAATCAGACTGAATGAATTTTAAGCGCACATTTTGATTACCCTAAACTGTTTGTCTTTACCATGAGCAAGTCTCATTAAATCTATTGCTGGTGTTTGAGTGGCAATTTCATATAAGGGAGCAAACAGTCATCTAAATCAAACTGTACTTTGCGATTCGGTGATCGTGCAACGCTAAACCACATTTACGGTATAAAAACGATAAGTCAGAGGAATTTTGAAATGGAAAATGTGAAGGAATCCTGCATAAATCTCTTAAACCCACTTTATCTGTTGTCTAGATTTTGTGTTTGTAAAATGAAGTCAGAAGAGCGCCTGTGTTTGTGATTGATTGAGCGCGTTTGAGTTGGACAATGGTGTCAGTGACTCTGAATCTTTAAGCAGGCTGCTCATTATTTGCTGTAGTCTGAGCCGGACATATGTAATTACAGCAGGGAGGATGTGCTGCGCTTTACCGCGGTGTCCTGTTGACTGACAGTCGATCAGATCTGTTAAAGAAATGAGCTTAGCTCGCTCCTCACATCTGTGCGCCGATTTTGATGGATTATTGAAAGCATTTCTGCCAACGTATATAATGAGTACATTTCTGTAGTCTGTGCATGTGTGTGACCATGTATCATGCTCTTGTTGTGGTCAGAGCACTAGTGACCACTAGGGGGCAGTGTCATCATCTTGAAAACGTTTTCATCATTATGGCCTGCAGAGTTCATTGCAGGTGAAGATGATTGTATTTTTTAACTAAGAGTAATGAAGTTTGTAAACATAATATAAAATGTCAAAGTCTTGCATAGTCATATTTCTAATTTCTGTTTCCTTTCACCATCATTTTCTGTTCCACTCTTACTGATAAAGTGGCCAAAAAGCATGATGACTAATGACATGAATAAGCCAGACAAATTCCCTCTTCCTGTTCTTTGAATCATCATAGCTCATGCCTGTCTACTCCGATTCTGTCAGAATTACCTCAGATTAAAACAAACATAAGGTACATTCACAGCGTGCAGTTCAAATGTGTTTTTCCATCATATGTGTCATAGATCTGGGGGCTTTTTTTGATGGTATTGTGAATCACTGTCAGAAAATGTGCACAATTTGTTCCTTTAGGGGTACTAGCTTGTCGCTGGTTACTTGTCATCTTCATCCCTTATTTACCCCTAAAAGGTGCATATTAGTGTGTACCATTAAGGTACTACTTATGAACCTTTTAGGAGTAATTATGGTACAAATATGTCCCTTTCAGATTGCCCTCCTAGTGACAAGCTGTTATAAGGCGCAATTTTTGCCTTCAGTCGGACTTTTTCAATTTTATCTGTGCCACTGGCATGAAATAAATTGAATATGCATCAGGTTTCTTTTTTCTTTCAGTTTTTTTTTTCATTACACAGAATAGTGCAAAATGTACAGTATTTGTAGACGAACATTTACTTATAAAACGGTAACTTCCAGTATTTCATTCTGAATGCAATATTTTTACATATATACGCAACTGTTTAAAAGTTTTAGATCATGAATGTTTTGAAAGTTCACCAAGGCTGCATACATTTGATCATATTTATTAATATAGTAACCATGGTAATATTTTGAAATCTATTTACAATTTCAAATAGTTGTTTTCTATTTTAATATACAGTATGTTGAAAACCGTTGTGCTGGTTAATATTTTTGGTGGAAACCATGTTTTTTTGTGTTTTTTAGGATTATTTGTAATAGTTAATAAAGAACAAAAGTTCAAAATAACAATATCTGAAATATAAATATTTTGTTACAATATTACACCCGATTTCACAGTCTCCGACTAAAATGCAGCTGTTTTGACTGAAAGCAACTTGCACTGCTATCATGCCTGTGCCATTGTTTTGTCTCAAGATGCACATCAGTAATGTTTTTTTTTCTAAGGCATTCTTATAAAATCTACTTAAGTATACTATAATTAAATTAAGATCTAATCCTGGTTTAATCTAATCCCTGTATGTGAAACCAGGCCTTAATGCCTTTACTGTCACTTATAATCAATTTAATGTATCCTTGTTGAATAAAAGTATATACAAAAATAAATAATAAAAAGACCCAAACTGTTCACCAGTGCTTTATCCTTTAACACAGTAGAACTGTTGCTTGTTTAGGCATGCCAAATATGAGACAAATTATCACTCATGCAAACAGTCAGGCTGAAATGTGTTTGCATTTTATGTCAGTTTAACTTAAATGTTTCATGATTCATACGCCTAGCAGAAAGATGCTGACATACATAGTCAAACTGTAAAATTCATTGTGTGTGAATGGTTTTACATCATCCCACCTTTCCTGGTTCAGATCACGCTTCCATACATCCTGTACTTTTGAGGCTCCATAGAATGTATTTAAATTTTGCCTTTTTTTTGACTCCCGCCCTCATAATTAATCAGCATGCAATTTGACACCAACCTCTACTGCACAATGTGCACATAAGCTTCACAGGCATCGCCTCGCTGTATTTGTTTACCTCCAATGAAAGTGTCAGTGTAAGGTCTTTTATGCAGGCGGGTCAGTTTGGTCAAACTGGTTTCACTGGCCACATTTAAAAGGTAATGTTTTTAAAAAATTAGATTTTAGACAAAAATGTAAGTTTTTCTGCTGTTGTAAGTAAACTCATTAGTGAAACTGCTTGAATTATGCAGCATGTTGATGGATAAATGTCATAAATCATTTGGCGAGTCGTCTGCCGTCTGGTGAAATGCGGACGCCTCATGGTGATGTAGTCTCAGTTGATGAGTCATGACATGTTCGCGAGGTACGACCATCGCCAGGATAAGACTTTAATGGTCCCTGTTGAAAGATTTATACTATTTAGAGCAGCAGGCGTGTGAGGAACCTGGGAAGTTAGGCTCTGAGAGACGAGGAAAACAAACAAGCATGCAAATGGATATTATCGAGTCCGGAAAAATGATAAAGCAATTTTTTTTTATCGGGTGATTTATTGACTATCATGACAGGCCTACCACCGGCCTCCCGCCGGTCCTGCTCACCACACGTACATAATATTCCAGTTGAAGAGTAGGTCATACATGTGAGAAATGCCTCAAGTTGCAAAAAAAACCCAAAACAACGAAAACATTTTTTTTTTCTTGTTTCAGCAAGAAAAATTATGCAAATGTTCAGATCCAATTTTCCATGTGAGTGCAACTCTGCATGGATGATTTGCTATTCAAACTCCATCAAACATGTTTCTGTCGCATAGACAGAGGGTGAGACAACCCACCCAACAGGCGTTTGATGAGTCTAGGACGGCCAGTGCATGCCTCCCAGCAGATGGCCTGTCCTTCCCCTCAGCCTGTTTTCCATGTGGGTTTACATTGGTCTGTGTGTCCGTGAACGAACTTGCCTGCCCCGTCCAGCTCCTTTAGATTAACCTTCAAAATATATCCTGAAGAGAAATTGTTTGGGTAACACTCACAGTATGAAAAGTTATTTATTGCTGTGGGGTCGTTGAGAGTGTGCGCGTGCTGCATGAATTTTTTGCTTTCTGTTTATATGCAGCAGGCACCTTATCTTCATTTTCTTTGAATATGCTGTGCCTTGTTCTTGAAAACAGCCTTTACTCTCCCTTTGAAGTAGAAAAATTGGCCCATTATGTTTGGAGGTAAACAAAAGATATTATTTTCATTGTTGTTTGTTATTCAGATTCATGCTCATCATTATGCTCAAACATGCTTGTGCAGTGAGATGCTGCTTTGTGTGACCACAAAGTCTCTAAACATCTAAAAGCAAGCACCGTTTCACAGACTGGACGAGAGAAACAGAGAACTCTTTTCTACTATAACTATAACTCAAAAAATGGAAAAATTGTCATCAATTACTCACCCTCATATGCACTCTGAGAGATTTCTATCCCTCCATTGACAGTCCACGATGGGTTTATATGAATTAAGGCTTTTTTTCACGTATAGGCAAGCACATAAACAGAAGTGCAACCATATTTGCTTGACGCGTGAGAACAAACCTCATTGGTTCTTGCAGAAGCTCAAGCGTGCTACGTAACACGAGAATGAACCTCATTGGTTCTCGCAAGCATGCTCGACCTTTCGTTTACCATAACCGATGTGTGCGTTGATGAATGTTTATTGAATCATATATTTTTCATGGAGTTTCTATAGAGCTGGTAAGTCCCGCCCCTTCCGCTAACCCAACTGGACCTCTAGGTTGAAAAACCGTCAATGCAAGTGAATGAGAGAAAGTAATTATTTTCTAATCCCGTTTGAATTTTGCAATGAATGTAACATATGTTGTCTGTGAATTTTTTAAATAATGTTTCGTGTAAAGAATGCTACAATTTAGCGGGTATAATTTTCATACGGTTAGACTTTGTGTGAGAGCACTTTGTGGACTACTTTCGACGTGTTTGATATACATCACCCCCACTAGCACACGGATCCCGCTAAACATGCCTGTGTCTTTGGTGTACTTCACCGCCTTCTTTCAGGGCGAGGACAAACTAGTTGAGCGTGATGAAAAACGTGATTTGTGGAGGGAAAATGTGTTATGTGGCGACGTCACATATGCGACGTGTAGTCTTTCTCGTTATGTCTATTCCACAACTGCTAGCCAAAGAATCATACAATAGATGAATCCGACGAGCGTTCTGTGTAGGCTGCCATCTTGTGGCGACGCCATTACTGAGCTGTTACACCGGCATAGACATATGCACCGGCATGTAAACAAACCTCGGTGATAACGCGAACGCACCCTCGATGACAGCTACAGACAGGCAGAATGACTTGTTGGGTTGATGATGTTAGACCTTGGCCTCCAGTCACAGATGAAGGTACAAACGATCTTACAGATTATTTATGAAAATAGCTTGGCAAGCTAGCTAGGCTAACGTTTGCTAACGAGGAAACTATAAAAAGATCTGTCCATTTGGCAACAATAAATAAATAAATGAAATCAAATAAACAAATTCATGTTTTTCATTTGTGTCCATTATTTATCTCATTTTCACATTGCAACGGGCAAGGGTAAGGTAACGTTACAGCTAGAAAGTATACATAATATCGACCAATTAGTGTTTTTAAACCATGGAAAGAGGTCAATATAACAGCGGGAGAACAATTATGTCACATAACCTTATATTTAGCTCAGGAAAGCCATTTAATGACCATAGCATGTTAATTGAATAGAAAAAATAGCAAGAGAGGAGATTTTGCTGATCACTATATCACATATTTAATATTTATTATTTTTTTTTTTACTTCTGTCATTAAATAATTGTTATTATACGCGAATGTCTGCGTCTTGTACTCGCCCAGGAAATCTTTGTAAACCGTACGGCTCCAGACAGGGGCAGTCGACCCGGGGTATTCACAATGTTTTCTCTTCAAAATTGAAATTTTACTGCCACCATTGAAGCAATTTATAACAGAAACTGTTTACCCACTCGACATTATACAAGGGCTAACGTTGTAACGTTAGTGACAGTCGTAAATCACGGGCTGTTTATTCCAGTGGACGCAAGTTGCAACTAAAACAATAGGGGGCAATGGCGCAAAGCTACCCAGCAACAGCTCAGTAATGGCGCCTGCTTACTTCCGGTAGTTTCGCCGGATTTGTCTATATACGGTCAAACTCGTTACATGAGAAATTATATAAAAAATTCACAGACAACATATGTTACATTCATGGCACAATTCAAACGGGATTAGAAAATAATTATTTTCTCTCATTCACTTGCATTGACGCTTTTTCAACCTAGAGGTCCACTTGAAGTTTTACAGATGGGCGGGACTTACCAGCTCTATTGCGTTGTAAATAAAACGACAGACCCTGTCAAGATTCCTGTCTGACTCCTGTCGCACTGAAGCCCAGTGAGCTGGCCTGACCTGAGCACAGATACAGAAAAGATGGAGAGGAACGTAAATGAGGAACACAGCGGGACTCCACACCAGAGGTGTGACATTTCATTAACAATGGATTTAAGCCTAATGGCTTTACCCTCGGCATTTCACCGGATGATTGCATGAATAATTTCCTCTTATGCTCCGGCAGATTTGTCTATGAGTTGGGTCGTTAGGCAGTTCATTATTTAGATTACGTGGAGCTCTTGAGCTGGAGTATGTGCAGTTCCGGAATAAGGCCAGAAATATACTCTATGGAATACTTTGTGTACATCATTGGAAATTTGAACAGCAAATTATATCACAGGTGATAATTAAAACTTTGGCATGGTAACATCAATTTATGTTTTGTCGAATATATCCCCAAGAAGACTTCCTTATTCATGATTCAAAAACTCTAAAATTGTGTTTTAGTGTTAATTAGTATACCACATAATTGGCTTTATGCACAGCTGCACTACTTCCTGAACTTCAGCCAGCTCCTTGTGTCCTTTATTCGACAAACTTGATTAATTCAGGTGTGCCTGATTATTGTTGATGTGACTACTGAGGTCAGACACACATAGATTAATCAGTTTGTCCGATAATGGCGGACAGGAAGTTCAAGAAGTAGTGGAGCTGTGCATAAAGCCAATTTGCTTAACAAAATGCTAACACAAAGTGACACTGTAAATCGAGTCCCCTTGGTGCTTCAACCGAGGAGCGCTATTTCAGCCCGTTCTCATCCTTTAGCGTCATATAGGTGACGCTACATGACAAAACGGCGAAATACCCCTTTATCGTTAATATAACACGCGAACCCAAGGCGTCATAAATCCTTTAGCGTGAATATGAACCCTAAACCTACCCATCACAGCACATGTTATATTAACGATAACAGGCGCCATGTGCGTAGTATTTCGCCGTTTTGTCATACACACTTAGAAAAAAGGGTTCTATATAGTATAGGGTTCTTTACTCAACTGCAAAGGACCTTTTATGCAAAAAAAAAAAAATGATGATAATGTCAAGAAAGAACCCTTTTGGCTCTTTATAGGCTATATTCATTCATACATTATATTTTTCTGCAACATTTTGCAGTTGTAATTAAATTATTGTTTATTAAACTGTTGTAGTAATTTAATATCCCACTTTAATCATGCTGATTTTTGAAGGATAAAAACTGAAATGGCACTCTTCGTGTGATATTGATTTATTACATTTTTTAAACCCCATATCTTGAATTTTGTGATCATTCATGCATTGCATTTTAGGGGAACCTTTTAAGGTTCTATAGAGAACCTTTTCTTCTAAGAGTGTATAGCGTCACCTATATGACGCTAAAGGATGAGAATGCGTGTATACGCGTCTATACGTGTATTTTATATATGAAATATTTGTGAGTAATTGTGATTGTAATTATTGCCTTTTGATATATTTTTGGACCCTAGGAAGACTAGCTGTCGTCTAGACGTCAGCCAATGGGGATCCTTTTAAATAAACAAATAAACAAATGCGTTAGCTATTTGTACGATCCCCAGATTTCGTTTTTATTTCAGTTAATGAAGCATGCTACCTTAGAAGACAGTATACATCAATGCAGTGCACTTTGTTTTGAAACAGAGCCTCTTCATGTACTCAATATGTTTTGCATCAAATTCTCAGTAGTTGTGCGGCTTAAATAAAGATTATTTCCACATCCATCTCATTCAGCCAGTGGTCATCAGTGGAACACCGAGCCACTGTTCTGTAATTAACACACAAACACACACAAACAGGTGATGCTAGCCTTTGGAAACGATGACTAGATGTAACCGTGATAGCTCAGCGTGACATTACTGGTGGCTCGTGTAACAGGGCTGAAATATCCAGTTACATGCTGTGTTAGAATGTCGTTTGGCAGCTGCTCGAAGCTTTCTGAGCCGTGGGGTAACGGGGCTCATCCGGTGACATATACTCACACATTTATCTTAGCCAGCATGGCCGTTTACTCACAAGTGTCAGGTTGTGCTGGCCACTTCTCCATTCATTTTGTCACCTCCAATGGCAGGGCCCGTCCATCTGATTCTCTGTCGCGCGCGTCCCGGGTCCTTTCAGATCGCCAATCATTCTGATTTGTGACGAGGCCCTTTCTGAGGGACACTGATGAGATGAAAGTGTCATTTGGTTTAGTACAGTCATCAGCAGAAGCCTGACAGTTGTTTCAATTGTTGTTTTTATTTGCTTTTGTTTAATATAATTTAATTGGATTCTTTTCGTCGTGTTGCGGGTTCTAAAAGTGGTTTGCTGGACTTTACATTACATTTATGAATAAATAGTTTTTCTTCATTATTTTGCTGCCTCAGCTTGTCTAAAGAAAGAAAAAATACGGAAAAATGATGTGTTTTCTCATGAGTTATGTCTTATGGTGAAAAATATGTGGTCTGCACCATTACAGTGTATGAGCATCAATGACCCGAGGCAATTAGCCGGCTGACACAGTTTTTCTCTCTTCCCCTCCTCCTCATACAGATGTGTGTGTGCCAGAGATTCTGGGAGTCCACTGAGAGGGGAAATAAAGTGGTGTCTGAGGAGGTGCATTGATCTTAAGACTATTGTCACACAGATTAGAAGACACGAGACTGAGGCACTGTAGCACTGCTCAAAGCATTTCTAATGAAGTAATTCATTTTTTAAGGCAAATTTGTTTAATTTAATCTGAAGCCCCTTTATTTAACAGCATCGTGACAGAGTTGTGGATACTTTTGCTTATTCATCCATAAGTCATCTCCATTCTTCAGGTCAGCGGCAGGGCAGCGTGGGGACTAGACGAGGGAGGGGGCAGGAGTTTTCTATGTCTATGTCTGCATCCGGGGGCAGTAGACGCACTCTTGTGCATGTGTATGTGTGTGTGTGTGAGGCAATGGAGTGTGACATGGAGAGGAGGACGCTGGGATCAGGTGAAACAGGAGAGAGAATTCAGCTTGTTTCGTTCAATATGAAGCAAATCATGGATTTGAGGCAGATTAGTAGCTACAATTCACTTCAGATGAGGAGGTAGTCCACAAAAAGAGGTTTATGATACCTGGAGGAAGATTTCAGTTAGCATTGCCATCTCTGAGACAATCATCTGAGCTGTCAATGCCATATGACTAATCACAGTTTGAAACCCTTTTTGTTGTTATTATTATTATATTCTTTTATTCCACATATTTAGGACAAAAGAATGTCGCTGGGTCAAACATCTATTATAATATAATGAAATATATGAAATTTGTATGTTGCGTGCAAAATATTTGATTTCATCACACTACTCAACTATTGTACTTTTTAATGGTTTTCTTTTTGTAATTCAACTTTTTTTATTGTTCAACAGTCAAAACATCATTGTACATCACATTATTCAGTAATCACCTTTACAATTACACATTCCGCCACTAGTCCCCATCAGTGGCATACAACCAAAACAAAACCACATGAAAATTAAACAGTTATTGAGCAGTCGTCTTTACACCATTTTTATATGCTGCCAAAAATGGTCCCACGTTTTTTTAATTTCTCCCTCATTATGCAGTCTCCCCAACATGCTCTCATATGAAGCAATTTCAATCATCCCATCAACCCAGTCTTTAAGGTCTGGGGTTTTGGGGCATTTCCAATTTCGCAAAATCATCCTGGCAGCTGTAATACAGCCAATCTTAATAAGGGTAAATGTATTTTTTTCTATGTTGGGTATCATTGATTTATTTTTTAATGCTTTTCAATGGAGTAAGATGGTTTTCACAGCTAGAATGGTGTTGTTACTAAACATGTTAACCAGCCGATTGTTGGTAATCCAGTTCACAGATTTTTTTTTTGCTTTTTTGAGAAAGTGGTGTTTGGAGACTTGTGGTGTATATTTAGCACATATTGTATTTACATATTATAATAATATATATTATCAATATTATATTTGTGTTCCTGTAGCGAGTTGGGCTTTAACAATTCCAATTCAAAGTCCCAGGGAAATCAAAACATTTTGAATACTTTTGTATATTTTGCAAATGAATTAACCTCTGGTGTACATCTGTTTTTTATTCTTAGTTTATTTAAATACAAATTAAATCATTTAAATAGTATTATTTAAATTAAAATTTTTTTTTTTTGATTCCATGTCTTGAGAATCACATTTTAGATGGCTAGTTAAATCAAGTTAAACATATTTAGTTGTGCATTCTCTACCTGCTTTTGAAAGGATAAGAGCTGATGATTTGGGCCACGACTACCACAAAAAATACTTTCTTCCCACTTCGATTTAAGCAGAAAAGATTGCATCTGGTTTTATTAAGGGCTCCTGCTTCTGGATTAAAGGATGTCCAGTTGTAGGTTGCATTTGTAGTGGTCAATCAAATTTCAAGCCGCAAAACTGGAGCAAAATCAGAATCTCTTTCAAAAGGTTAGTTTATTGATGGCACGATCAAACGAGTGTCACAGAAATAAATAAGTTTTCCCTATCAGACTCTGGGACTTGAAGTGTGCTTTGAAGGCATGAAATTGCATTTGATCCCTGCTCTCTTTCCCCTGTTTACAGGCTCTTTTATTGCAACGGTCAGTTTGTGGTTCACTGCCAGGATTGGCTGCTTTCTGTCTCTAGCCCCGATGCAGTATCGAAAAAGTCAAGGTGTCTGTGTGAGATAAAACACCACAATGACACACCAGAGAGCGGGCTAACCATCCAACTGAGACACCAAGGGCATTATTGAATTAATTCTCTGGAATGACTGTCAGTTTTGGGAAATGTACGATTCATTACCGCCATCTAATTCCATATAATGGCTTTTCGTGCACAGTTTTGTGTTTATGTGGGAAGCGCACAGCATGAATGTGTGTGCACTTGTCTCTGAAATGCACCGCTGTTATGTGTGAGAGTGTTTTACAACCATCTTGTGAGTGTGTGTGGCTGACAATGCACATGAAGTTTAACTTCCTTGGCAGATCAATAAGCACTCCGCGTAAAGGAGCTGTATGTCAGCAGAGCCGCGGTGAGTCGGCCGGCTTTTAGAGCCATGATTTTATTAGCTCCACTAATCGATTTCTCCCCTCAGACCGGACAGCCGCCTCAAACCGATCTCTGCCTCTTTTCCTCCGTAATCGCTTGGCACGCTGAGTCCTTTTGTTTTTTCCCCCTTCACAAGAACTCTGATCCCCAGCTGATTGACATGAATGAATCAAGAGTGAAAATCATGTCATTAATTACTTTCAATCTTGAATGTTGTTATATTTTGTAGAACACAAAAAGAATTTATGGACATTTCATAGTCATTACAGCTGTCAAATAGAGCTTGTCTGTTTTCACCAACATTCATGCTTTTATACTGTACTAAATCAGTTATGTAAAATGTCTAAATGTCTACCTATGATTAGCACCATCTATGGAAGTGCCCAACGACTGTATTCGACAGGTAAGTTTCTTTTCCTGAAAATTGTTCTTGTAACAAAAGCAACTTAGGGGTGGGAATTGGTAAAAATGTGACGATTTATTTGGGCCACGATTTAATATTATTGCAATTCTCATTACATAGCAAGTATTGCGATTCGATTCTGCGATATATTGCGATTCATGTTCCCCATATTATTCAAAGACATCACAAAAAAATTAGGAAAATTAAACTGCTCAACTCACTTTAATTAAAGGGATACTCCACTTTTTTTTGGAAATAGGCTCATTTTACCACTCCCCCAGAGTTAAACTATTGATTTTTACCGTTTTCGAATGTATTCAGCTGATTTTCTTATATTTAGAAGAATATCAGTAACCAGAAAGTTTCTGGCCTCATTGACTTCCATAGTATATTTTTTTCCTAGAGAAAATGGGATGCGTGTCAGATCGCGTCTCTGTCCCTCATTGCACTGCATTAACGTGTATAGCTTACGCTCAACGGCTGTCCGAATTTGCTCACTCGTTTTCATTCACTCCTTCAAGTGAACAGTATTAGTGGACTAACTTGGGGAATGAGGGTTTAGGGGGCGATTTCGGATTGAACCTATGTTCTCAAGCCGTGAAAAATAGAAAAACCAATGAAGAAAACCGGAAAATAAAACGGATAATTTTATAATTAAATGAAAAATTAATTAAAATTAATGGTAACACTTTATAATAACTGCACGCTATTAATCATTAGTTAAGCATGAGTAAACAGTTAATTCATCATTTGTAAAACATTAATAGACCTTAATAAGCAGTTTATAAATATAGCTATAAATGCTTTTTTCTTGATTTATAAGCATATCTATAATGCGTTTAATAATTGTATTTTCATACTTTGTTAATGATCAATTAATAATTTCTAAATGAAGTATAACATTATTTGCAAACCAGTTGTTTAAGAGTTGTCAGTCATTTATAAGACCACTTAGAAAGTGTAAGTAAATGTAGTAAATACAGGTAGTTATAAAGCATTTATTAGTGGTCAGTTAACTATTTTTGTGAGCTAATCTAAAGTGAGGACTATTCATGCTTTGTAAAGCATTTATAAAGGCGATTTAAAGGCTCATCAATCTTCTAAACAGTAAAAAGTAACAAACACAACGCAGTGATACAGAAGATATTTAATATTTAACATATATTTAACAGCCTTTAAAAATGCTTTACAAGGCATGAATAGTCCTCACTTTAGATGAGCTCACGAACATAGTCAACTGACCACTACTAAATGGTTTATAACTACCCAAATTAACCCTGAATTACAGCATTGATACATGTTAATAAAGCATTTATGAACACACTAAGTAACCATCACTATATGTCTGAATGATAAGCTGTATGAATGTACATTTAAATAGTTTATTAATCATTTACTTACACACTCTAAGTAATCTTATGAACCATTGACAACTCTCAAAGAACTGGTTCATAAAAATTGCAATTCTTCATTTAGAAATGATAAATTGATCATTAATAAAGGATGAAAATACAATTATTTAACAAATTATAGATACGCTTTTAAATTAAGAAGAAAACATTTATAGCTGTATTTATAAACTGCTTGTTAATGTCTATTAATGCTTTATGAATGATGAATTAATGGTTTACTCATACTTAACTAATTATTATTAGCGTGTAGTTATTATAAAGTGTTACCAAATTAATCAAATAAATCAATTAAAATTGCAAAAAAAAGATTGATACTTGGCGCCCGTGTATCGATACAGTATTGCCACAGAAAATATCGTGATGCTATGCTGTATCGATCCCACCACACCCCCCCACCCCTATGTATATATTACTTTTTCACTCGACTAAAGCATAAAAATACCATAATATGTCTGCAGATATTTAGGAAACATGCTGAGTTCACATTCTCATTTCTCTGAAAAACATTTCCACAGCCAGCTATTGTACTTTGAAATGTGTGTTCCTTGTTAGAAGGTCTGTTTTTCTTTTGGTCCGTGTGATCTCGCCCACTGCCAGTTCACGCAATAGTATTTCGACACCCTAGGATGACAGTTGGCAAGAAACACATCGTATTGCATCCAGCAAACAAACTGGGTCAGAGATTGCAGATTCTACCCAACCTAAAACGCTTCGGTATCCATCTAAAAAGCCGACAAGTGTGTAAGTCTCCTCGGCTTTCATTGTCAGTCGCGCTCGTTCCTGTTGCGTGTCCTCAATCCTTGTCCTTGGCATTTTGAAGATCAATCATGCTGTTCACTTTCTTCTTTCCAGGCGGCTCTTGTTGTTATGAAAATATATGCATACTGGAGTGCTCCGTTAAGATTATGCAACATTAAAACAGGCTTCTGTCTGTGATGACGTCTTGACTTCTTACCTCACTTTAGCTTTTATTCTTGTTTGTTAAACTAACTCTCACCGATGGAGCCGACGCGATTCAACACACTGATGGGAGCACCGACAGACTCTCACCGATGGCCCAACGCTGGCCAAAGGTGACTATTGGCTTGGTGTTTTGCGGTCCTTACTTATTTAATATACTGTACATTTACCATAAACTACTTAACTTTTTAGCCTTTTTACATCTATTCATTTTGAAGTACGTAGTTGTTCTGCTTAGTATTTTTTTAAAGTATACTTTTTTTCAGGATTATTTGATGATTAAAGTACCACAATTTATTTGAAATAGATTTTTTTTTCAACCAGGGTTGAAATATAAATGTCTTTACTGTTTTTGAACAGTTGTGAAGCTTCAAAGAAAGATGGCAATAAACATGCGACCATTTAGTATAATTGCATTAATAAGAATAGATAATATGCTAAAATTGTTTGTGGAAATTGGTTATTAGTCATTTAAACATAAAAATGTTGGTCCATGAAATACAAACGAAATGTGGTTCACCCAGGACAACTTTTGTAGAGAATTGGTCTTTTTAAAGGTTTAGAGACACTGGCATGTGTTTTTTATCCCTTTTTGCTCATCTTTAATTTGTTTTCTGTCTGGCTCATGAATCTTCACAGAGAAAAGTACTCATTACTAGTAGATATGGAATATAGAGAGTTGATTTAAGATAAATTTCAGCTGCTTCATATAAAGCCTGAATGTTGTATCAAATGTATTCAAATGTTTTAGCTTCAAACTGGGCAGTTTTTTTCCCATGTCCTTTCCGTAGACTCATTCATACGATTTATTTCCACAATAATTGCTTCTTTTCATCTTATCAGCAGTTGTAAGAAGAAATATCTGACCATGAGATAAAATGTGAGTCAATAGCCATTAATGCTGCAGAAAAAGTAAATATGCAGTAGTTAAGAAGCACCATGAAAGCAGCGTTCATGTATCGCCCCAATCCAATATTCACGTTCGCGTAAGAATGGTTCTTTGATTCTTCACTTTACCCACCTTTTCAGTTTCATTAAATTAGATTAGCCTCATCAATGGAAGTCACTTCATTTCACATGTCCTCAACTTAAAAAATAATGGCGAGATATTGGTTTCCCCAGCATCTCGAATTTCTACGGGTTATTTCTATTTTCGCTGTTTTTACCTTGGAGGCCCCTGTCATCTTTACTCTGCAGCGTCTCTGGAGAAAACTATCTCTAATGTTGTTACTTCATCATTGCTGTAGTAGTGCTGCAGCAATTAGGATTTCAGCATTGATAGTCGGCAAACACGGATGCTGTGCCAGTGTTGCTGATGCATTACTCTGAGCCACTCTGCACGCAATCTCAGTCGTCTCAGATCACAGCTGATGTTAATTGATTTGGACATTTGCACACATGCACATAACCGCAGTAGTACCGATCTAGATTTCCACCATTTCATTATAAATGTAAACAAATATAGCGGTCTCTTGATTAACAAGAATTTACAAAATAATGCCAGTGTCGTGTATAAAGCAATAAGCTGGAGACCATAAATTATAGCAATATTTTTATTTTTATTTTATTTTTATTTTTATTGTGGTAAAATCACTGTAACAAATAGTCTCAACATTCAGGCAATGAATTGTCATTTAAGTGAAATTACTGAACTTAAATATACAAGCTTGATAAAAATGATCATTCTAGAAGAAAATTTCAAATGGCATTTAGAGGCTTTTGCATCTGAACTCTTCGTATATAGGTTTGGCTGAGAAAGACGTTTAAAGTCGGCATGAAATGGAATCTGAGTTAAACAGTTTTTCAAAAAAGAAAAAAATTAAATGTAGGACGGGCCTTGATTTTGTTCATCAGGAACTTTTTGGATCATTGGATTGTTCTGGTTTGCTAATGCTGTGATCTCATGACAGACACATATCATCTGAAGAGAAGGGATGAGTTCAATGAGCTGTGTATATTATTGCTGCCTATTACTATTCGTACTATTTCCCACTTCTGAAGTTGTGATTATGAGCTTGTCGCATTCAAAGGTTTATTGTCATAAAAAAACGTAAATCGCGGAGGACACCAGGTTTATTCTTGCCTATTTATTAAGAGAATCGATGAAACACTTTACAGTAACGTTAATGCAACTATAAACCAACCATTCATCTTTGTTAACGTTAGTTAATAAAAAATACAGCTGTTCTTTGTTTTTTTCATGTTAGTTCACAGTACATTAACTAATTTTAATAATGTATTAATGTTGAAATGAACACTAACAAAGATTAATAAATGTAGTAGAAGTGGATTTCATTATTAATTCATGTTCACTAATGTAGTAATGTTTACTAATAAATAAAACCTTATTGTAAAGGGTTACCGGCAAATCTTATTAAAGCCAAAATTATATTTAACGCCCCAGTCATTGACAGCCATTGACGAGACAAGGCAGTGTAGCTGTTGTGGATAAACGAATGCCAGTCACAGCAGCGATTGTTCGCCCCTTCGCCATGTTTAAAGTTTTGGCTCTCAGCTGATCCATATCTATAGGAATACAACGCCTATCACTGTATACATATATAATCTCCTTCAGTATTATCATCAGCTATTGCATTCTCAGGAGCTTATTACTCTCCTTCTCTCACCCAGTCAGGATTTGGCATTCAGATTCCCCTTGAATCAGGCTAAATTCTCAAAGTAATTGTACTTTAAAACCTTGAATTAATGATATCTGCATACATTCATGTTGGTTCTGTTCTGTTTACCCTAAGGCGGGTTATTTCTGCACTCTGAGTTAATTCCGATGGCACGTGAAGGCAGCATATGTCACGGTGACACTGCAATGTTGGTTTTGTGCTATTACATGTAGAAGAAGACTTACTAAACTGTTAAATCTGACATGAATCTTTTCACCACAGCATGGAGGTTGAGACCTGCGTGTGATGAACATCCTCTCTGTGTTTTATTACTGGCATTATGGCTTCATCCTCACCACAAATGTCTTCTCTTGATGCCTGATAGTGGAATTATGGTGAAAAACAGCTGGTGGCTCATTCACATGCACTTTGCCAAGCTTTTGTGTGGTTTGTTCTTGGTTAAAAGAGATCTCCGCCATATGCGAGCCATTACTGTCAGTTTTTACTCTATACGATGCCTGAAAGAGCCTGTGATGCCCTTGGATTTAGAGAATCGCATTCGATTCATGTAATTTCAAAGCTTGTGTTAACATGGTGTTCAGTTTGTCTCCTTTGTGAAGAAGCTGACTCACTGTGTTGAATAGCCTTATTGGAAAATGTGGCCCGTAATAATGATAAAAAATGAGTAGCTACCAGTAAACATGATCTTTTTCATTAGAATTAGTGTTTTTTTTTCTAAACATTTCCAGAAGAATTCTGGATTTTTCTCTACTTTGTGGGGATTTTCAGTAGTTGTGTTGGTTTGCTGAGATAATTAAGCTCTCAATATGTGTATTATGATCTAAAAGAGCTCATTCTCTATCATTTACTGTGTTCTTGTGCAAGTCTTGGCTCATGTGATTCATTTTCCCCTCTAAAGCATTGTTCAAGTGTGCTTAGGTGACGCAATGCTTACCCCTGCAATCCTATTATGCTTAAGACCTCTGTTTAGGCTCCAAAACCTGGAACTAAAATCTGAGGTAAATTCCAAGTTAAACAGTTTGCACTATTGGACTAGTAAAATCTTATAAAAGTCAACTTCAGTCTTAATCCTCCAACTAATGTTTAAGATGAATATTTGATTGGTGCTGGAGCAGTGACTGTTCCTGTTGAAATCACTGTGAGAAATTAACCTCTTTTGTTAATGAGTTTCCTTCACTTTCATCCTCAAGAGAAAGCGATAAAACACAGATGCAAAGAAAGGATATTCATGTTCTTAAATTGGATGCATTCAATTTAAAAGGCTTCATTTCAGAAATAGATGTGAACAGCTGATAATGTCTTTTTTTTTGTGTGGTGAATTAATATTAAAGGATTTTGCTGCCTGGCCAGCTGCTTTGAATAATAGGCAGCTCAGCTGACAGACGCAATATTTTGAGTCTATTCATAAAACTTACTGTCACCTTTTATAACCTCTATGGATTTAGCCAGTCAGAAGATCGTAAGCCAATCAGAAGGAATTTCACTATAATTTACAACAGGATCTGCATTTCCATGGGTTTCAAATAAAAGAAAAGGTTATAAGAGACAATAAAAACAACTTTGTTGCATCAAAAGCACTCAAAACCAGTTAAAAAATGAACTTGACAAATTTGTTGCAGCTGAATGTAAACATTTTTGACTAGCCAAACATGTCAGTCTCTAAGTAACTTGTTATTTATGAAATAAACGTATTTTACATTCTGTAATATATCAGAAATGTCTGACTTAATAAAGGTAGGGCATGTAATTTTCAGAGAGGCTAGCAATAGCAAGATTGAAAGCATGAGATCCCACCCTCCCTTCAGAGCATCACCAAAGCCATGCCTCCTTCAAAACGCATGAACGCATACAGCAGGGATCAAAGAAAAGCGTCACAAGAGACGGTGTTAAACTACCTCATGTAACAAAGCAATAAGATTAAAATAATAACAATCAGAAAGACCTGTACCACCTGACTGTTGTATATCAAAGGGGTCATGAACTGGCTTTTTAAATTTTATTTTATTGTTGTCTGAAGTCGACTTATGACGTTCGCTTGGTTTTCTCATTCAAAAACATCAAAATGAATAAGTAATAGGCTTTTTTCTACCCTAGTTTTGAGCCCAGCTCAGAAACCCTCGGTTTTTATGGGTGTCTCGCACTGAAGACTTGGAAGTAAACGCCCACTGCTGTGAGTGGATAACAGTTTTGCATATTATAATGAGTTTCAACTCACCCGTCGATGCACTTGGGGAAAATTGTTTTGAAAACGTCCAACGTTGTAAAATGGCAACCGGAATGATTCGCCCATACATGTTCGACCCAGAGTCCGTGTGTTGCACAATTCCTGTCAGATCCAATATAGACGGCACAGTCTTGTTTACAAAACAATCCTCAGTGAAATGAAGCGAACGGACGGACAATGTTTTACCTCATCAGCTGGAATGTCATTAAAAATAAAGTTTATCCATGCAGTCCTATTGGAATCCAGAGAAAGCATATGCACCGACTGTCTTCTTCCACAACCACGCACTGCACAATATTTTGTATTGCTTGGTAGCTCGATCCAGTTTGTCATCACAAGGTAGGCCTCTGTTATTTAGCTATGCGTGTAATGCGCGAATCGGTGGGCGGGGCTAAGCCGGCCGTGTTGAAGTAGGAGTTGATCTTCTTCTGCGGGGGTGGTGTTTTATCCTCTTTGACGTCATAGTTCCCCACTTTTAAAAACGAGTCCTTTGCTGAGGCTGGTGTCAGTAAAAGCTTTTATTGGACTAATAAGCCCGTTTTCAGTTCTGAAACTTAAAGGATATTCTTATAATATGATGACCTCTTAGATGTCAAAAGTTCAAGGAAAATTTGATTTCTGAGTTCATCACCCCTTTAAATTTGGCATTGATAGTGTTGCCATTGAAATGCATAAATTCGAGTCACGAACTGCTCCGAGTATAACCTCATTGGTTTCCATCTCTTCCAAATGACAGTAGTTATGGCGTGAACAGAGTGTCAACATGTTGTTTTGGATTAGGGGGAACTGTAAAAGGTGGCTGCGGTTGTGGTTGCGGTTCCCTTGCTCACGCTGACATCTGTGTAACTTGCTGACGACGTGTGATGTGAGGGTATGTGAAAACATACGTACATTGACAGGCAGGTAGGATGTCCTATTGTAGCCCTTTTGGTGGGCTTTGGTGGGAACGAAGCCTATTATTGCACAAACAATGGGGATATTCAAATTAAATGACCCATCATTGATCAGCTCTACCAAACTTGATTGTCTTTTTTCCATGAATAAACAAACAGTGTTAAGTTGTCTTGATTGATGTTGTGAAGCAGCTTTGATACAATCTGTATTGAGAAAAGCGCTATATAAATATATTTGACTTGACTTGACAAACATTTTATGGTCCTACACCGTCGACAGTCAATACAAATACATTAAGACCACTTAACTTAATGATTGCTTAGCTATCGGGATATGAAGAGATTTTCAACTAGCATAAAAAAAAATAATAATCTGGAATTAAAAATAAAAATAAGTTTTTATACATTGGCATTATGAGCTTTTTTTTAATCATTTCCATAAAATGAATATTTTAAGTGCCTCTGTTGTAACATGTGCTGAATAGCCTACACAAAGACAGAAGGCAGGAAGAGTGGATAATGTGCACATAACTTGCAAAATTACTGTATAAATGTCTATTGAGACTCGCATATTCTGCTTCTCTGTGTTACTGCCTACCAGGAGTGGCCGTCCAAAAATGAGTTAAGCGCCATCTGAGCATCTAGAAGCTCTGGCTGTCAGACTGTGTCGACTTCAGATTCCCTACTGTGAATTTGAATGTAGCCTGAAGTTGCAGTTCACTGAACCAGAGCTTGAGTTCTTCCAGAGTAATACCTTTTTGCATGAGCTTTCTGCATGATTGCAAATGTACATGCATGACTAGTTTTTTTTTTTTTTTTTTTGGTATTCCATATGAAACCTCATCAACCTAAACAGAAGGTTTATGTCCATTCAAACTTAGCAGGCATGACTAGACTATGCTTATTATTAAAGGGATGGTTCACATTGCGGTCCAAACGATTGACTCTCCTTGTTATTTTTTGAAATTTCATCTTTGTGTTCCAGGGAAGAAAGAAAGTCAAAAAGGTTTGGAACGTCATAACACAAATCAATTACAGATGGCAAGAGGGAGGCCAAAGTTCCTAGAGCACATTTAAGTAATACACTCCAAGGATATTAAAAAGTTGTCTGTAAAGTCTAGTCTATGGAACCAAGTGAGGTAGGTTTGCCATGGGCAAGCCCGTCAAAAATACACGCCTGACCCTTAATCCAGTCTTAAATGCTCTTGAAATGCTCAATGTTTCTGAGAATAAGTGGTTGACTCTTTGGAATGCTGGAGAGGTGTATAATAAATTCTTGGATGTAAATTCCAATCAAAGTCCACAAGAGAAAGCCAATAGTTGTGGTTTCCCTTGGAAACTCACTCCAAGGGTTATCTGGAATCAATTTTCCTAAAACGATGTTATTCGGAGATGATGTCATGGTGAAAACCTGCAGCTGGACTCTGGAGTTCAGAGAATTGTACCTTTTGGCTCTGGATCACATTTCCAAGCCTCACGTCAAAACTCATTTTCATCCTTCCAATAAGTATTACACATGGATTAGGTTAGCTGAAGAATTGGGAGTTGGTAATAGAAAAAGAAGACAAAGGCCCACCAAATCGGCACCTGTTTTCCATCCCCTGCTGTTTGGTCTCCAAGCTTTCCTCTGCAACTTGCTTCATTCAAGTGGGAAGTAATTATTGTACCATTAGTCTAATGAAATGTCTGACTCTCCGGGGAATGCGTCTGTCCACTGCGATTGATTTCCTTTGTAGCTTTGCAGCATAAACATGAAATCATTTAGTGCGGTTATGCTTTTGTGGTGTAGCATTAACATTTTGCCATGATTTGCTGTTTAACCCTTATGCTGCATTAGGGACATTTTTGGTCTTTTGCAGTTTAATTTCTTTGACCATTTTGGCTGTTTTAATGCAAATGGTATGAAATTTGGCAAAATTGTGACTTTTTGGATACATGTAAAAAATGTGATCCCATTTTGGAAAATATGTATAACACACACTGTGTAGATCAAATAGTAACACTCAGCACCATAAAGACCAAAAATGGCCCATTGAAACCCATTAAAACGTTGTTTAAATCTGAGGCTGTCAGTAATACATGAAACATGATTTTTGCACAAACATCCTTTCATTTTTAAGAGAAAAAGCATTGTATTTGCATTATATAGTGTATTCCACCAGATGACGTCACTACATATTTATTCCCTATGGGTGGAAATGCACCTTATTTTAGGCAATAGGCCAAATAAATTGCTAAATAATTGAATTTTTGTGTTTTTTCCTCTTATACAAATCGATGGTTTCGCAAACAAAACTGGTAATTAAAGGGTTAAAATCCTGAAATTTAATACATTTTTGGTAGTTATGATGAGGACTGATGCTGGTTAAAAGATTTAACTTGGTAAAAGTGGAAAATAATAATAATATATAATATTTTTTTAGGCAATGTTTAATATGTGGCCATTTTTGGTCCTTAATGCAACCAATGGTGTTAAAAATCTAATGCAGCACAAGGGTTAATAGACACAATGGAGTTGGGTCTTTTAATGGATAGTTTAGCCAAAAATCAAACTATTGTCATCATTTCAGAAGTTATAGACTTTTATAATACTTCAAAGTGCCCAAGTTATGCTATTTGAAAGGCTTCTTGTTTTATTTTGGAGGTCTCCTACAATAGATTTACATGCATCCAGAATTTGCTCTTAACATACATTGAAGCAAGTGTCTAAAACGGTTCGATAAAGGATATGTTCTTTATAAACCCCTCCTTTCTGAGCCTACTGTGCTGTTATGAAATGAAACGCACATTGCCATATCTAAATAAATTTCAGCTCTGGATCTTCCTCAGCTCTAGATGCACAGTGATCCAAACATTAACTATGGGACCAGTTTTACAGTATCTATTCAAGACTGAGTCCTCATCCTTTGGAAGTGCATGTTAGATTTGCTTTTGCAGGGCAGAAAACAGCGTATTCTCCATGTTTCAATAACATAAACCAAACTCTTCCAGCATACAGCTCCAAATACAGTGTTTGGGAGCGGGTCAAACTACATGGGGGAGCCCAAACTTGTTCACAGGGAGCCAATAAATAGGCTGGCATTTTGCAACGACTGGTTTCAGGCAGACAATAACTCCATTTATTAAACTTTTTTTAATATAAGCATGTACAAAACATGTCCCTTTTGTGCTCCACTGAAGAAAGTCATAGAGATTTGGAGTAAAGGATGACAAAATGTTAATTTTTGGCTGAAGTGTTCCTTTAATGAGAGTTACATTACTGCTGTTAAAATGTGCATACTGCATATTTCCTCTCTCAGCACCGCATCATGCAGCCCCCAGACTGTCATTTCTATTGCTCTTTAAATAACAGATACGCTCCATATGCAAGTCCTCTCTCAGAGCCACGTAGCAAGTCAGAGTTTGTCTGTGCACATATTTTCTTTCTCAGCACAGGGCATCAAAGGCAATTGCCTCTGAACTGCCTCACAGTTTGTCTTCTTTTGTGACATTTTGATTTGACATCTCTTTAATGTTTAGTATTGTGTCTACTAGGCTTGTATCCCACTGAGACATGAATTTTCCAACTGTGGCAGGTTAGAGATGTTACACTTTTTTTTAGATTAGAAGATTTTGGGGTTTAACAGTAAAGATGCTCTGAGGTCATTGTGAATGTTTCTGGTCAGATTGTATGTTCTTGCATTCATCATGTGTCAATCAATCAATCAATCAATCAATCAATCAATCAATCAATCAATCAATCAATCAATCAATCAATCAATCAATCAATCAATCAATCAATCAATCAATCAATCAATCAATCAATCAATTAATCAATTAATAATTTAATAATTTATTTCTAGAGCACATTTAAAACACAACCAAAGTTGACCAAAGTGCTTTACAAAGAATTAAAGAAACACAAGAAATAAAAATGTGCATGAACTCATGAAATTTTGTCTGAATTAAAGGACTGTGTTTCCCCTACCACTGTTTTGCCGTCATTTCCCCAAAAAATGATTTATATATTTTCAGACTCTGCAACTGATGTACATTAGTGTCATATTTTTGTTAAATGCTTGAAAATACCTGTGCTTTTAACTTTTGAATGTGCAAGGTGAATAGCTCTCTACGTTTTGTGGTATGTATTTACTGATTAAAAAATAGTACAAATGTGATTTTTGAAATATTGTGCAATATACATTTAGATTTTAATGATTGTGGAAAAGTTGTCCCTTGTATAAACACATTAGTCAACCAGTACCTGAGCGGTAATTCAAACACACTTTGCAATATATATTTAACAATATAGTACACCGTTTCAATTTGAATTTCAAATCAACAATTTCTTAATAATATATATTCATATTTCAAAAGTGCATGTTTTGTATTTAAAATGTATTTACGTATATGTATTTATATTTTTTATTACTTTCTGAACATGCTTTAAAAATGTAAAAAAATAATAATAATAATAATAATAAAAAATTTTTTAAAAAAACTTGTTGTTGAGCCCTGTACTATTTTGACCATGGATTCACAGAAGCCATGATTGAATTGGAAAATGTTTTAAGAAATCATATTGTCGTCATTATTGTAAATTGATCTTGGAAGCCCCTTTTATTAGCTCTTTTAATGGGCTCCCTGTTCATTTCAGGTTGCAATTTAGCTTTTATTGCTCTGCGGTCCTTAACTGGGAATTGCATGTAGTTTTATAAGAGGTCAGTGGAAGTCGTTTGTAGATAGGCCCAGTCATTGTACTTTTAACTTCCAAAGGGTCCGACTCGTCCACATTGCCAAACTAATTCATTCTGACACAATGCTGACAATATTTCACTAAGTGTCCCTTTAAGGATGTGATTTAGCTGTTGGAGCTTAGGAGCAAAGAGGACACAAATCAGGAAACCTCTATAAAAACCTGTAAACATGACTGTAAGAACTTTTATGAACCTGCCAGTGGTTGCCATTACAGACTTCCAGCAGGGGTATGGCATGAGGGGTGGTTGACTCGAGGAGGGGTAGAGGATTAGCATGAAGGACATCTTGCTAGAAGCTTCAGCAGAAGGAAAGTCCAGATGGAAAGTGACAGCTCGGCCTGTCCATTGTGCAATGAAGGACACCCAGTTCTTCACAAGCAGACGGCAATTCCTTGACTTTGATTGGCCAGCCTCATATGCTCCTCTAGACTATGACTGGCCACATAAACCGCTCATTACCTGTTCCTCAATGCTGTGAGTGAGGATAAGTGTATGCAAATTCCCCTGAGAGTTGCAACCTAATTTTTGAAACTGGAAATGCAGAGTAAGACACAATCTGCTCTAAGGGAACGGCTGTGCTAGACGCTTCAAGGCGTACTTGAGCCTTTATTTGGAAAAGACTTGATCTGAAGACCCTGTCATCTGTTTTTGATGAGCTTCCTCTGATCCTGGGATGGTGTCGCCCTTCCAACACCAGACGGAATACTCCCTAAAGAAAGCTCTAGGTACAGTAGCAGCTGGGTAGACTGGCGGTTTTGAGAGGCAATTATTGAATAAGTTAACTATACAAGCATAATGCAGTCAGATGGGTAAATTGGGTTGATTTGAGCACAATTCACTCTTGAGGTATTTTTTGGTGTGTCAATAGGGGCCTGTAGGTAATTTTCTTCAGAGAATTTCCCAGCAGGCCTCTGGTGCACAGCAGCAGTGATGAAGCGAGGCATTTAAAAGTATTTGATATTCTTACTTCAAAAGCTTTATACACTATTAGAGCTGTATTGTTCCGCTTTCAACTACTGAAGGAACGTTCCGGGTGCAATGCATTTTAAGCTTTACTACAGCAAATAATTTCAACTCATTCCTTAGTTCGCAAAAACAAACAAAAATGTGTTTGCAGTAATTAACTTATAATTGAGAGCTGTGGGACAAGGATGATGTTGAAATGTAAAAGACATTAGACAAAACAAATGTGATTAAAATGTTTTAAAGGGATAGTTCACGCAAAAATGAAAATTAAGTCATTAATTGACACCCCCATGCTGTACCAAACCCGTAAGACATTCGTTCATCTTCGGAACACAAATGAAGATATTATATTTTTGATTAAATTTGAGAGGTGGATCACTACCACATAGGCTGCCTAAGGGATCGAAACTTGACTTGACTAAGTTTAAATAAGATTATCAAGCGACGAGAATACTTTTTGTGCGAAAAAAAACAAACAAAAAACGACTTTATTCGACTATTCCTTTTCTTCCTTGTAGGCTTGAGACGAGATTTCAAGAGATTTCCACGACGCACGCGTGAGAACTGAACTGAAGTTGTTGAAGATCGCAATTCTCGCGCATACGTAGTGGAAATCTCTTGAACTGGGCCGTCAAGTTTCGATCCCTTAGGCAGCCTATGTAGCAGTGATCCAGCTCTCAAATTTAATCAAAAATATCTTCATTTGTGTTCCGAAGACGAACAAAGGTCAAGGGGTTGGTACAGCATGGGGGTGAGTAATTAATGACTTAATTTTCATTTTTGGGTGAACTAACCCTTTAAAATCACTTTATAACCTAAAGCTGTTTAACCCAGTAACTTCCACAGTATATGCACAATGTCGCCAGATAAGAACGACGTAACAGCACACTGGATTGACTTCTGTAACACAGATGTTCATCGTCCTAAAATAGTAGTTTCACCGTTAAAGGATGATTTAAACCAGCTGAAATGTTGCAGTGCATTTCTGCATTTAAACTCTCTTGAAAACCTTGCCACTAAGACTTACTTTGAAGATGCAGTTCTTGTACACTTACTTATTAACATAAAAGACTTTAAAAAAAATCTTGCTGACCCTAAACTGTTGAATTGTTGTGTATGCCACAGATGCTGTCAATAAAGCTTAACTTGTATCGTACTATGAGACTTCTCCTTAAAGCGTTAGTTCACCCAAAAATGGTGAACTAACGCAACCATATACATGAATTACTTGCTGCAATTCATGTACATTTGTATTCATACCGAATACCGCCTGTCAAATTCTAAGTGAGGTTAAAGTGTTAGGCCTAGTTGACCCAAAAATGAAAATTCTATCAGTAATTACTCTCCCTCATGTTGTTCCAACCCCATAAGACTTTCGTTCATCTTCAGAAAACAAAATAAGATATTTTTTGAAGAAATCTGAGAGCTAGCTCAGTAAGCTCACTCCCTCATTGGCTGACTTTGTGTTTTTTGAAGATGAACGAAAGTCTTACAGTGTTGGAACAACATGGGGGTGAGTAATTACTGACAGAATTTTCATTTTTGGGTCAACTAGGCATAACACTTTAGCCTCACTTAGAATTTGACAGGCGGTATTCGGTATGAATACAAATATACATGAATTGCAGCAAGTCATTATTTTCAAAAAGCCACAAATAATTAGTTTTGGAGCTCAGCAATCAGATGAGAATCTATAAATTGTCATATCATGAGAGATCAAATTTTCCTTGATCTTTTGAGATAAAAGAGTTCATTGAAACTTTCAGTCTTCAAAACTTTCTGCACAGTGATAAATGTTGTATGTGATATATATGTAATAATGAGGTGTCCTTTTACTACTCACCACTGTGTAATGTATGACTCACTGTACTTATTATCACCCAAAGCCAGAAGACATTTTTCACTGGTATCATTTTTAAATGTGTGTATTATAATTATCCTTCTTATCTGAAGGAATATTTTTACCATATATACCCAGCTATAGATTGAGACGCACTGGATATCTCTCCATCACTGTGCCAAACATCTTCAAAGAGAGTGGTAGACGTGCCTTTCCAGACTGGAATAGCCTGCCTGGGTCTCTAAGATCTGTCCTGTCACATCATTGTGTTCCTTCAAAATATCTCTCTTTACTTACTTGCAAGCAAACTGTTGCTGTAAATGTTTTCCTCATGTGTGACTGAACTTTTGATTTGTATACCCTTTATATCTGGGATACTTATTTTTTATTTATTTATTTATTTATGTGTACATATGCGAGATACGGTTGTTGGTGTTAACGGTGTTACACGGTGTGAACAAACAGTAACACACACAAATTATGCCAAAATGTCCAGTCTTAAATGATTTAAACAAAGTCTTAAACGAACTTAGAGATTTTTGAGAAAATGGGAAGTCTCAACTTTCAAATTTGGTCAGTCAAAGAAAATTAAACAATAAATAGGCCTCTTGTTTTGTGTCGTGACAGATTGCCTGATAAAGCCAAGTTCCACCGACGTTAATCTACTAACTCTCCTGAGTCTGACTGCTTTATTGGGCAAAAATGGTGGATTTTGATTGGTCAGATCACATGTATGTCAATCAAACTCCAAGCGAAGGATGAACTGACGCTAATTTAAAAGTGAAAGTGATTTAAAAAAATAGCGCATATTCAGGGCACAATAACAAAACAGTTCTATTTCGCACTACAGCACCATTATGAATGGCCATTCATGCCCGTGCAAATGCGCGCATTTTGCGTTTGCCTTTAAATTAGCAATTAGCGGTGACACCGGTATAACCGGTGTTGTCACATGCCGATTAACCGGTGAGAAAATATCCTCACCGTCACATCCCTAGTATAGACGTGTATATGTAAGGGCTAAATGTTATGCATCTTAATACGGCAATATGTTATTTGTTTCCAATAAGGAGTTGGTGGGCTAGGTGGGCAGGGCGGGCCGGGCAAGCGGGATGAGGTAGAACTTTAGTGTGAGTGAGTGTATATGTGCTGTATTATCTTTGTCTTTGTCTCGAGGACCCCCTCCAAAAAACGAGATGTTTCATCTCAATGGGTTCTCCTCAACAACAAAAAATTCAAATACATATAAAGTTGCCAAACCTTGTGATATTCCTAGCACCTGCCGAATTTCATATTTTTTGATGTGAGAAGCTAAGCAACTGATAATTGCATGTATTAGATCTTTCACTGTGTAATCAGGCTATGAAAAGAGTCTAATATTGAAGGATGGGGCTGTTGGGTCCAACCTGCTCTTTTGTGATTGAATGCAGTAGAGCGTTTCTCAATTCACAGTGTTTACATAAGTCTGAAAGACACAGCAGCAAAAAAAAAGCCTGTTTAACAAGACTAATATTTATTTATTTAGTGATTTGAATTCAACAGAGACAGATTTATCAAGAATTAAAACTATTAACAACAAGACTGAGATTTATTTATTTACTGTCTTTAACATGTTTTTGTGACTCTTGATCACTTGATTCGACTTTTGCTTTTTGACTTCTGATCTTGGCATTCGGTGAGACGTTGTTGAGATCTGCGCGTGCGATTATCGTAAGTGTATTTCATATCATGCATTTTTAATTAATGATTAAAAATGCATGATATGACCACTTTAAATGTCAGTGAACACCCTAATCTAGCACCAAAAGTGAATAATTGTGTTCATCAATAGACTAGAAAAGAGATTTTACAGTATCACGCAGCCATGGCAATTCTGCAAATTGTCAATTCCTTTTCTATTCTCATGCCCCATGTTTCCACAGCCCGAGGGGCACGATTGGGATTGTATTTCGCCCCGGCCCCAGCCTGAAGAAGTCACAGCAGGATTAAGCAGTTGTGCCCCACCTGACACGAGTGATCATTCCAGTCACCATGGGGCTGCAGCTCAGATGGCGATGACAAACAAGCAGAACCCGAGCGGTAATTCCATCAGCACTCTACGGGCATGAGAAGGAGCTCTCACAGCGAGATTGGCCCTGGACCTTTGATAAGGTCCTCCTCGGAAGTCCTAACATAAAGACATTTAAGGAGAAACAAAGGCGGAGGATTGTAAGAGGGGTCAAGCGAACAGATAAAGATAGATAGAGTGAGAGACAGGCCCGAGGGGAGGGCTGAAATAAAATGAAAGAGGACCGGGTTTGAGACAGAACAGGCGGTTCACATTCCAACGTGTTTTAATGACTGATGTGCAGAGGAGTCCTGCCAGAGCCAACGACAGCATTGGGTGATCCTGGGAGTGGGCTTTCCTGTCAAGGTACACAATCCACACCAGAGCTCATTAGTACGACGTGTCTAATATCTTTCACTTGGAATCTCTCTTAAGTAGGTTTTATATTGTCTCGCGAGCTTATTTGATTTACGGTCTGGTAGAGGCGGCCAGCCATGTTAAGTGAAGTATTTGTGTCCCGCTGCAGAGATTCGCAGCGTGCAATGTGTCCAAGAGCGTGAAGACAGCAGGGAATAAATCTACAAATTGGAAAAAGTGAACTTCCACAAGTGGAATCTTTGTAATGGTTGTCATCCTGATCTAATGGCCGGTGAGAAAACAATAAAATATTGTTTAATTCTGAACAGTGTGAAATTGGAAGGCCTAAAGGGTTTTCCACGCGTGTTCCAGAAACGTGACATTTCAGACGCCTCTGATTTTCACAGGGCGGCGCGATTTTAACCTCGTCTTTCTACGGATATTTTTTTAATGAGAACCACCTCATACTCGATCACAACGACCCATAAAGTCGACGTGAAATCATAATTGAATCTGCTTAATATATGGAATTCCTCTGTGCATATCGTTATCATTATTTTTTTTAACATTTCATTATAATAATAATAATATTATATTTATGTATTCTGTATACTGTTAAACAATAATAAATTAGAATTATTAATAATAGTATTTTTAGCATTTATTATTATGATTATTAAAAAACATGCATTGAAAAAGGATGCTCTCTGGAGAGAAGAGTTTTCACTGCAGAAATATAATCACTGCACTTCCAAAAAGATAGTATTGCTCAGATGTTCCTCTTTGTCTCTAAATTGATTTTGGGGAAATAAAAAACAAATTGTTTGTGTAAGCCATAAAATCAATGAGGATGGCATATTTCATAGATATTTGTTTCTTGGACACATTTTTCATGATTTGATTGTGATTTAAAGATTTTTGATTTTGGAAAATCGGAGCACTGTTTCATAACTTTTTTTGACAATACTTTTTCAGTGGCAACTGTATTCCCTACAATCCATTGCTTTGTACTATAAATAATTACAGAATTGTAATTTTTGGGTGAAGTGGATGTTTCATTTTCATATCAGCTCAAACAAATCATACAAAGCTACATGCCTTCATCAGCACGGGTTTGTCCTTGTGTGCTTGCCCGGCATCTGCTGCACACAAACCCCCCTTTAGTCTATTAACTTGCGCAGTGTGCCATTGTCTCAAGGCTCAGTGCACTCTGAACCTAATCTAACCATAATGTCCATGTGACTGACTCAATTCCACCCCTTATCTGTGCTCTGCCTTTATAGTAACAAACTGGGGATCTCTACATGCCCTTGTTTAACTCATTAGCAAAACGTTGCCACAGGCTCTATTTGTTTGTGTTTTTCACCACCTATAAAGTTCTGGCATCCTCTCGTCTGCTTAATGATATCTTAATGAAATACAGACACACTGTATGGCTCTTAAAGCTGTTTTTGATGTTTTATTAAGTATGCTCTGAAGCATTGTGGGTAAACTTGCATTATACCATGAGTGCTGTGCAAGTTAACGGAGTAGTGTATATATGTGTGCGCTACTATTTAAGTCGTTCCACTTCAAAATTTTACGTTGAATTCAATGTGTTCCTTGTCGTTTCTTTGTAATTATTTGTGAAATTAGCTAGCAATTTGGGTGAAAGGGGTTTTTTCAGACTAAAACTAAATGTAACTGTGGCTGCTGTTTCTCTTCCTCATGTTCAAAATAAAGAGTCTCTTATGCATGAGTGAAAAAATTCTCGGATACTTCTGAGGGACTATTATTTTGCCTGGCTAGCATTTTCCATCTCATTCTTTATGTTCTTTTTTTGAAAGCGATTCAATGATTCGTCTCATGAGAAATGGCAGCTGATATCTGGATATATTATAAAACAGATTATGTCCATCTGAAGCACTTGAGTCCTTGTTAGAAGACACAAACTGCTCCATGGTCTGTGCCTTTACCTTTCGCGCTTGCCAGAAAAAAAATAGATAATTTACAACTCTTTGAGTCTGACAGCGTCTTTGTGGAGGACGCCATTATTTACTGTAGTTCCTGACTGTTCACACATGCTATATTATCTTAGACAATGACAACAGGCCAAACAACCGCTCAGGGCAGCAGTTCTCAAATGAATGTGTTTGACAGCACAGCACCAAGGTGAAATGAAGCAATTTACAAAATGTCCCAAACGGCACCCTCAGTGTTCACTATCCTATACTTTGCAGAAAGTTAATTGGGTCCAAAACTCTTTTTTTTTCATATTTCTCTTGCTTATTCTTTCTTCTCCCTCATCATGAGTGTATATGCCCCTACTGCTGATTGGCTAAAAGTGTGTTTTGTTGCTAGGTCTGATTCACTTTCAACAGCGTAACCAACTGTGACCAATCTGTCATGTTTTGCTCACCCTCATGTCATTCCAAACCCATAAGAAACCCATTCCAAACCCATAAATGTTAACACAAATTCGAAACACAGATTAAGATGCAAGTTTTAATGAAACCTGAGAAGTTTCTGTCCCACCATTGAAAGTCCAGGTAACCAAAAATCCAAAAGGTCCAGATTCTGTATCCTTTGATGACACCTTTATGTCCAAAAGGTTGTAAAAATTAATCTGTATGAATTGAACCGTTTAATCCAAGTTTTGAGAAAAGATACAATCACTTCATATGATGAACAGATTCAATTTAGGCTTTTTTATTGACACAAACGCATAACTAGAGCGCATCACATATGGTAAACATTAAAGAACATGTCTGAGCTTCCATGTTTACCATATGTGATGTGCTTTAAGTTTGTGTGGTGGTCATTGTTTAGATCTAATTAAATCTGTTCTTCATATAAAACGATTGCATCTCATAACAAAACTTGGATTATGTGACCGCTCAATTCATATGGATTCATTTTGCGACTCCTATGATATGTTTGGATCTCAGAAGTTCTGGTTACTTGGATTTTCAGTGGAGTGACAAACCTTTTTGTTAAAGGGGTCATGCAAAAGTACATGCACTTTTTCAAGTTGTGCCTGTACACAACCATCATATAATAATAAAAATCTATCCAGTGTTTTGTTTTAATCTCCTTGTATGTTTTCCCCTGTCTCAAATCGAGCCGATTGTTGACTGACAGCTGCGTTTCAACACATCCCTGCCCTGAGCGAGCTGTCATCATAGTCCGCCGTTCTTGATGCGCTGGAGCAGAATAGCATCTTAGCGATTGTGGTGTTCTGTTCTTGGGTGTAATAAGAAACATAGTCATTTTGATGTTCCTAAATCCGAACCGGTGACGACACAGTGGCTGAGTTTTGTTTTCGAAGGGAATATTCCCCACGAGCAATGTCAATGCTTTCATGTTTGTGCGATTCGCAAATCTTTTCTCACCAGACTGCTTTATAAACGAGGGTCAATATAAAGTAGGGATGTTAACCGAAGACCGTTTGACCGATGGTTGACTGTATCAACGTTAACCGATCAAAGTTGTCGGCATGCAAAGAAAATAGTGTGTGGGACCATTTCACCTAAAAGAATGACACAGATGTAATTTGGAAATACATTACATCTACAATTCAATGGTAAGGTGATGATCATCATCATCTTTCTTTATTATTGTTAGCACTAACGTTAACGTTACCTCAAACTATTTTTCAAAGTCATTTTCTTGAATGAGCCACGGCAATGTTTCAAATGAGCTTCTAACGCTAGACTAACGCCTTTATTTTCAATGCGATCACCTTGTACCCAAACCATTTCGAAACTAAAAAGGAGCCATTTGTCCTCCGATTACATACAAGCTCCTTGGCGCCGCGTTTGCGGGGCTCATGTTTCGCGCTGTATGGGTATTTTAAAAAAGTGACATGAGTGGAAGGGCGGCGTCGGGGCAGTGTGTGTTTGTGTAAGTGGGAGGCAGAACGGCAGAGAGATGCGACAGAGTTGTGAAATTGCAGGCGCGGCTCAAAATGGCTGTTATTTCAAATTTTAAACCAAACGGTTAACCAGTTTCAACCGGCTAATGAGGCTCGGTGGTCGGTCAAGAAAATTTTTAGTTTTCGCCATCCCTAATATAAAGCTGTTTTACTAAGAAGCTGCTCCTAAAAAACGAATCGCTACCAACTATTCATGTCCCTGCTGCACCTCCAGAAGAAGTGAGTGTAAAATGTAACTAAACTTTATATTAATCTTTGCAAATTGCTTTTACTCAAGTTACTCTACCCTGCCAGTACATACAAAGATAGATCAAAGTGACATTACGTTAACCAACCATTCAGAAACGTCCTGTCCGTGCCTTAATTGTCGAACTTCTTTGCGGCCGTCATCTTGTTCCGGGTCCGACTCCGGTTCAAACTGATACGATTGCACAGATGTGTCCTGACATGTGTCCCCAACTGTTGTCAAGGCAACACTCCCTGGGCATTGTGTCAAAACGGCCGCAGAACAGAGGGACGAAGTAAGCGAAGCTCATTCCCAGCAAACACAGAACGTTCCCCAAACGTTCCCGAGTGGTCTCATGAGGTTATTTTTTTTGTGAACCAAACACGAACATAATAGGAACGTTCCATGTAGGTTATTTTTAGGTTCCATTTTTATAACGTAAGGAGAATGAATGTTGCGGGGACGTTCCCTTAACCTTAAGGGAAAGTTCTAGGAACGTTCTGGGAACCAAAAACTAACGTTCCCAGAACCTAAATTTGTTTGCTGGGTTACCATTTAAAGGCATATGCACTGAAATGACGGGCTGAAAACAGAGCTGTTTTTGACCTGGTAAAATTAGTGTTTTCTTACAATACCAATGAGAAATTTTAATGAAAGTATATTACAAACTTTTCATTTAGACCCTAAAGAATCAAATTAACTTGTGTGATTTGATTTGAAAAATATTTCATTTGTGTTTAGAAAATTTAAGTCTCACGGGTTTGGAATGGCGGGAGGCAGAAAAATTATGACCGCACTTTCATTTTTGGGTGAACTATCCTTTTAAGTAATGCAAATTGTGGGGCAGAATTGGCGCACTACATCTTTAACACTGTACAGTGCTCCAAATTCAAGACTGCTTTGTTTTGTCAATGGAAAGAATCCTTGATATGCTTCATATATTTATAGTTCCCCCTTAGCTTTGCATGTTGATGTAAACAGAGAAAGGTTAGAGTAGTATTCGGCACGTAATGGAGGCAGTCTGCTAAGTGATCAGCGCTTGTAAGGCCTCTCTATCCAGCACTGTAACCAGAGAAGGAGACAAACTTTTAGTTGCTGAAATGTTGCAAACAGATGCCGCTGTCCCTGTCCCGGTAAATCACATCAGCACCTCCTGGAGGGGAGGGTGTGATAACCCTTCATAACCTCCTAGGCTCTAGGGCACCGACTGGACGCTGGAATATTTGTCGAGATGATCGGGACTGAGGCGCTGAGAGAAGCGTGAAGCGTTGTTGTGCAAAATTATTTTTCTCCGAAACGGATTTCCGCAGAAAATGAGACGAAAATTGCCTCTGCTATGACAGGTTGGTCATCTCATTGTAACTTTTATGGACTGTGCAACCTAATCTAAGACACTAAAATAATACTTTTGGTATGTCCGAGTGGACTGTGATTACGAGTTCCATTCAGGTCGAACGTGTAGGTTGGAAACCAGATCTAGGCATTACATGGACTCTTCAAAAAGGAGGTTGTGTGAAAGTAGAAGTTCTGTTTGTTCCGTTTTGTTCTCTGCCCTTCCTCAACTGCACCCATGACGCATCTGTCTATCTCTCCTTTGTAAGCCGTCGGATTTACATGTCGTGAACTGTTGTATTCTTGGATGTGGGGTCTTGCACTCATCGCTAGCCAGAAGAGTAACTTGATCCTAGAGCATTCTGTGTAATTTCTTTCAAAATGTTCCATGAGAAACCCAACACCAGATGAAGGGCTTTGAGACCTAAAAAAAAAAAAGCCCATGCACAGATGTTTCACCCCTAGATTTGCACCTCCTCTCCACCTGTGTCTTTATATATCAGAAAGTTTCCTTTATAAAGTCACTCTGTGGTCAGTTGTTTTCTCAGAGAGCGGATCTGGTTTTGTTAACGCTCCTGGGATATTTACACACGCAGGGTCTGATATGACAGAATCACATTATGATTTCTCTGCATATGCGGCACATCGCTGCAGCTCAGTCACGATTTTGTTTTGTTTTCATTGCTGGCACTGTCGCTTATCTTGGTGGATGATGTGCAGATCTGTTCTGTTGTTTGGTTTTATTTACTGTGTCTATATTACTTTGTCAAGGTTGCTGGTTTTCTTTTGGACACAGATGATAGGTGTTCTGCCACAGTAAATCTTAGAATCTTGTATCTGCAAATAATTAACTATGCATTGTCACATGAATAACTACTTGTCAGTTGATTCCAGTGTTGTAGTCGAGACCACCTCACTCGAGTCCGAGTCGAGACAGAGACCAGAGAGAGTCGAGTCCGAGTCAAGACCGAGTCCATAGAGAGCCGAGTCCGAGACCAGAAACGGTCGAGTCCGAGTCGAGACCGAGACCAGTGAGGGTTGATTACCTAATTTACTTTTATTTACTTAGAGAAACCCTTTTTTTTTACTGAATTTACTTAGAGTTTAACAAATATGATCAGTTTAGGGTAAAAAAGGCCACATAGTAGGTGGTGTTAAAAGTAATTTTATTACAATTTGTCATGCGCAGTTGCGCACTAGAAAATCACCAATCACTGGGCGTGTCAATCAATTTAAAGAAATATTATGTATGTATTAACATACATTAATAATTATGAAAAATATTTTGAATTGAACTCGAGTGGACTCTGGAATAAGTCCGAGTCCTAAAAAAAAAAATGTTCGAGTACGAGTCAATTCCGAGTCCAAATGCACACGAGTCCATGACAAGACCAAGACCATTAAAATATGGACTCGAGATTCAGTGATTCAGTAACCAATTCATCGAAGAACTCGTCAAACCAATTTAAACCAGTAACTTTAAGGAGTTATAACAACCAAATCATAAGAGTAATCTTTTCATAAATTAAAAACTGCACTGGTATGTTTGTTTTCACCCTCAACTTAATTGGAACACTCAATCAGGCGTGTTTACTAAAAAACCGATCCCCATTCACACGGATCTGTGAAAATGACTAAAAACACTGCATTATGTTGCTTGTCCAGTATTTGGCGGTGACCTTGTAAAGAAATGCTACATGCCTATTGACTGAGAAAGTAATACGCAGGCTCATGATGTCACAGTTTTCAAAAATTCGCATTTTTGCAGTTTACACTGAGACTTTATAAAAAAAGCACTTTGAAAACTTTTTTCAGGCCCCGAAAACGCCATTGTCATGTAAATGAATGTCCAAAATGCATAATGTTATCTTTGTTTAGTTAAAAACGGTCGTGTGCACATTCAATTCAGACTGAAAAAAACCCCTTCACATTATGATAATCATATGATAATCACATGTTGGTAAAATAGGATTTATTTTGTACTATTTTTAATGTTTTTGAAAGTAGTCGCTCTCATTTTTTACCAAGGCTGCATTTATTTGATCAAAACTACATTAAAACAATAATATTTTGAAATATTGTTATGATTAAAAATGTAATTTATTCCTGTGATACGAAGACTGTGATTACTCCAGTTTTTTTGCCACGCACATTTACAAATTTCTCGACTTTTTTGTGCACCCCCTCACCGTTCTTTTGTAAAGGACATTTCTTTCAAACAAATCTTTTGTAGCCCTTATAGGACTCACTCTCCAACGCTGAATCTTTCTATATTATTTGAGTGACCAGTCTGTGTTCCAGCGTTCACAAAGTGAGGCTGGGATTGCCCCTGATTTACGAGATCCAGATTCCTACGAGCTGATTCACAGCCAGGTGCACGATTTCCAAAGCAGATCATCCAAAAACCCGTCCGATCAGCTGCTTCGCTGATTTTACACAGATTCTCGTGCCACATCCACAGTGCAGCGACCCAGATTTTCCCTTATTCTCCACGCTCAGAGGGACTGTGGGAGCCGCATCTGCCGAATCCGTCTCTGGGTAGACTCTCTCTCTCTCTCTCTCTCTCTCTCTCGCTCTCTCTCTCTCTTCGCTTCATCTCAGCTGAGAGCAGCACGCGTTCAGAGTGCATTCTCTCTCTGTCAGCGCTGTACCGCACGGACTGCTCCTGCACGAGTGCTTCATCACTGAGCTTGACCGGCACAGAAACCCTCACCAGCAGCACCTAAAGCGCTAAACACACAGCCATGCTTTTAGGTGAGTACGCTTTACACTCAGGGTAGCGGCATCGATTTTGTCTGCATGCGATACAGCGGTGAACATCTTAAAGAATGTGCCGGACTGGACCTGCCGTGATTCCAGATATAGTTGAAAGCAGCTTGTGATTTGTTCGGTTTGGCTTTGCTCTGTGTGTTTGCCAGGGGAGCTGAGCTTTGAAATACGACTGTGCTCTGGATTTATGTAAGAGATCCTGTCAGCACCGTTGTTTTGTTTATGTGGGTTAAGTTTGTTCCAATACTAATACAGCGTGACACCTTATCTCGCCTGACACGAACTTCACTGAAAAGACTGTCTGAATCCTTATAGCATTAAAGACAATCGATAGCTCAGTTAAAGATCAGAAATGTGATATTATACTGTGCCCGATGGCTTACAGTATGACCAGAATTTAAATTTTCTCTATTTTTTCATTTTCATTTTTCAAGTCTTGAATTGTTTCAAGTCTTGGTTAGGTTAAGCACTTGACTTTTTCACTCTGAACATATTGTTTCCAGAATTTGCTCACGCAACCCACACCTACCCGCTTAGAGCGTGTGCTGATCGCCCTCGTAGCGTGACATTGGTGCTTACGTGTGGGTGTTCGTGTGCTCCTCCGAAAGCTCATTGATACGAGCAAGATGGAAAGCCTCTCTCAGGAGCGTCTCGTTCGATGAAGTACTAATGCAGTGTCACATTCCAGAGGAGTGCGACTTGGAATAATCAGCGTGTCTGTGGGGAATAGAGGTTTGAAATTGCTGTTGATGGTTGCTGCGCGGCCGTCTGCCAGTCATCCGAAGCCCCCCGTGGAGAAGACCTGGGGGTCTCAGCCCTTTGCCAGAACTTTAGCAGCTTCGTTAAGCTTGCAGCTCCTTTGCACCAATGGAGTGATCTAAGGAAATTAGTTTAGTGCAAGATTTTTTTATATATATATACAAATATTTTTCTGCCCCAGTTTATTCTATAAGGGAGCCTATAAGTAAGTGACTCTAAGCGGGGTGATTTGGTGATTTATATCAAAACATTGTCCCGTTTAATGATCCCGACATAGCATGGCATGAGATTGGGCCGAGACTATCTGTTGGATAATGAAGGTGGGAGTCCTCAGGGAAAACGTACAATTTTTGACGAAAGTGGCGTAGAAATCATTTTAATTTTAATTTAATAAATGCTAATGGCTAATGGGTTTTCAAAAGTTACTAGCCACAATTTTGACATCGATACGATGGGGGAAAACTGCCATATAGATATTTTTTAATATTATCTCGTAATTTGGCAGCAGGTATATTAGGCTGCTGTCACTTTAAGACCTGACACGCAGATCCACTATACTGTTACGCATTACGTGAATACTCGCCAAGACATGCATTTTGACATTATTTTGAATGTATTTGATTAAGCGCAATAAGTAGTGAGCACAAAATCTGCGAGAGTAAAATTTTGCGCAATCCCTCGCCGAATCCAAGCGGGTTTGTGTGCCTCCGACTCACCTTTGGAGAGATGAAATATCGTGCTGGTATCGTGCATCTATTATGCAGATAATGGGTAAGCGTTTCAGAAATATTTTAGTATCGCTATGCATCCAAAAATCTATATATTTGACAACAATACATTGCATTTGGTTTTTTTATTTCAGATTATTTATATTTTCAAGATTACAACTATCAAATGTATATTATATACTAAATTCAACCCGCCAAAGTTGCTAGTCGGAGTGACTGCGTTACATACCACTGCTGAAATACACTCGCATTTGGCAGGTGTTGAGGTCAAGCCCTGATTATTATTATTATTATTTCTCTTATTGATTATGTTGTTTCTTTTTCTCTCTTTCAAACAAGTGCATCATGTTCTGTTCACAGTGTGTAGGTGTAGTACATGACTTCTGGTCTCGTTAGAATACTAATCGAAAATTTGTTTGTTCTCCAGGTTCTTCCTCACCCACTACTACCATTTTTAGTAGTATTTATGCCCACACAGATATATTTAAACATTCACGACATTACACATGCCCAAAATAATGTTCTGCATCATTTAATTTCAGAAAGTAATGGAGGCATTTGCATAATCAGGTTTCTTAAATTGGTGTATATGTGATTAAATATTTAAGCACTGTATTTGAACATCATCCCCTGTGAGCATAGGAGGTTTTGTTGATATAGGGAAAAGCTAAAAGCGCTCTTTCTTTCTCTCGCTCCCTCTCTCTCTCTCACTTCCTTGCTCTTTTTTTCTCTCTCACCGTTTTCTCTTTCTTACAGAGGAATCTGTAGTTGGGTTTTAGAAGCCGAGCTTAAGGAATGCTCTTTGGGTTGCTATACTTCTTGAGACCATCTTAATAATGATGCATACTCTCCAATCCAGTTGTGCTTCCCTTTTTAACAGTTTCACAATTATGTTATGCTTTAAAATCATCAAAAAATGCATGTGCATGTTCCTTTTCTGACTTATAAGTATTTTGAATAAAGAACGTAAAAATACAGATTCATTGGTACACATTGGAAAAGTGTGCTTTCATACTCGCTTATCTAAATGTACACTTATATTTGTTGATATTCGTCTATATAAGTTTGGGGTTAGTACTATTTTTAATGTTTTTGAAAGTAGTCGCTCTCATTTTTTACCAAGGCTGCATTTATTTGATCAAAACTACATTAAAACAATAATATTTTGAAATATTGTTATGATTTAAAATGTAATTTATTCCTGTGATACAAAGACTGTGATTACTCCAGTCTTCAGCGTCACTAAATCCTTCAGAAATCATTCCAATATGTTAATTTTAATGATTAGGTGCTCAAGAAACATTTCCTATTATTAAAATGTTGAAAAAAGTTGTATTGCTTTTTTTGGGGGAAAGTATAATACATTTTTTTTTTTAAGATTATTTAATTATTTAATCAGATTTAATCAGAAGAACAGCATTTATTTAAAGTCTGAAAAAGTTTTTATTGTCACTTGTTTTTTTGTTGTTGTTTTTTTTTGAGTAAGAAAGTGACCAAATATTAACAAATCAAAATTAAGTGGACAATAATTGAACAATAAACATAAATAAAGGCTAATGACAAGTGCTTAGTTTCGTACATCCCACTGTACTATTGCTGTGAGCATCACATTGTTTTCTTTTGACTGATGCTGTAAACAATTTTAACTTGATAACACGGGTCTCAGAAATATCATTTCTTCTGTATGAATTATTTAAATGCCTTAAAAAATTCCATTTTCTAACATTTAATGTCGTTTCTTACATTTACTTACATTAATCTCATTCATGTAGTCATGCAGTTTTGAAACGAGTAAATGATCACAGAATCATGTTTTGCTGTAATATCCCTTTAAGCTCAGATCTATCAGTATGCAAAACGAGTAAGACTTTGAGGTCCATTGTTTTAAAATATTTCCAAATCATTAAGGGAAATAAGTTTGCAGGTACCAATTGTCTTGTGTTGCCATGGTAGGCTGCACTGATATGCATGACAATTACCCTGGTCACCATTTGTGGACCTGATCTCTCGTCTCTTATCTGTAATTAGAGTCGAAGCGCTCTTCCACGCTTCACTGCGAAGTAATCGTAATTGCAAACATTTGTTATAGCAAACAACCCTGTCAGCAGAAACAGTGATAAATCTACAGGGCTCTCTCACTGACCTTAGGTTAATACAGCCACCGTTTTGGTTTTAACTGATGCAAAAGTCTAACTCCTGCCTAGGAGGAACGGCACAGCAGACGTACACAGCCAATATGTCAGCCGTAGCTTTGAGCGATGCAATAATCCTCTCGACAGGATTTGATTTGCATGCCCTTGTATGCTTCTCACTGCACTGAATATTAATGGCCAATACTGTTTGATAAAGTAAAATCAAGGAATGCATTGGGGAGAGAGAGCGCAGTCACTTAGAGCATCGGCCCACGCGCCGCGAGAGCAAACCCACCGGGGCCAATGCAAGGTACGTTTCAAACCAGCCCTGGGGGTTTGTAGCGGCTTGCCAAGTTGGCAACGCTAAGAGCTGGCTTTTAGCAAACATTTGAGATTCTTTGACCAAAAAAACAGCCTACAGCACATTAGCACGGGTGGCCGGAGGGGGCGGTCTGTCTGTCTATGTGTCTGTCTGCTCAAGGGATGTTGTTACCAGAGAGAGCCTCGCTTGGAAACAAGCATTAGGGACGGAGTTTGGGCTCGAGCGTGACAAGAGGTTCTCCCGTTCCCACTGTTCCTTAGTCTCCATGGAAACCACAGAGCTGAAACAACAAGTACTGCCGCTGGTAAAATCACTTTATGAAAGTAATTTGCACAGCAAGAGTGTTGCGTTCGGATACAAGCACGTTGATGGCTGCAAACATGAGCGTCCTCTTATGAGGGTGATATTTACATTTCCTTTTTTTTTTACCATTCTTGTGTGTAAAACACAAAAACAGCCCACTTGGATATTGCATTAACTTACGCACGCCAAGCCACATGAAACGAGCAAATGTGTGTGTAATTTAATCCCAGCTGGCTGATGCTTTTATATGGCAATCTCACCTGATTCATGCTCTCCTTTAATTCTATCGCTCGCACTTTACGGGAGGTTTGTAAATGCAGATCAGTTTTCAGGGGGCCTTGTGTCACTGCACGCTGAATCTGACATATTTTGTTCTTAGTGTGAGTAATGAAACAAGCTCCCCCTGTCATGTACCAGAGATCCCGTGACAGCATGCTTTAATGATCTTGTTATTGTTCTTTGCAGAACAGATGTTGGTGACTTAACCGTTGTTCGCGTTTTTTTTTTCTTGATCTCCCCTTTTTCAAGCATTACTGTCCCCGTAAATCTCTGTGTTTGATTTGCGCTGCGTCTATTTGCATTTCTATAAGCTTTTACTTATCAGCTGATTGCTAAATCAAAAAAACACCATTATTGTTGCTCATACTTAAGGTTTGGTTTTAGGTTTTTCTGTTGTTTTGTTTAAAATCCAGATTGTATCTTATCCGATATGGTATGATCCCATATAATTTTGCTGGGTCATTCTGGGTTTATAAATCACGTGTGCTCCAAAGCTTCTAAGTTTGTCTGTTCTGTTGTTGTTTCGATCCTCTTTTGGAAGGTAAAAAATCTTGCGTTTCCACTGAGCTTACCCAATGCATGTGATGTGAATAAAATTGAGCAGAGTAAGGTCTTGTGTGACCATGGGTATAAATTGAAAGAATATTGTTGGTTTAACTTAAAAAATTAAGTAACCTGGTTGCCTTAAAATTGATTGAACTGGAAAAAGTGAGTTAATACAATGGAGATTGATTTAATCATCAGAAACTCAAAATAATAAGTTATCTGAACTAAATAAATTATTTAAGTTGATTTGACAAAAGTAAAAATGTTGTGATAACAACATTTTTTTACAGTGATAGAAAACACTCAACCATTCCCATTTCGAACACTCAACCATGTTAAACTCCACTGCACTATAGCAATCAATCGCATAACAACAAACAACTGGATGTTTGAATTGTGACTGGAAATTGTGCTAAAGCAAAACCACTCACATTTTATTTTGGAAGTGTAAACATTTATTTCAATTTTACTCTTCCCCTTTCTTTATCCCAGCTTTTTTACTGAGATATTGGGATGAAATCATCTTTTTTGTCTTGATACAGTCTTCTGAGAATCCCTAGAGAAACTAGTAATCATATTATTGACAAGCTGCCAACATATCAGACATTTTTTCTTTCTTTCTTTCTGGTGGTTTTGCTTTGGTGTGCCATGTTTTATTGTTCTTTGTAGTGCAGACCTTGGGACTGATAATGTTGGTGGTATTTCTTTCATGCTCTTTTTTGCCAACAGTGCGTAGCTGATTCATGTCTCTCATCAGGCTGAATATTTCCTTTCCCAACCTCCCCAGAGTGGACACAGATTTAGTTGCGGTCCCTATGTTGGCACGTCTCAGTGCGTTGAGTTCACAGGTGTCCAGAAAGCAGGTGATGGATCTCTTGAACGTTCCCAGTGCATTGTCTCCAGTTATTATCCTCCCGAGAACCTCTAATCCTTCTGTCAACACAAGTGTATATCTCACTGAACGATCAATCCCTGGACACGCAGATCTCCTGCACTTCATTCTGATGGTGAGGGGGTGACAGCTGTGGATTCTTGCAGTGGGATACAATGCATCTTCTAAGCGTCCAAAAACAAAAAGTTGGCTTTAGATTTTGCCCTATGATTCCTTCCTCCTCCTCCTCTGTTTCTTTTAGCCTTTATCTCTCTTTCCATCCATCATCTCTTGCAGGTGGATTGAGTCAATCTCGATGAGTCACTCTTGTGTGCATATATAGAGTAAAATAAGAGTAGAAGATTCACCACCCACTATTCCATGGGGGGATTTAGAGAGCGAGAGTAACCTTCCTTGCTATAGCTGAAATACATCTGCTCATTTGCACTTTCACTCGAGGACCTCACTTCCATTTGCACGCTTACTTTTAGTATGTCCGCCCCCTCTCAGGAGAGCAAACACCAAGCTTCTTCTCGCATACAAATGCGCTTACAACTGAAGGAGGGGGCGAAACTTTTCCATCATATCTCACAGCTATGTTACAAAACAATCTGTAGCGGTCTCGTTCTTGTGTTTGTATAACTCAAAAACCAGTATTTCAGATAAGTGAACCCATTTAATGTTGAAGTACCCTTTGAGTGCTCCGAACGGACTGATGGTAGACAATTCGAGAAAAGTTTTTGCATCTTATTTTCCATTCAACAAAAGCCAAATTTTGTGACTGACTTGGACACAAGATTCTTTGATGAATAGAAAGTTCAAACAAATAGGATTAACTATTTGTGGGGACCAAGGTGTATTTGGGGTCCTTGAGATGTTCTGACATGCCCTGACATTTGTACTTTTTTCAGTTGCTTATAAACATATTAATGGCACAGGTGAAATTACACTCTGTTTAGCCCAAACAGGGCTACCATAATATGTGAGCAACATGTATGTACATGTTTGTATTTTTGAAAGAATATTGTTTAAAAATGAAAGTTTCTGAAATAAGGCCACAAAACACATACGAAATATGTGAACAGGCCAGCCCTCATCATGTATAATTAGGTGATTCTCACCTGAGAGAGACAAAGACAGGCATAATAATGAGCCTTTCATTCAAGTGAGTCAGACAAGAAAAAATTGAAAGGACAACATATATATATATGCACATACTGATTGGCAAAAAAACAGAATGGCCATTAAGCTAATGAGATATCAGATGAATTGTTATTCCTTTTGCTAGTTAAAGTTTTTTAGAGATCTTCCCACAAACTCTTCAATTTAATTCCAAAACCGTTTGTTGTGTATTCACGGAAGATGGTAAGAAAAACAGTGCCTTGTGAGAATGCTGCATTGTGACCTGTGGATGCTCTTGTAATTCCAAGCTGTTCATTGCATCACCTGCCAATTTCTGGCAATGTAATCATTCCCTGTAGCACAAGGACACACGCTCGCAGTGAGGCATGATTTCATTTACCCCGTTGTCAGGAGATTTTTATTAGAAGCCACACCAACTTCGTTTTCACAAATTGTGTTTAAAGGCACAGACTGAGCCCGTTCTGTCTCGCTCTGATGCGGACCTGAAGCACTGGCTTGTAAATCTGCATTTAAATTGAATTTAGGACATTATTAGATTTGCCTGAAATAGTGAAGGCTTCGCGTGCGTTGTCTGCATGTGACCGGCTCCACGCACACACACACACAAAAAACACACATTTGAGCAGCTGCGTCACATTAAGTAGTTTCATCTGACTGTGGTCACTCATTCTACCTGCTTCTAGCTGCGATATCACTCTTTGTGTCATCTAGCTTGACAGAGAATGTGCCAGAATTATGGCCTCTGTTTACTTTTCAGCACCACTTATGATCCATGACTGACTTCATAAAGCCATGTAAGCTGGCTAATAGTTAGTCTATTCCAGTATCATATCAATTTACACTTGACAGTCAGGCAATGTCAAGGCCAGACTTATTAATTCCACAAATATGTTTTGCTTGAATCTGACTTGCAACATTTACTGATCTTTCGACCATCCATAAAAATAGACAATGTGTAGTCATTTCAGAGCATCTTAGTGATTTAAACCTGATATTTACCATAGCCAATTGTAAAATAAAAGATTATTTTTGCATCGGTGAGCAGTTTTGCTGCAAGTAAATAATTCATTTAAACTAATTTTTTTTTAGTGAAGTGCTCTAACACATAGTTCTCTTTTAATATAATTACTATGAAAAAAGGTTTTTTAGACAGCTAGTTTTTAACAAACTTGGTGAGTGGGTGGTGGATCGTGAGCTGAACGGCGGTATTATAATAGCACTGTGTCTTTATGCTCTTTTGGTTCAGTTCAGTACATTTCACACTGGGATGTTTCTGTCGCTCTCTCTTAGACTCTCCTCTGCATGGATTTACATCAGCTGAAGCTAATATCATTGACCTACTGTCGTTTTTCTAATGAATATCTTAGTAATGGAAGGAAGTTCCTCTCCTTAGCAGACACTTCCTATCCATAGTGACTTATGGTGCACTAATTACACGGACAATCCCTCTGGAGAAACCCAGGGTTAAGTGCTGACCTCAAAAAGCTCATTGATGAATGAATAGGATTGCGTACTTGGTAACTCTTCAGCACTGCAACCTTGAGTTTAACCAGTCCGATCCTATTTTAATCATTTGCTCTTCCTCATGTCTTTCTGAACCTGTATGCCTTTCTTCTGTAAACACAAAAGTAGATATTTTAAATATATTTTTTGTGTATTAGACTGAAGAAAGAAATCCCAAAAATTGGATTCACTCTTAGAAGAAATGGTTCTATTTAGAACCAGAAATGGTTCCATCCCCCGCTTCATATATGGAACTCCAAAATGGTAAAAGTATGGACCGAAGTATGGGCCAAGTATGGAACCCCAGGGTTCTATAGAACCCAGAGGAACCCTTTTTTAAGAGTGTATAGAACCTTTTAGGGGTTCCAAATATGTAGCGCTGATAGAACCTTTTCCCAAAAATTAAAACATCATTATCTTACGTTGTTCCAAACCCATACGATTCATTTTCTTCTGTGAAATGCAAAAAAAGGAGGTGCTAGGCTGACCTTTTCCATACAATGAAAGTGAACTGGGACTGTCAAGCTCCAAAAAGGACAAAATGGCACTATAAAAATATACCATAAAAGTGAGGCTTGTGCACTAAATTCCGAGGCTTCTGAAGTCCCATGATAGATTTTTGTGAGGGACTGAAATTTAAGCCATAATTCCACTGATAAAAATGCTAGGTCGAATGGACCACTTTTACATCTATCCACTTTTACTGTATGGAAAAGAACCACTTTGACATTCTGATGAATAATTTTGTAACTCCATGGTTGAACTAAAATCATACAGGTTTTGAATGACATGTCAGAGGGTGAGTAAATGATGACAGGATTTTCATTTCTGTCTGCATTACTCCTTTAAACCACCATTGAGTTGAATCGTGCACCTGCTCGCGGATATTCTAAACGCTGTAGATCACAGAGACAGTCTGCTGTTGGGCTGAATTATTTTCACTCCTCGGAGATCTCCTTTATGCGAGCAGAATCAAATTCAGATGTGTGGGTTTTCGCCTGTGCTCTACAAAAATGAACGTTCATCGTTTATGGCAAGAATGAAAAAGCCCATCTATACCAGGCAAGATGTGGGCTCATTTAATCCCAAACATTTTCCTTTGTTGGCGTAGGAAATTGTCCTCAAACTGTCAGCAATGAGTGTTTCTGCGATTCAGAGTGTTCTCCTGTTGTTTAATTCTGCAAGCTGCATCTCACCGCAGCCTTTTCTCGGTTTCCCGTTCAGTGGGTTTCTTACGCTTCCAATGGTAACAGCCAGAAAAAATATGAAGTCATAACCACAGTATCTGTTTTCCCCTGTACAAAAGCTTAAGCAACATTACCCAGTCTAATAACGTACACTCTTTGGAAAGGCCTTTTTTAGGAATTAGTGATGAAATCATTCTCTGATGCCCATTTAAAAGGAAAAGTCACTCTCACAGTTGGGTTTGGAACGCAATCAAAATTTGGGAGGGCCTAATTTACTCAAAGTACTGGTCTTGCTTGTTTTTCCAACTAGATCTGAAAAGCTTCACCACCACCCTCATTTACTGTATATACTATAATTGCATAAATTCAGCTGTTGATCTTGTGGATGTGAATATCAGCCAAATCAGGGCAGTACGAAGTAGAAAAACACATGCTATGTTTATGATCTCTAGAAATGCCCCTGCTGTAGTGTTTACTGTAGTGAAAAGATGTGGTTTTCATTGCAGCTTGGTTTAGATTAGGTTTCAAATGACATTTGAGCCTGTGCAGGTTCAACATGATTTCTCTTTGCTGCTCATTTGGTGCAGCAGGTGGCTAGAGACCTGCAGGGTGCAAGTGAGTGACCACATCTCAAGATCTCCCTCGCTCTCTCTATCTCTCTTTCTCAGCTTGGTTTCTTGCTTCCAGTACAAGGATTAAACTGATTAAATCCCACCTGCCACAGAGACCCCCTTCCACGTAAACTACCTCAACATTTCCATCCCCACCTTGGAGAGATGGAGCGAAAAACCAGACCTAACAAACAGCCTGGACTCGGAGACCACACAGTATTGTTAATGAAACATCCCTTTGACTTGGATCTTTTTCACTGAATCGGTTGAATCAGTTTGTGGTTTTAAATGATTCTTTCATGAATCATTCACAAATCACATTATTTAATAGCTGGAATTTTATGTATAGGAAACATTTATTTATTATTTCAATTTATTATTATTATTTTAAAAATTCTTAGTTTTGTGTCTATAAGCTGAATTGGTCTGCCACAAACTGAACTAGGAAATATGAAGTTACTTTATTGTCTTTATTGTAACATTTAGAGCATTCAATATACCATACCGGGATATCGGGGACCACATGATGACATGAAATAATATTTTATCCCTTTTATCCCTGTCTTTGTTAAGACGGTGTCTAGTTTGACCAACTAGCAGTAAGACTATGTTTCAATTTAAATGAGACCGTTCAAGTCAAATCACCTTTATTTATTTACATAGCGCCAACTGGAGTTTGTTTATTAAGCGTGCAGGGAAACCACCCAGTAGAGCATTACAATAATCTAGCCGTATTTTTAAGATGGAAGAATGTTTTAGATCTGGTTGGTATCAAAGAGCACACCCAGGTTCCTATCTGACGACGAAGACTTGACCGAGTGTTAGACAGTATTCTATGTTACTATGTGGAGAGGTTTTTTGTCCAATAATTAGAAACTCTGTTTTTTTCAGAATTAAGTAGTAGGAAATTACTAGTCATCCATTTTCATCAGTCATCAGCTATGCATTCCATTAATTTTGTGAAATGTTAAGTTTTGTCCGGTCACGAAGAAATATAGAGCTGAGGATAAGCATAACAGTGAAAACTAATGTCATGCTTCTTAATGATATATGAGAAGCAACGGTCCTAGTACTGAGCCTTGCGGTACACCATACTGAACTTGTGATTGATAGGACATCTCTTCATTTACTGCTACAAACTGATAACGGTCAGATAAGTATGATTTAAACCATGCTAATGCATTTCCCCTAATGCCAACATCATTTTGGAGTCTATTGAAAAGAATGGTGTGGTCGATGGTATCAAATGCAGGACTAAGATCCAGTAACACTAATAGAGAGATACAACCACGATCGGATGATGACAGCAAATCATTTGTAACTCTATTGAGAGCTGTCTCAGTAGTACTATGATACAGTCTAAATCCTGACCGGAAATCCTCACAGATTCCATTTCTTTCTAAAAAAAAAGGCCTTTTCTAGATTTTTTTTACAGAAAGGATAGATTTGAGATCGGCCTTTAATTGACTAATTCTCTAGGGTCAAGTTGCATTTTTTTAATAAGAGGTTTAATAATAGCCAGCTTAAAAGTTGTCGGTACACATCCTTCTGCCTTTTGATGTTACTGACTTTAAATTGTCTTGAAGAAAAAATTTAGACGGCTAATTTTTAATACTTAGTCTAAGAAGTTTATGTAGCCAGCCACTGTTTTGCAGTGAGTCAGAATTCCCATCACTGACAACGGATGTTCCTGTAAAGCTGTGATATTATTCACAAAGTTGTCTTGTGGGCTCCAAATAAGACAAGCAGAAAGGAGACCGAAACTTAGACTTTTGACTTCATAAGCTCTGCTTGATTCCATAGTTTGTTCCAAAGTGTTACAATTCAGTCATTGTGATTATGGTGAGTGAATTTTTGGCAGTTCTGTATCCGTTGAATTATTGTTAGGACTTTGTTCAAGGACACACATCCTGTGTTTTGCGCTGCAGGGTTCATATTTCTTTGATTCATTGGACGGTATTTGTATGATATTTCTTGCATTGTGTGCTTTGGAGGATAATTTGGATTTGGTTCACGTTCACCAGTCTATTTCAGGTGAAATATTTTAGATTTGTGTGTGGAAAACTTTGTTAATCTTTTCTTACATTGGTTCTCAAGTTAATCATTTCTCTGTAAGTAGAGTTTTGTGAAAAGTGAAACGCTTTACGTGAAATTGTGACTTTACAAGTTTTATAGATAGCATGGGGATAATCCTGTCGAACTCTTAAGATGGCTAAATTCAGAATGAATTCTCTATTCCTTTTTTTTTTTCTCTCAGAGTGCCCCTGTGAGATAAGGTGCATATTGGCTAACCTTTGGGGAAAAAAGCAGCCTCACACAACACACTATTTGATATGGCGTTGTCCAATAAAATCAGATGGCGGCACTCAAAATTGCGAAAGAGTGAAGGTGAGCCAAGGGGCTCTCGCCAGATCTCGTTCGTGCGCTGCGGGAGGGTCCAACCTCTCACTCCATCAACACTGCAAATGTCACGGCGCCCCATCCGACAAGGCAAAGTACTGATAAGCACTTCGGTCCTGACCTACAGTCGCTCAAAAAAGGATTTGGGCACTTAAAGCACACTTATAACTGCACAAATGTCACTGTGTTAGATAACAAAATAGGAAATTATCTGCAAACAACTTTCACTATTTTTGACTTAACACTAGAAGTGCCAGAATTCCAAAACTACTAGAACGGCCACAAACGGTCATTTTGACCGTTAGATTCAAAACAGTGTTTATTTCTTTGACGAATAATTTTCGTAATTATTTTCGTCAACCACATTTTTTCAAAGACTGAAACGAGACGATAACTAAATAAAAACTAGGTTTGAATGACAAAAACTATGACAAAAATGTTAGATAGTGACGATATGCGAAGCGGTCAATAGGCTAATAATAATAATAGGACTAGCAGAACTAGTGAACAGCCCATGCAGCAAAACAAACAGCGCAGGACAGGGCAGCAGAGCTCACCAGGATCATCCGATATGAATTGAACATCTGGATCCACCGTGTCTGATGATAGCAGCCGTCTCTTTTTCCTTGATGTGAACTCTGACTCTGAATCACTCTCTGATGATATAGCCTATAACGCACGTATTGATAACTGTAGTCTGGTTTTGTTTGCTTAGTTCTGATCAACAACTAATGTAGAAATTATTATAAAGCAAACACCACTACAGAGGTGACCGGTCGGACCTTTCTGTTGACAGTTGAGAGAGAGAGACCACGATCAACCGCGGGATATTTAACAAAAAAAATATCGCGAAATTCAGTGCGGTCAATATGACCGTCTATGGCCGAAATAGGTAAATATGTTCATTTGTTTTGTTTTGCCTTACGTTTATGTAACTTAATTTATATGAAAATCATTTTAAATGAAAATACAGACAATTTTAGGAAAAGTCAGGTACCAGCAGGATTTTATTATTTTTTTCAACAAAGTTATTGTAGATATAAAATTCAAAACGGTCAAAATGACCGTTGTGGCCGTTCTAGTGTTAACTGGTTTGAAGATAATTTTTAGTAGATTTATATTCGCATAGGTGTCCTTTTCAACTGGAAATTTTACAATTATGGTCGCTATTGTTTTCATTTTGCACAGTATATCTATTGTTTTATCATTTAAAGACCTGCTTGTGCTGTCTTTCTTTGATATTTTTACAATATAATGCAGTGATGTTCAAACATTTTTGAGTGTTGCTGATGTGTCCAAATGTTTTTTGGGCTACTGTATGTTGCGATTGTATTAATGGACTGCTGGCCGTTTACACAGAGGAAACCTCTGAGAGACAAGTGCCGCTACCAGATGTTGCTCAGGCGTTTCATTTCTCGTTTCGGACTTGGAAGCACATGGCTAGATGATGAAACGGAGTTGAAAGAGAAACTTGGGTCAAGACTGATTTGAGTATACTGTATTTTTTAGCTTCTCGATTTCAGACTTCATTCTCTGTGAAAAGGCAGACAACTTATATGGCATTCTTTTCCACAGAAGATCTGTTTCTAAGCTTTGATTATAGACTCTTCAATAACTCTGGAAGTCATCGGTCTAGACTTTTAAACTTGTTTTCATGGCTGAACATGCATAATGGTAGACTTAAACTTGCTGCTTTTCCACAATCAGATGTGGCCTGTGATGGTTTGTTTCTTTGTGCTTTTGTGGCCTACGAGCGCTTTGCAACTCAAAGTCTGTCAAGACGGATATAGTCTCACGCCCACGTGCGTCTACTAACACTCTCCTCTCGCTGACCGTCTGATGGATATTCCAGACATAAAAAGGCAAGAGCTTGATATAAGGTACAGTGATACAGTAAGCACTTTTGAGGTAGAAAATTAGAAATACAAGAATAGAACTGGGCTGCTTTTCTCAAAAGCATTGTGAGCCAAGTTGATCGTAGAGACAATTGGTGCCAATGGTTCTATGTACCAAGGACGATTACTATAACGAAAACAATAATAAAAAAAAAAGTTCTTAATATATAAAATAGCTGAGTCCACAGACACCACAACTATTGGCTATAACAATAATGGCACTGAGAAATTATATCTTTGGAATTACTTTCAGCATGTTTTGTTCCAGCTGATGAACTACTGTATAAAAACACTGACGGCCAATCAGAATCCATCTTGCTTTAAGAGCTCGGGCATTTCAAGTAGCTGACTACAAAACTGAAGCGCTTAGAATGAACAGAACGATATTGTCCTCTGGTGTGGACACTACTAAAAGTTATTATAGTTATCTTTATAGTTATTGTTTTTTGATGTGAGATGGCATTTACTGTAGATGCTTTTGAGAAACCCAGCACTGGATATTTTATTATTATTAATGCTCAAATAATCTCTACTTATTACTTTTGGACAAACAAATTCTGATCACAAAGTTTTAATTTTGGCAAATGTGTTTTTAAAATATATTTTCCAATGCAGTTTTTTTTCATGGTGGTTTTATATTATGGTATTTACTATAAAGCAACAAACTTTCATGTAGATCAGATCATTTCTGATTTAATTGGGCAGATCTTTCTCAGAATAAATCGTTTGTTGATTCCTGTAAATGTTTAACATCTTCCAACACTTTTAAAGCCAATTTTACAACCAATTTATATATATTTTTTATATTTTCTATAACAAGTCTCCCAAGAAGTTCACCAAGGCTGCATTTTTTTGATAAATAATATAGTAAAAACAGTAATATTGTGAAATATTATTAATATTTCAAATAAATGTTATTCCTGTGATGCAAACCTTCAGTCACATGTTCCTTCAGAAAGCGTGCTGATTTGGGACTCCAGAAAAATGTCTTATTATTATCAATGTTAAAAATCAGTTGTTGTGGAAACTGCATGTCTTAATGAATAAAAAAATATGTGACATTAGAAATATAATGTTTCTTTTGAACAGTATCATAGATAATCACAATTTTGATCATCTCAAGCTGAAACATCAGACATCCTATATTCTCAAACCGCTAATCTTTCACATTTGGTAATTCACATTAACCATAAATACAGATTTTTTCCAGCCAGCAGTTTGCAGCTAAATGACAAATTAGCCTTTTAAAAAGTGTATATAACAATAAATTGCAAAACATGATGCAATAATGTGTGTAATAAGGGAAGAAGGAAATGTTTTCTGAGGAACCTGAAGACTTCCTGCAGAAAAATGTTCAGCTTTGCTAGCAAGGCGTCAGACAGGAGCCTGAAAACACGAGAGGGTCTTTGTGTGGATGTTAAAAACCACCTGTTGTTTACCTGGATGCGGTATTTCAGCTGAGGATTATATGCTGAAAATGATTTTAACCTTTCATTTACCTTTGCTAATGACATGCAGCTCACAAGCTTTCGGGGTTGCAGCTGATTTCTTCAGCGTTGTCAGGAGGAGCTTACCTAACTAACCAGCATGATCATTACCTGCATCAACAACTGACTGCTGTAGATGTTGGAGAGCTGTGTGTGAGTGTTCAAGGCTCTATAGCCTGTTTCTGGTTGATTGGAGAGCGTTTGGTGATGTTTTTCCATTTTAAGAGGTTAATTATATTACAGCAGAAGCATTTTTGATAGCTTTTACCCTATTTTTTAACCTCTATCCTAAACCATTCCCTATCCTCAGATTGAATTACTATCAGCGTGCAAAAACATAATGGATTCAAAAAGGGAAATGAGAGTTTATTTTTACCCTCTCCATTATGAAGGTACAGGCAAATCCGGATATGTCCTTGTTCAAATCACATACCCAGAATCCATGTAAATTACACAGAACTCCATCTCTTCTCACAACATGCTCTCTGGCTGTCACCGCCGTTTCCCAGGTAACAGTCATTACTTTCATCGGTTTCATTCTCGGGATACTGATGTTGTTTTTAAGAGATGGTGAATCTATTTGAATGACACATACATTCAGGTCGTTGATATACCTGATAACTGTTGCGATTTATAAACTAATCATAGCAGAAGCTCACTGCCAATTCATATTCATAGTCTATAATCTTCTTGAACAGAGAAAAGAGAATGAACATTTTTGTCTCTTAGCCTTCTAATATGGCAATTATTTATTGTTGTATTTATGTATTTTAAATCTTTTTTAAACATACTGTCATCTATGTGAGGATTTTTAATTAATCTTCCTGGAAGTAACATAGTAATAGACATATTATATGTTTATGTGACTCACTGCCTTAACTAGTGAGTCATTGAATTATTCACTCAAGAGATTCGTTTTAATATCGCTGTTTCATTCAGTCGCACTGTGGACGCAAGTTTGTTTTCATTGGCAGAGCAAAAATACAGTTTTGTCTTGTGTGTGTATGTTACTGAATATGTTTTTTGTTTGAGGATTTTTTTTTTTGTAAAAGTAGTTTCACCACAGCAATACCGAATGCGCTGAATAATCAAAACAACATTGATTGCTTGTGTAGCTTTTTATTTAAATCATAAAGATGTGGTTTCTATTTTAATTATATTAGATAACAAAGTGGTAATCCTAATTGGATAGTCAAGTGAATTTTAAATGTAAGGTGCCCATTATATTATTTACTATTTATTAATTATTTTTTATACAATGCACTTCATAAATTATCACTGACTCTCCTGCTGTATCCTCCTATGCTCTGTATGTGTATTTCTGTATGCTCTGTATGTGGTGGTCTGCTTCATAACACCTGATCTGGCCAAACACAGCTATTACAACAAAGAACAGTAATTACTGTAGCCCATTTCACACACACACTTTATCCTGTCATTGGTTTTAATGATTGGCCCTGACCACAGTCATGTCTGCCCCTGCAACACACAGCATCTTGTCTCTTTGTAATGGTCCGCTAGTATTGTTCCCTGCAATTTAGCCTGATGTAGAGGTAGAGTGTGAGAGTGGTTAAATAAGTACAGAGAAAAATACATTTACTTTTTTTTTTTTTTATGCGTGGAATCCAGAACTTTTCAAAGCCAATTCAACCATCCACAGGAAATACACAAGTTTCCTTGTTAAAAATGGGCAAGAACTCATGTGATATTTACCACAGGGAATCTCAGTGAGAATTTTAAGACCCGAGATCCCGAGTTGGTCGTGCCATAAACTTTAAACATGGTTGACTGGAGAATGATTGCTGCTGTGACTGGTATTCTTTATTATTTTTTTTTTCTTCATAACAGCTACATCATCTTGTCTTGCTGTTAATATAATTTTGTGGAGCCTATTTTATTATGAAGTGTATAATGTTTTATGCACAGCGAAAAATAGCCTCTATGAAATTCCATAATTGTCAACAAGCTGACTATCTAGATAGAGCAGCTAATGTTCACATTAAATATAATTTTGGCTTTAAAAAGATTTTCCCAATAAATCAAGAATATACCTGGTGTCCTCCATGATTCCTCCGCTTTCCTACAACAAAACACTTGAATGCGATAAGCTCGTAATCAAGACTTCAGAAGTCAAGGCGGCATATTACTTCCTAACCACCATGGATGTTGACCTTTGACCCTTAGCCATAATTTTATGACTGTTGTCTTTCTTATGTAACATTGGCTGCATATGAAACCGCATTCTCTTAAGTATTGCGTTTTAATAAGTAATTACTTCACTGTAAATATTGCTGGTTTAACTTAAAATTTTAAATTTTAAGTTCATTGAAATGGAACAAAAAGAGTTAATACAGTGAAGGAGATTGATTTAATCATCAGAAACTCAAAATATTATGTTATCTGAACCACATAAATTATTTAAGTTGATTTGACAAAGAAAAAATGTGATTACACTGTAAAAAAAAAAAAATCGTGATTTGTAATCACAACATTATTTCTTTTGTCAAATCAACTTAGATAATTTATGTAGTTCAGATAACATAATATTTTAAGTTTCTGATGATTAAATCAATCACCTTCATTGGATTAACTCAATTTTTCAAATTTCAATGAACTTACATTTTTAAGGCAGCCAGGTTACTTCATTTTTTAAGTTAAACCAACAATATTTTTTTTAAAGTGTACAAATCATGACATTTTTTTTTTTACAGTGTTATAGTGTGTATGGGTGCAGTCATATTACATTTGTCATGTTGTCTACCTGCTTAGCTGCAGCGTCGTGTGATAGTAAAGTGTCCATCAGATGCACACTTATTGTGAATACTGTGAATTCGGACACACTACCCTTTTCACATACTGTGCAAGTAGACAAGTATGCTATTTTGGAGGCAGTCTGTTTTTATTGTATGACAACATAGAAACAGACAAAACGTGATAAGGCACAAAGTACCCTGAAATACTGTATATTATTCCAGTGGACAGATGTATAACTCTCTTAAAATTTAATCATTTTGGCAGTGGATCAAACGCATATTGCTAATGATTATTGCCTTATTTTGAAGTCAAAATAATCCCTGAGAACATTAGACAATTCCTGCATCAAAGCGGTTAAACTAATACAGTGTGGCAAATCCTTAATGATGGGGGCAATCATTACCCATCTGAATCGGCACATCTCGCTTTGAAATATGCAGCGTTTTGCCTCATCTGAACCATGAAAAGGCAGTTGTTTTATTAAACTGAATGTTCTGGTCAGGCCTCAGAGCTTCAAATCACGGCTATGAATTTTGATGCCAGTCGGAGGGCCAAGTTCAGTTATTACATGTGGTTCTCATTAAACTCAGCAAATGGGAATAAAATATGTCTTTTTCAGTGCTCAGATGTACAGGTGGTGAGGGAGACATCTGTCTAGAGATGGAGTGTGTGCATTTGTAATTGTAATAAACCGAAGTGGACTTGTTCTGGCCTGTGCATTCATTGCAGTCATTGATGTTTTGGGAAAAAAAAAATCATCTTTTACTCGTAAATTAGAAGAGATTTTCTGGAAAATGTTGACATTGATAGTGTGTGAACACTGTTTTGAAAACACTGTAACCATGCTTTTTTTTTCATCTCCATAATTGGATTTTGTTTTAGAGCCACAAATGCAGTTTTATATAACCAAACAATGTTTGTAAGGCAGCCACAAAACATACTACAAGACGCCTCATTGAGCTTGTCTAGTCAGCCTTGACTTGTTGAATGGCATCTGAAAAGGGAGCCAAAAGCATTCCTCATACTCTGCCCTACTCCTTTTGTTTTGCTCTTTAGCTCACACTGACAGCTATCGATTCCTTGTTTATTTTTCGTACTTTTGTTCAGAGAAAAAGCACATTTGCAGCTTTTGGGGTTTTTTTTTTTCCCTGCAAAGAGCACAAATGTGCCACACTAGCTTATGATTAAAGCAGCTTTAGTGTGCATTATACCTCCCGGAGTGCCGTGCAGCAGCTTTAGATGTTCCTCTGCTTATTTTTTAGCATTGCCATTATTTTTACCAGGATTTGTTAACCATTACATAAAGAAATTCAAGACTAAGTTGACACAGCCATGGTCTGCTGTTTATATTGGCCGCTCTCAGGCTGATTTTGTTCCTCTGATTGGTACAACGAAGGATCTCGTATCTCTTTTAATTGAGCAACGAACTGGAAATGACCCTTTTTTCTTTCGTCACATACATGATTAGATATCTCCATGGCACATTACACGGGATCCTTCTTCATTACATGTCCGATTGGAGCTGTCATTGTGTCATATAAATGGACATGGTACTGCTCACGCTTATCAAATCGTATTAAGAGGCCAATTTATTCAGCAATGTCGCTCTAACATTACGACTCGGTTTTATTATAGTAGGGGTACGTGATCCAGATCTCCAGTCAGGATGAATAACTGTGAGTAAATGAATAGAGACTAAGTTCAGGCGGGCGAACACTGGACGAGGACGGACACTCGGGCGTCCGAGGACACTTTACTAGATATTCGTGTCTAAGCCACTGGTACACGGCACTACTGTACTGTACACGGCGAGCCGGCGGCAATTCACGCTAAACACGGAGATTGGAGCTTCCAATGTTGCTGCTATAGCTTCAGAAAATGAAAAGTGTGCAAATGATTTTGTGAAAAGACAACTAGAGAGTGGATTTGTATGTGTGTCACTCACTTGGCTTTAAAAATATTCATAGATCTAGTATATGTGATGTGGTTGTGTATGATTTGGGGACAGCTAACATGTTTAAAAATTGTCTATAGGTGCTCATAACTTGGCTTGGCTCATAATTCCTCGCACACAGTTTCAAGCATCAACGATTTCCACACGATTTCTCCTGAGAGAATCAAATCGACTGCAAGCTTGTATGACAGCCAACGTGGTACCGTGTACATTCGTCTTTAATGATTGTATAGAATTAAAAACTATTTATACTATTTATTTGTAACAAATGTGTATGCTAAAATTACGTAATTTGTTCAAAGCCACTTATAGGAACCTTGCCCCTGAAGTAATGTGGGGTTACACTTTATTTTAGTTGTCCATGTTACAGTATAATTATACATTTAAGTACTGATTAATATTAATTAACTACATATACTTACTATATGGTTATGGTAGATATTAGTATAGTATACTATATTAACTACATTTAACGTGTTTCAAGGACACTAAAATAGTGTTACCACGTGTAGTATAGGCGTCTTGTCAATGATGCAATAGTAAAATTTTGTCTCTGACTGGGCTCAAACCTACAACAGTATTTGAGTATATTGCACAACTAGTGCTCATGAGAAGAAACGAATCACAATTAATCTTAATAGAGTTTGGTAAAGTGCTATTTTTATCTGTATACTATTATTTAACAATGTCTTGAATTAACTTTTATTTTTACATTTTATATTATTCTGTCATTTTATTTCATTTTTAATACATTTCTATTTAGTTTTTTTTGTAATCTTAATGCTTAAGCTAATTTTATTTCAGCTTAATTTTAATTAATAAAAATGTTTGGTAATAGTTTTTGTTTTAGTTAACACTAACAGCACTGTTTTGACATTAGCATACTCTAATAAACAAATGCTTAGCACATTTGAATATTGGGTAAAATATTTCATTTTAAAGGTTTGTTAATACAATGTTGTACAGAATGAAATAAGTATATTATATTTTAAGCAGTTTTGTAATACATTATTAAATGCATTTTTTTGCATTAAGCTTGTTAGAGTTTTTTATGGGATAGGTTTCTTGCAAATAATAATATGTGCCTATGGTGTCTTAAAGGGATAGTACACCCAAAAATGAGGGAGAGTCAATGAGTGAGCTAGGTTCAGAACTTTCCTGATATATTTCTCATCGCCCTCTCACTCATCTCTTTTGTACCAAAATTCCTCCCCAGAGCGCTCAGGTATTCGGCTTCTTTGGCCGACGATGATGAGTTAGTTTCCTCTTATCGCTTCCCGCTCTATAATATACCTTTTCTTGCTCTCCTCATCTATGCACGAGTGAGTGCAGGAAAAAGTATTTTGTCCCTAGAGCTTTGAAAGTTTTGTCTTTTCTTTGTCTTGACCGTCTGCCTCTTTTTCCACTCCAGGAAGTTCCTGTCATAGCAACACGCTCCCCGCGTTGGTTCGGACTCCTTCTCTAATGATGCAGTCCGGTCTGGACATGAAGCCTTTCATGACCTTCCCTGTGGAGAGCTCCTCTCCGGTCGGCCTGTTCCCTAATTTCAATACGGTAAGCAAGCCTGCTTTCATCTCTCTTCTTTTGGCCGTCTGCCGCTTTAATGTTGGCCTCGTTCCTGTGTGGGTTGACACTGATGGAATTAAAACCTTCTCTGAAGATTCAGAAAAGCATTTTTTAATGTTCATTATGTTACATATATATATATATATATATATATATATATCGTTCCTCATAAATTGCAGCTTGTGTGGTTGTTTAGAAGAGAGTCCAATAGTTGTGAGCTAACGGCTATTTAGAATGGCATACCACACTAGAGCCTCGGCCAAAATGAGCCGTGAGGTTAGTAGACATAAGGGAAATAACATTGCTGAATACAGATAACAAAATTCAACTCGTCATATAAACCATGCATAGTTAGATCAGCAAAATAAACTGACTTTTCAATGTTTAAAAGGTATTTTGCCATTTTTATTTTGTGGCTTGCAGAAACCTTGAAACTTGCCAATCTAGGCAGATGCCAAACCAGACAGGTGGCATGACATGCCCTCGACTTCAAAAAATATTTTTGACCCAGACTGTGTTAATGACACCAATGTTCATAAGTTTGTGGTCAATCATAAGTATTTTTTAATTTAAAATATATGTATATAATTATATTTTATTTAGATTTCTATTTCAAATAGAACTGTTGCTAGATAAACTAGGATGTTTATGCCAGACACAAGGCGTTTGTGGAGTGAATTATTGGCCAAGAGCATAAAACCAGTTAGTTCTGGCTGGTCACGTTAGTCAAGCTCGCATCAGCTGAATCTCGGCTAATCCAAGTCAACCTATAGGAATATGACGCCTATCACTGTCTTATAGGGGTGTAACGATCCATGTATTCGTATTGAACCGTTCGGTACGAGGCTTTCGGTTCGGTTTTCGGTACGCATTTTTAAACCGAACTGTTCGTTGGACTATTTTTTTTTTGTCGACCAAAATTTTGCCATTTCAAATGTAGGTGCATCGCGTGTGGTAAGTGCACTCATAATGTAAGAGAGGCACGACATCTTGCAACATTGCCCAACATCAAATAGCAAATGTAATGTAAGCGGAACAAACTGAGATACTCGTTATTGTGTGGTTGACGGACCGTTTATCAGTTTGGACCAATGCAGCGCGAGGCCGCGAGATGTAGTGAGAAACATTCACATTTCTCCGTAATTAACGAATCAAACAGCGCTGACGTGGAAACCAGATCAGCAACATTCACCATTTACACCATTTACTGATTTACTGTAAAACACTACTAACTGTAACCATTGAAGTTTGGCAGGAATAGTAGGTTTTTTTTTCTTATGTCGGTTTTATTTTGACATTATGAATACAATTGCTGCTCTCAAATGTTAATCTGTTTATAACTACTACAATATTACATTACAATGTTGTCCAAGGAGCTGTTTTGTTTTATATGCTCCTAAGAAAAGTCAAGTATAGCTCCATCATTGCTCAGTTATATCAGACAGAAAGCATCCAGTGATTGACCTAAAACAGCCGAATCCCTGCCTGTAAAATATCATACTTTATGATGGTAGTTTTCATAAAAATATAATTAAAAAAATATTAAATCAAGGAAATTTCTCTGCCATTTCTTTCTTTTTGCTGCATCGGAAACGTACCGAACCCAACCGTGACACAAGTGTATCGTATCGAACCGAAACCGTGAGTTTTGTGAACCGTTACACCCCTACTGTCTTCATATATCCTTCAGTATTATCAGCAGCTGTCGCGTTTCCTCTCGTCCAGTCAGGATTTAGCATTCCGATTCCCATTGAATCAGACTAAATTCTCGAATTATGTTGTACATTAAAAAATTGTCATTAATGATATCTGCAATACATTCATGTTGGTTCTGTTCTGTTTACCCTACCTTATTGCTGCTCTCCCTGCTCTTATCCGAGTTAGGCTGCATAGATGCACTGGGAGTTCTTGCCCAGAACAGAACCATACCGCCAATTCAAATATATGGTAATGGTCAATCGTATTTGACGATAGTGGTCCTGACAGAAGTGAGTGTTGTTGGGCCAATGCAGTAAGTGGCAATATTCATACATTTCAGTGAGAATTCAATGCCATTTGGGTTGTTTTTCAGCAAATGTTCCAATTCCAAGCGCTATTCTATTTCTGACACGAACAACAAATAGATTTGCAGCGGATCCAGTGTAGAGACGGTGTTAGTTCACTTGTGTTAGCCTGTGTGGTCTATGTTTGTTTAAACATCCTTAAGCAGGGACTCTTTCTATACCTTGATTGTGGGCAAAAGTCATATTTGCTCACTCAATTCAACACGAGATCTGCTGCTTTAGTTTTATTGTAACCTTGTATTATTCAGTAACCTTGGTGTTTAAAAAAATGTGGCAGTAGTAGTTTTTTTTTTTTTTTTTTTTTTTTTTTTTTTATCAAAGTATGCAGTATATTCCATTCTGAACATCTCCAGTGTGTTTGAGGGAAAGTCTGCAGGCGTGTCGACCCCTCACGCATTGATTCTAGCCCCTGATCCAACCCCCAAAATGAGGGAGCAAAATCGATTTGTGCTTTTATCTCCCCAAACCCAGACTGCTGTGGTGATGGCAATGAAGGGAGACAGAGAGAGAGAGGCTGATGGGATCTGAAATAGAAAGAAATTCAGTCTGAATTTGGGGCTTGTTTAACTGCCGGTTTTATTGTGCCACTCAACCTTCTTCTTTCTTTCTTTTCACTTTCTCCCTCTGTCTCTTTCACTTTCTTGTCACTCTTCTCACTCTCTGCTATGCACTGCCCTGCCCTGATTCAAAGTGACAGTGCTCTTTAAAGCGGTTACTAGAGGCTAAGGCTTGGGTCAGTGTGACACGAGGGTGGTGTGCCATTTAGAATTAAATTACAATCTCTTTTAAATGTCAGTTCAATTCTTAATTTCAATTTCATTTTAGATACCAAACAGGATGCAGTGTTTAAATTTTATACATAACAAAAGGCACTTCTTTAATGTCATCATCCTCCAGAAAGTATATCTGAAGAGTTCAGATGCAAAAGCCGCTAAATGCCATTTGAAATTTTCTTCTAAAATGACCATTTTTATCAAGCTTGTATATTTAAGTTTAGCAATTTCATTTAAATGACAATTAAAAGGTAATCTTCATTGCCATTTAAGTGAAATTACTGAACTTAAATATACAAGCTTGATAAAAATGATCATTTTAGAAGAAAATTTCAAATGGCACTTAGAGGCTTTTGCATCTGAACTCTTCATATATATTTATTGTAGTTATATAACATTGAATCGGAAGTCAGTAAATTCATCTTCTTGTCATTGCAGCCTGGAGAACTTCCTGTGTGGTGTTGCTAATTCAATTCTAATTCCAGCTTTTGGGTTGAATTCTCACTGATCTGTCTGCAGTTGACCGCACTGTTTTTATGGCCTAGCACCCATTGGATTGCACCAAAAATAAACAAATAAACACGGCAGAAGCTGTCATAATTACTGCTTGACTGTTGGTGCAAATCAAGAGGTTCTCCAGGCTGCAATCACGCCACCGCAAAATTAGCGTAATTATACCAACTCCCTACAAAGCCATCAAATGAATTATTTTCTCCTAATGAAGCTAATCACTGTAGTCTGTGTTGAGCTTCCCAGGAACGGCATAGGCTAATGATAGTTAGTTTGTGCATTTTCGGAGGTATCAGTTGATCAGCGCTGTTGTTTGTTTGTCTCATCTACCTCTTGTCATGATGACTCCCCTCCAATCAACATCTAAGGTTCTCAGCTGAGTCATTCCTACAATGCAGTAGCTACATTTTAATGTGCCCATCTCATTTAAAAAAAAAAAAAATTAAATCATAGTTTTCGTTCATCAAAATATCACTATTAAGTAAACCTAGATGTAAATTTTAATCAATTTCACTAGTTTGGTTTGACCGTATATTGCCATTTTTCCATAAGTGAATAAAACATTTACCTAACCCTAACATTTTAATTGAAATATTTCAAACAACGCGTATTTGTAATAGGGCTGTCAAACGATTAATTGCGATTAATCACATCCAAAATAAAAGTTTGTGTTTACATAATATATGTGGGTGGGTGCACTGTGTATAATTATTTTATATATGTAAACACACACACATGCTTGTATATATTTAAGAAATATTTTCATGTATATACTGTATATAGATTTATTCTGTATATTTTTTCTTAAATATACATGTATGTGAGTGTATTTATATCAAAATAATTGTTAGTTTCAGCCCTATTACAGAACAAAACAAGTCTTTAGTCGCTGTAATATTACTTTTGTCAAAAATAGTGCATACCAAACATGCAAGATACCAGAACTCTGCTATGCTTTGCTACCATGCTGTCAATCATCACAATTTGGGAGTACGCACACGGAACAATAATTTAAGGCATTCACTCCTGTATTTAAATGCAGTTGTCACTCCTGAAACTATTTTGTGAGATTAATTATTTTATCTAAAACATTTGATCCTCTTTGATAAAATAACAGAAATTGGTATGATGTCATCCATTTGAAAGTTACAAAATATCAAAATGTTAAAAAAAAGTTTAGCTTTTGGGAATCCTGTTTACTTTCTTGCCTTTGTGTTATGCCTCTCAGGCCCCGTTTACACGATGAGAAAACGCAGATATTTCTCTGCGTTTTTCCCTCTCATTTACACGAAAACGCCGTTTTTATCACAGAAAACGATTACTTCTAAAAACTCCGGGCAAAGTGGAGATTTCTGAAAACGCAGGTTATGTGATGCCGTGTAAACTGGGAGAAACAGCGTTTTAGGTTCTCTATTGTCGATTCTGAGGATTCTGATTGGCTTGCATGGCTTTATCCTTAACCCCTACACTGCCGCCAATAGGTTTGGCATAGTTATGATGGCGCTCGATGGCGTATTTATGCGGGTGTGTGAACAATGTTATTTTTGAAAATGGAGAGGGGGAAAATATTCGTTTTTGCTAAATACCCGGCTTTTTGTAAACGTGGCCTCAGTCTAATCTTCTAAACTTATTTCTAAATGTTTGGTATATCTTTATTTTTTTGTCTTTAAACTAGCATAAATATTTGTATTATTATTTTAAGTTACAGAGTTTTGAAAGTACTGCATAACAGGAATACCTCAACGAAGAGATTTAGAGAAAAGAGAACTGCCATTGTGTCAGAATAACAAAGAGTTCTGCGTGTGTGTGTGTCCTGACATATGCCTCTCCTGGCACACCGTCACAACCGACTGTTTGTGGAACATTATGAGCAGGTGTGCTTATGTATAATTAGTGCTTCCTCCACTCCACATGCAGAGAAGCCTGCAAGTCCTCCCGAGCTGCTATTAACATAAGCCCACCTTCTTACTGAACACGATATCTTTTAAACGCACACACATTCTGCCTTTTGGAAGTGATTTACACTAGAGAATGGAATCATGGCAAATCCATTTTAATTCCAAATCTACTCAATGGTTCCATTATATTTAATGGTAACAATTTATCAATAAATCATCACAATTATTATTCCATCATACTATATTTTGTTTTTATACACTTCTGTTCTAGGTCAGTGAGATTTTTTTTAAGAACATTTTAAAGAAAGCTGAATAATACTTTTATTCAGCTAAAATCCTATTGGATTCTGTCACTTCGGTCTGTTTATTCCTGGTTTAGTGACACTCTGACACTCATTTTGTCATATCATGGCGACTGTGAGCGTGCTCTCATGTGTATTGTCTAACCTCGCCCTTCTTGTTATCTGATTATTGGTTCATTTGCCCCACCTGACCTCCATCATTAACTGCATATTTTGATGTAAGTTAAGTAATGTAAAAACATGTTTACCTGCTGTGACTTAAATGTAAATTGTTTTGAACAGACTTGCCTCATAGGAGCCATTCATTTACGAATCAAACTGCTTTTTCTGCATGCAAGATGTGCTGATGTGATGTACTAGCGATTTTTTTTTCAATGTTTTATTGTACCACTGTACATTGGTGGGTTAAATGTTTAAGAAATGTTAACAGACCCCATTGTGACCAAAATCATAGAGTTTGACTCGAACCCAATTCTCAGTTAATGAACACAAATGATAACAACAGAAAGTGGAAACGGACTAATTTGCCTCATGATTTGTGAAATAAATCTCTGCGATGGAGGCAGTTGAGGCAACATTGGATAAAGAGGAGTTAGTCATCAGCGCGATTGTGTTTATGTGCTTGAGAAGACTGCGCCCGATGAAGGATCCCAGTGTGATTACAGAGAGCACATAGTCACGGCTCTCTCTCTCTCTCTCTCTCCGTGACTGAAATCAATGCTGCCAGAGTCACAACAGACCGAGGCCGGTTTGTGCTCAGCCAGGTGTTCTCAGCCATGAAGAGAATCACCACATTATCCATCTGCTGTGCTTTCTGTTCTTCAGAGACAGTCTCCAGCCTTGGCAAGGTCACAACTATCAGCCCACTTTAAGGTATTCTTGCTATTACAGGGCGACAGATATCATTGAGGAAGCTCGTAAATAGGTTTAAAGACAGTGGAAGAGAATCGAGGAAAGGAAGAAGAGAGAATGTGTATCAATATTTTGATATCAAATTTCATTTGTTTACTTGATTGATTTTTAACTATATCAGAATGACAGAGAAGTGCAAATTTAAATTGATTCGCCAGTGACTGACTGGGGTCTCTTCCACTCAAGCTAATGTGATTAACAATGTCTGATTGACAGGTAGCTTTCATGAGATCCGCCCCCACATTGTGATGTCATTGTATATTTTTGTATAGGAGGTAAACTGTTGCTGATTGAGACAGTCATGTTGATATGGGCAATTTCAAATGGTTTGAAGGGTGCTCATGTGTCTTTGCAGCCTCTGCAATGTAGTGTCAGCCTCAGGCGTCGTGCCAAGCTCATTGGCTGATTGTCTAATGCGAATGGCACACAAAACTGGAAACTCTTCAGGTGTTTCAAAGTCGTCATCTGATTTCTGTTTTCTGGGAGATGTGTGCGTTGCGTTCTTTAATGGTCCACCTGGAAACGAATCCGTTGTGACGCCAAACGCCTTCATGGAAGAAGAAAGCGGTCGTGTTTATATCTGTGACAATGGGTCTCATTCATGAAACACGAGCAGAACGATTTTGTGTGTAAATCGTGTGTAAAGTGGTTCTGGCGTAAATTTCGGATTCATTAAAATGTTCGTATTTTCCAAATGTTAGTTGGTACGCAAGAAATCTACACCTGCTCCCAGCCACGCGTAAATGGTGCGCTTAACATCCGAACGTTTGGCTCATTAATAAGGCTCATTAATTTACCTTAAGCGGGTACATATTTAAACAGCATATTGAAAAAAAAAAAATTATATAGTAATTTCATACGGTTTTTCTTTTTACTTTTATTATGAAAGCCAGTAATAGCAGATCTGGTGATCGATGGCGGTCCTTCTCCAGTTTGAATACGATTTTTCCGAAGTGAACTAATTCGTTTTTTGCTGTCAAGATAATGTCGAACCATTTTCTTCTCACTACTGGGACTGTTCGATTAACAGATTAAACTCCATTAACTGCATCAGTAATATGCTGTCAAGCTTCCTTTTTTAAGGACCTGATAGGCCACTATGTACGCTTGAAAATAAAATGTGGCGTTTTGAATGAACTTCTGATAATAAAACTTCAATTTCTGAATCCGAGAAATCTTTCTTTTTCATTCGCATATGTTATTAAATGCCTCTATATATAGATGTCAGTCGGATATAATGGGCCTGATTTATGGTAATTGAGAATGAACGTGTACGCGCATCCCATTTACGACTGGTTGGAATTCATTAACACACACACACATTTCACTATCACATCCGACGTTTACGAAGTATTTGTGAATCAGGAGAAGAGTTTTCGGGAAGGTCTCTTCACTCTCATATTTACTCGTATATTTACGAATGTTTCATGAATGAGACCCATTGAGCGCTTATCAGGATCAACTAAACGTTTCCAAAAGTATGTGACGTTGTAGGGACATCGACTTTACATTTTTACGCCCAAAGCAAAGCAAACTGTGATTGGATCTTTAAATGTCAGTCAGATGGCCTCTGGGCATTTTTTTTTTAATTTTTTTTTTCAATGAAAGCAAAGTGAAAGTGACGTGAAGGTTACCCGTACTCTGAATTTGTCCTCTGCATTTAACCCATCTTAGATAGTGGACACACATTAGGAGCAGTGAGTAGTGAACACACACATACAAACACACATACACACCCAGAGCACTCCAGACATTTTTGCTTTGGTGCCCGGGGAGCGATTGGGGGTTAGTTGCCTTGCTCAAGGGCACCTTAAAATTATTAATGTAGGCCTACATTTATTAATTTATTATTTTATGTTTTTTCCTAATCTCATAGTATTTTGACGTTTGACATTTAAAAGTTGATCGACCATTTAATGTGAAATCATATTGTTGACGTTTCAGTTTTGAAATCTCTGAGCAATGTCAGTGCAGACTAATTAATATTCATGAGCTCTTTTTCTCCACAAAGGGACGTTGCAACCCATCCGTCTTCAGTTTCCCCCCTCTGTAGAGTGTCCCATACACCAGATTTTGCTGTGGCCACCAGCTGTATCCTCTCTCCTGACCCCTCCGTCTCCCAAAGTCATTGTATCTTTAGCCTGTAACTTCCCTGCACTGATAGCAGTTGTGCTTGCTGTGGTGGGAGAGAGAGATTTTAATTACAGATTACTGCTGTTCAGCATCATGCACAACAGGTAGAGTGTCAGAGAACTGACAGACTGCAACTGTGGACTTTGGATTCTTTAAAAAAAAATGACATGGGGAGTTTTCTGTACTGTGGTTTGTAGAGTTAGCAGCGGAGCAGTGAGGAACTGCATTAGTGACCCGTAGAGGGCATGAATGGATGGCTGCTAGTCGACTGTACCGTTCCCTAATCAAATAGAAAGCAGTGCACTATACTCTTATCCAAGGATAAAATGGCATCAGCAAAATGCATTCAAGTCTGCTTGAAATGGTAGTCTGGGGTCCTGTTTAGGTGAACTCACAATTAGTGCAAAAGCAACCTCTCCTAACTCACAGAGGTGAACTGCCACTGATGACATCATTTGCTTGTTTCCGGTCATGGAGTCAAGGGGTCAAGGTTTTGTCCGCATAAACAATGAAAAAGTTATATAAAATATATATTTTTAAAAGTTGTAATAAATTAATGTGTCACTGTATGAATGTATGTGTTCAATTATATACATTTAAATAATTGTAATTAAATACAATAATTAATTCTATGAAAAGGAGTATTTACTCAAATGTGTTTGTGTTGATATTTTAATGACAGCAAATAAGTTTCTGAATAAGATTATAAATAACTTTCTGAAAAAATGCATATATTGTAGGGCTGTCAAACGATTAATCGCGATTAATCGCATCCGAAATAAAAGTTTGTGTTAACATAATATATATATATATATATATATAATTATAGGCACTGTGTATAATTATTTTGTATATATATATAAATGCACACACATGTATATTTAAGAAAAAAAATATTTATATTTATATGTAATATAAATTATATATTTATAAAAAAAAAATTTATCCTTCATGGGAATCTGTATGTAAAGCACTTTGGTTCAACTTGGGTTGTGTATTAATAGTGCTAATCTATATAAATAAATAAACAAGAAACAAGAAACAAGATATATAAATCTACAGTATATACAAAAAAATATTTTTTAAATATATAAACCATGTGTGTGTGTGTATATATATATATATATATATATATATAAAATAATTATACACAGTGCACCCACGTACATTATGTAAACACAAACTTTTATTTTGGATGCGATTAATCGTGATTAATCGTTTGACAGCCCTAATATATTGATTTCTATACATTTCCAAAGCTGTCAATACAGCCACTTTCAGACTTCCAGTGATAATATCATTTCTCTCACTGTAAACAGGGATTGATACATTGAGCTAAACATCTAGCTAGTTAAGCCAGAATCCAAAAACATCCATTTTAGTTAAATAAAGTCAAGACTTTGGGTGCAATCCATCCGACTCGAAGGGTGACTATCATAAATTCTTAATGGACTGAGTTCATACGAACTCTTATCAGGAGTGAACAGAATTGGCTGTGTAGAGTTGACTCCTGTTTACCCAAGCTCATCAGTTATTCAGAGCTAATCAGCCTAAGATGCGAGGATCAGCAGGCAGGCAGGGTGACAGTGAGAGAGTGAGCGTGCATGCGTGTGTGTTTTTGAGAGATGGAGAGAGAGAGAGAGAGAGAGGTGTTGTCGTGAGAACAGACCTCCAGTGCATCGCTGCCGGAGTGCAAGCCACACCACATCTCTGTCCGTCTCTCACTGGACTCCTCTCTCAGTTGTGATTTCACACAAAAGTGCGTTATGGACACTCTCCATTCGCTCCAGGTAAAATATGCCAGAATTGTGTCTCAAGTTGAATAGTTTTTTGCTTTTGTCTGTATTTTAAGTGAGCTATGAAATGCCTTCCTGCTAAGAGAGACGGCTGTAGTGAGTGTGTGAAATGGTTAAATTACTTGGAGGCAAACTCAGAAGTCAGCTCTCTCAGGGTTTCACGCATGGCTTCGAGAAGTGAAACTCTGTGCGTAATCCTATTGGATGCTGCACAGCACATTTTTTAGAGCTTGTTAAAATTTTGTCCGTTTATTTTCTTGTCTCATTAAATTCTCAGATCCATGAGCATAGAATGGGAACATAGTTAGAAACTACTGAATATCATGATCATTTCTGCTTTTAAGCATTGAATGTTTGTTTTTTGTTTTTTGGCATATTTTTATTTGTTAAAGGAGAACTCCGGCGCAAAATGAACCTTTGGTCTAATAAAACATCGGTACCTAGTCAACCGTTCTCTGAGATTTGTTTTCATGATAATCGAATGTAAAGAGTTTTATCTCTAAAAACTGTTTAGCGAATAACGCTAGTAATGGGGGCATTTACTAAGTAAAAAGAAATCGCTAGTTTATACCACTAGCAAGAGTCAAAATAGCCCCACACTAACGAAGTAACATAATGAGGCTCCATACATGCAAAGCGAAGCATTGAGAACTTTGTAAGTGTACAGACCGTTTAATAAGAAGATACTTTATGAAGACAGTTCACTTCGTGTATACAGACATGAGCCATCTTTGGAAAACAGACTCGATAAGTAGAACCACGAACGCCGTTCATACATCATACAGTTCAGCTCACTTTGCAAATCGTTCGTGGTTCGACTTATCGACTGTTTTCCAAAGATGGCTCTTGTCTATAAACACAAAATGAACTGTCTTTATAAAATATTTTCTTATTAAACGGTAAGTCTGTACACTTACAAAGTTCTCAATGCTTTGTTTTGCATGTACGGACCTTCTTTCTATTACTGTGTTAGTGTGGCTATCACCGGCGAGATGGCTTTGCAAACGGTTAAACATTTAAATTTAGCGCCAGATGATACCCCCATGCACTTTATTTACTCTTATAATAATACTATAGTCATTTAAATTAAGAAATTGTATAATAAATTACCTTTCCGAATCAGAAAAGACAGACATTTGGAGGAAGGAATGTTATAATCATCATGTTTCCTCAAAGTTAAAGGGTTAGTTCACCCAAAAATGAAAATTAAGTCATTAATTACTCACCCCCATGCTGTACCAACCCCGTAAGACCTTCGTTCGTCTTCGGAACACAAATGAAGATATTTTTGATTAAATTTGAGAGCTGTATAACTACCACATTGGCTCCTAAGGGACTGCCTCTTGACGGCCCAGAAAGTCAATGAAGAAAATGTTTAAATATCCCAAGTGACTACCGTGGCTCAACTATATGTTTATCAAGCGACGCGAATACTTTTTGTGCGAAAAAACAAACAAAAATAACGAGTTTATTCGACTATTTCTTTTCTTCCTTGTAGGCCAGAAACGAGATTTCCTTAGATTTCCACGACGCATGCACGAGAATTGCTATCTGCTTACACTACTTCAGATCGCAATTCTCGCGCATGCGTCGTGGAAATCTATAAGGAAATCTCGTTTCTGGCCTACAAGGAAGAAAAGAATTAGTCGAATAAACTCGTTATTTTTGTTTGTTTTTTCGCACCAAAAGTATTCGCGTCGCTTGATAAACATATAGTTGAGCCACGGTAGTCACTTGGGATATTTAAACATTTTCTTCATTGACTTTCTGGGCCGTCAAGAGGCAGTCCCTTAGGAGCCAATGTGGTAGTTATACAGCTCTCAAATTTAATCAAAAATATCTTTATTTGTGTTCCGAAGATGAACGAAGGTCTTACGGGGTTGGTACAGCATGGGGGTGAGTAATTAATGACTTAATTTTCATTTTTGGGTAAACTAACCCTTTAAGAGCGTCAGTCGTTGTCATGGAGAAATCCTGTAAAAGCTCTGTGACGGCATCGCCGACGACTGATGACGTATCGGGTTCATGAAGGGTTGTTCAATTTCGTAGGGGTAATATTTCAACCCCTCGGCCCTTGTAACTCTGTTTTAAGGGCTAAGGGGTACTCTCGAAAACAAGGGGTAGGGCCAAGGGGTGAATTAGGATTGAGCCAGCCTGAGTGCATCTGTCATATTATGAGCTTTCAGGACTTAATTGGAGAAAATGAGTGCATATTTGTAAAGGTTTATAAAAGGCTTTTGTTTGCTTGGATTTCAAATTATTTGTTTGATTAAAGGATAACAAGCTGGCATAACTTCTGGAGCTGCAATCCATCAAGACCACAGATGTGCTTGGTTGCTCTCCTGTGCTGATGTGGCAGTGTTCATATTTGCTTTCCTGACTTCATTATCCTTATAATCAGAGTATCTATTTCTATTAGTTTGAGCCCACGAGGCAAGGCTGCCATTGATTCTCACCGTTAAACAGCTGCCTTGCCGGCAGCTTGGGATTCTTATTGTTCTCATTTAGCGTTCAGGGCCGTGGACATTGACTAATGCAGAGGACACTGTGTGTGTCTGATTCATGTCTCTCTAACTTTCTTTCTAATGCTGTTTTCATACTTCATTTTCTTTGTCTCTTTGCTAATGATACTCCAATTGTTCATTGATGTGAGAGCATTGTGAGTACTAGCAGCAGCTGTGTACCACTGTATCTACGTAATGACATTTTGAATTCACCACTAAAACCTTGCGTTCACATACACAGATGCTCTGCTTCTTGAGCAGAGATGGAAAGTTAAATCTAAGTGGTTGGTTGTGACTTATAAACTTAGCCAAATGACTTGGGCTCCTAATTAGAGTTTTTAGGTTTACAAAGATAATTATTATTTATTTACTGTAATTATATATTATTGCATTTTTGGGGTTGGTTATATTTTGTAATGTTTTTAAATGTCTCTTGCTGCATTTATTTGATCAAAACACAATTTTGTAAAATATTATTACAATTTAATGTTTCTGAAAGTGTAATTTATTTCTGTGATGGCACATCTGAATTCTTCAGCAGTATTTGGTGATCAAGAAACATTTTTTATTTATTTATCAATGTTGAAAAGAGTTGTGCTGCTTAATAGTTTCCAGTAAACATTTTTTTCAGAATTCCTCGATAAATAGAAAAGGTTTTTTTTAGCATTTATTTGAAAAATATATATTTTTAATATTATAAATGTTCTTACTGTCACTATTAAACAATTTATTGCATACTTGCTGGTTATGAGCAATCTATGAGAGTAAGTATACCCAGAATCATGAAAATATGCAAATTCAACATTATTAATGCAATTTCATATCCACAAATTGGACATATTACCTTTATATGGCAATTGAAAACTGCACCCCAAACCAACTTATTTATTTATTTTTATATGTGTGCACACCTGAGTCTAAAAAAAAACCTTTTTCATCAGCCAAACAATTCACACACTGACGACAAACAGACTCTGATCCACACCACAATCTCTAGTGTGAAAGCACCCTAAATGTTCCTCTGCTCTTTGTCTTCCAGATGGACCCTGTCCAGAAAGCTGTAATCAACCACACATTTGGAGTCTCCATTCCTCCCAAGAAAAAGCTAGTTATTTCTTGCAACATCTGTCAGCTTCGCTTTAATTCAGATGTGAGTACAAAAACTCTCTGGTTATTTGTGTGTGTTTTATACGAAGGCATATAAATGTTTGTCTTTGGTGTGTGCATGCGCTGCATCTCCTTCTGCATCTCCCTTTTCTCTTAAATATGGAAAGAGGAGTTATCATAGGCCATTCCAGTCCTGTCTGTGTAAAAGTGGCTGTTATAGCTCTGTGTTTCGCTGTGCACGCTGATCGCTGATTAAAACTAGCCCCAGTACAGCCGTTTAGGGTGCAAGTGGCAGCGCCGCTCTTCATTAATCATACAAAACAAGGTAAGTGCGCTAATGTATGGTAATTTTAGCAGACGTGATGCTGCCAGTTCACTCAGCCAGCTTTTAATGAACACTTCTCAGCCATTCTCAACAAGACGCATACTGGATCATTTAACTCGTTTCATTAAATCGATTGTTATGTTTGCTGTTTTTCAGTGCTGTATCTCATTCACTTCCTTTACCTGTGTTGATTGCGCTAAGACATTGAACCCATAATAAACACTGTTATTCAGCACAGAGACTAAAGTACGCCTTTATAATCAATTTTTGATGTTGTTAGTTGTATACACAAAACCTAAGGGTTTACATGGGGTTGGGAATCAAAAATCGTTCTTATTCAGAACTGAATTGTTATGTAAAAATAAAAAAAAATGGAATGAATGAAAATGAAAATCCAAATTATGTTTGTGATGTTCAGTGTTGATGTCAATGATTAATTCTTGCTTGATTTCTGCATCATGAATTATGGCCAAATAAAAACCATAGCAGAATAAATTATGTTTTAACCAAGTGTAAACAGGGTTGTGTGCGCGATTCCAATTCAGTTCCTAAATTTGAATTAAAGTACGAAATGGAATACAGAATTGCACTTCAAATTGAAATGCGAGGAAATGAATTGATGAATTGAAATTCTAAATAATTCCTAAAATTAATTTTTAACGAGACTTTTAAGTTGAATGTTTGCTTTACGGCCTTGTTTGAAGGCTTTGAAAACAGTATAAAAAGCCTCAACGTTTGAAGGTTTCTGAGATCATTTCAGTTTATGTCATTCAACTTCTTGTGGGTCGTGACATTTTCAATTAATATTCACACTCATGAATTTTAAAAGTCAGCCAATCTTCTTCATTCTGAATTTTGCACAACTCTGATTGTGAGCTTGCAGTATATTGAATTGTCAACATATCTTTATTTCGCATTTCCATCACTTTTACTCACTGTTGTAACATTGTAGTTGTTTTTTGTAGACTATTTTGAACTGATATATATATATATATATATATATATATATATATATATATATACACATCAAAAAGATTCACAATTCAGTCTCAACTACTTAAATGGATAGGTCACCCGAAAATGAAAATTGTCATAATTTGCTCACCCTCATTTACAAAAAAAGAGATATACACACAACAGTTAGTTCTGGTCCTCAAATCTAATAGCTGGGTTTCAGTCACGTGATTATGATGGCACGCAAAATTCAGATGGAGGGCAGGGAGTGAAGAGCGCAATGGACGAGATTGAGGAAAGTCCGTACTGTACTACATTACAACTATTACAAGAGAAAGATATGAACAAAAAATCAAACATATGTTGGATGTTATCCTTTTCGCAGCGATTTTTCAACTGAATTGAGATATTCCTGCCATCGAGGCAGTACCTCATCTTACAGGCATACTTAGACTTTACAAAGTTCGGAAACTGGTACGTTACATACATACAAACAGCCACTTGATTTGTATTAACTCACCTTTGACGAAGTGATCACTGCACACACACGGGCATTTTCCCATTCGGCTCCCCCCGACCGCAGTCGTACGTAGGTTTGCAAGCCTTTTTTCCAGAGTTTTTCCGACAATTTCTTGCATTTCCTCCCCTTATGAACAAAAACATTTGGTACATGATTAAAAACTCCTTGTGGTTTGATTGATTTAAGTAACCATAAACAATGCACAACATAAGCATTTTGAGTTTGTTATAGTGCTTTCTAAACACAGCAAATCACTTCCTGCCCTCCATTTGCATTTCGCGCTATGGCAACGCAGTGGCATGACGTCATATGAAACCCAGCTATTGACTGACATGCGATCAGCACCATGAGATATTCCACCAATATCAGCACTGGTTACTGTTTCAACCTCTCTATATTGCAATGTTAATGTTTTTACTGTATTTATAATCAAATCATTTGGTGAGCTTAAAAAGGTATTCATTTTTATTTCAGTCCAGTTTCATTATCCTAGGTGTTTCTCAATGGCAGGACGGGTCCTTCCAAGTCATTTCCTTCAGAGGCTAGGCAAGGGTCCTCTTTAGCAGGCTACTACCCAAGATGGTGTCCTCCAAGTAAACACATCACTAGCAGAAATTTTCGTGCAAGTGCACGTCATTGCGTCATTACATCAGTGAAAGGTCCGCTTCGGCGCTGCAAAAATCATAGTGCTGGTGTACTGCACTCTTTAAACACACTTGACAGTCCTTATTTTGTCTTGTCAGTCTTCATAGAAATAAATAAAAAAAGTAAAAGGGATAATGTATAGCCAGGCGGTTGTTATAGTGAATACAACCCCGTAAACTCTAACGCGAAGCGGAGGGGTCTTGATTGAATCAGCCTGAAGGGGTTGTATTCGCTGTAACAACCGCCTCGCTATACTTTTTCCCACTTATAACATGGCTACCTACCAAATAAATCAATAATTTGACACAAAATATTGATTTAAAAAGGAGTTTATTCATTCAAAAACGATTATATTACCGGAGTGAACAGAACTACGTCCATACTAGCTGTTAAAACACATGCAATTGTAAAAAAAATGTGACCAACAAAAAAGGCTATAACGTTACATGAAGTAAAAATTAAAAAGTTAATCACCAGTAAAAGGGAACAGCTTTAAATCCCGATTTGAGCCGATATGTTAAATAGTTTAACAAACAGGGGCGTAATTTGCGGGTGGGACGGGTGGGACATGTCCCCACCACTTTCTGCCAGGGTCGATATTGTCCCCACCACTTTTTAAAAGCTCTCCTGGCACGGATAGCTAACAGTAGAAATAAATAAAACATCTCCAACTGGCAGACCATTCATTTCATTCGTTTGTAAAATAAAAGAAGCGATCTGGCCCTGAAATACGTTGTTTTTTAAATCAAGTGATCAAAGTGCTCCTTGCCGCCTGCGATCGGTGGCGCGGTTACAGTATATCTCGTGGCTCACGCACAGTCTTCACATGCTTGCGCGCTTCAATCCGTTTCGGAGACTATTTGTTCGTTCCGGTGCAGAGCATGTGAGCAGAGTGGAGCGGGAGAGAGCGGGGAGCGAGCGGGCGGATCTTGGACAGAGCGCAGAGGGGCATTTTTAAAAGGACGGAGCGTCGTCGCCCTATTTCCCGCTCCATTTTCGCTCCGCTCACCTCACACCACGAGTCTGGCAGAGGGCAGAGGGTTTTCTCCGCAACCACCGCATGAGTCTGTCTGAATCCTCAGACATTGTCCAAACTTGTGTTCTTGAAGGTGAACTCAAAAGAACTGTAGATAAGGAAAGCAATTCGTTTTCTTTCTTTCTTTCTTTCTTTTTTTTAAAAGGTTTGACAACATAAGCCATTTAAATTGTAATCCATGTGCACTCTGCGCAAAATTTCAGTTATACGAATTTTGGCCTAATAGTTCATTTAGCATACTTTTAAAACGTTGATGTAGCCTACAGTAGGCCTATAGCCTGTATATTTTTATTTATACAATTAGGCTCATTGATTCGTAAACTTAATTTTACAGCATTTTTTTTTTTTGGTACAATTGATATAAGCATAATTTTATTTTATTTGTGCACGCTGTGCAAAAGTGTAGCTATCAAAATGTTGGCCTAATAGTTAATTTACTTTTTAAATTTACTTTTAAAATGTTTATGTAGGCCTTTATTCTTTTATTTCTTTACTTTTTTGTTAATACACTTTTTTATCTTAATTTATATTATTGGGCCCATTTATTCGTTTAATTGTATAGCAGTTTGTGTGTACAATAAGCCAATTTAAATTTTAATCGTGCGCGTTCCGCAAAAAATCAGTTATCAAAATTCTGGCCTAATAGTTAATTTAGGCTACTTTTAAAACTTTTATGTATATTTTTGTTTATATAATTTTTATTCATATTATTAGGTCAATTTATTCGTTTAATTTTACAGGACTTTCTGTATAGGCTATTTCCACTGCCACTGGACATGTTGTAGGCCTAAAGTCGGATCTATGTTTTTATTCACGTGTCACGTGTCACGTGATTCATTCATTTACACACATGTCCCACCCACTTTTTAAAACAAAGTTACGCCACTGTTAACAAACATTAAATAAATGGCTAAACTGAAATTATACTTGCTTACATATGAAAGCATATTGCCGTTATCACTCCGACTCCGCTAACCGGCGACATTTTTTATTTTTTGAACAAGATAGCAAAGCTGCGCATAGGATTGTGGGTGATTTAAGAGCGCAAAGGCTACACATATGCATCCTTTCCTGCGTATGGGATATTTTCCGAACGAAGGACTCAGTCCTCGACATCGACGACGTAGCATCCTCGAAATTCCGGCTTCCGAGGATCCTTCCTTGACATTGAGAAACGCCTATTGTTTTGGTGCATCACTTAGCTGCTAGTTATGTGTTCCCTTACATTTTGTAACCTATAATAATAGATATTCATGCAGAACGTCCCAAATAAAATGTAGGATTGTTTACCCACTGGCAGAGCAGTAAAATCCCAGCGGTTGCACTAAACGGTACCGTTGTGTTTACGAGTGCACACACAGGTGTGGTGTTCTGCGCAGAGTTAGCTGGCAGAGGCTTGTGTTGTGTTGTTCTCTATGGGAGAGGGGTAATTACTTACTGTACTGCCATGTTGTTCCACTCTGTCTTGGCATTGATTAAGCCATTTAATTCAAGATGAATGGCACGGGGTGGCAATAAGCCCTGGATGACAGAGGGCTCCCACTGCGAGCGGTAATTGAGAAAAGGTTTCTCTCGGAGTTGAAAACAGACGCAGGAGCACCATTGTGCATCTGTTTTGTCTCCTTCAGGTCTTTTTCATCTTTTTCATGACAAACAGGCAGGAATGCGGCACAGGAACCCGGGGAACCCCTTTGGACTTTTGAGCAAAGGCAGACGTGGTTCTGTTGTCTCCGCTGGGTGTCCCAGCCGGCCTGTTGTTCCCTCCCGCGGTGCGTAATTGCTTGATTGCTATCGAGTTTGAAACCCTTGTTTTCCAACACAGCCTATCTGCTTCTGAATTGAAGCGACTGCTAGAGATTAACTTGTCTTGGCTGTTATCGTTTTCCCCCCTTCTCTCTCTCTCTCTCTCTCACGTGCTCCAAACAAGCACAATAAAAGCGGGAAGCGAAATGACTGCTCTTCTTGCGATAAGTTAAAACGGTTTCCTCCCATTTGAACAATGCTTTTAAGATTAAGCGGCGTATCTGAGCTAGCATGGGGCGAGCAGAAGTGTCAACGGATGTTCCCCAGACTGCCAAGCTCTTTGATGCTAATTCGGGGTGCATGTGTTGCCACGTTGTGATCTCCACCGATAGAGCTGTCTCTCTGTGCTCCCTGGAGATGCTCATCTGCAGGCCCAGTCCTGAGCAGATCTTGCTTAAGTGGAAGTGATGCTCTGGTTTGCGTGTCAGAAGGAATCAGCCCATGTCCTCTGTTTACCTTCGCTCTCCCCAGGCCTGAAGATGCCTTGTTTGTCAAGCGCTGTGCTGTTAGTATTTCATGTTCCAGGAGAATAGAGATCTGCACACATTATACACAGGCGAAATGTCTCGTATTTGTTTCGCAGTTTGTGTGTTGATCTCGGAAGCCACCAAATTTATCCTCGACTTTATTAAAGCTTTAAATAAACGCCTCTTCGTTTTGCCACAGTCCTGCGATGTAATTTAATCTCATACTTTAGCGCACGCTCTGGACTTACTGTGTCATCCAATCCTGTTGCCAGAGGGGAAAAAATCATTGTGCAACTAAAGGTTGAACACATCCTCGGCCAAGCTCGAGTTTCGAGGGAAGCAGTTCCACCGAGTGCGTTTCTTTCCATAATTAGTCTCACTGTGAAGTATCTTATGAGCTTTTTCTGAAACATGAACAGATGAGATAAATAGGGTGTGATGTACCTCTCTTCTTGTACTGTAAAATATTCAAATGATAAAATAATAAAGATATTCAGATTTGTTCGGATCAGTGGTTTTTAAAAAAAAATGTGCCAGATATTCACAGTGAGTGCATGTGTATGTAATTCTCTACATGTTTTCTTGAATATTAGTATGTCTTTATATTTAGTTGTACGTTTCTGATAATTCTAATATTTCTGCATATGAAGAGTTCAGATGCAAAAGCCTCTAAATGCCATTTGAAATTTTCTTCTTTATGGATGATTTTTATCAAACTTGTATATTTAAGTTCAGTAATTTCACTTAAATAACAATTAATAGGTAATTATCATTGCCATTTAAGTGAAATTACTGAACTTAAATATACAAGCTTGATAAAACTGATCATTCTAGAAGAAAATTTCAAATGGCACTTAGAGGCTTTTGCATCTGAACTCTTCATATATTTTTACTTGTTATAAATGAATGTTATGAATAAATTGAATTAGTGTGCTTGCTTGGGCAAAACTTTTAGGTGGTTTCCAAACCATTGCTATATTGTTAGGGAATTCCAAGTGTTTGCTGTGGTTTGTTATCTTAAAAAAAAAAAAAAAACGAAAACACATTTTACACATTTATCTACATTTGTACACAAAATTTCTATTTCACATAAATGCTTTTCTTTTAAAGTTTCTATTCATTAAAAAAAAATCCTGAAATTAAAATGCATTACCGTTTTCACTAAGAATCCACATGACCGCCAGCTTTGCCATCACACTGTAAAAAAATATTGTTGGTTTAGCTTAAAAAAATGAAGTAACCTGGTTTCCTTAAAATTTGAAGTTCATTGAAATGGAAAAATTGAGTTAATACAATGAGTGAGATTGATTTAACCATCAGAAACTCAAAATATTATGTTATCTGAACTACATCAATGATTTAGGTTGATTTGACAAATGAAAAAATGTTGTTATTACAAATCATGAAAATATTTTTTTTTTACAGTTTTTAAATATATTTGAATATAAAACGTCTTTTAAATTGTTATAATGTTACACAATTTCACTGTTTCTGCTGTATTTTTTTATGCAGTCCTGGTGAGCATAAGATATTTTTGAACAGGACGTCGTGTAACTGCTGTCACACTGAGCGTTTGATTTGCCTGTTGAGCGTCACCAATGCTGTTAGGGTAATGTGTACAAATGGACACACCGATCACACGCAGTACAAGTTCCCTGAATCACTATAGATTAGCTCTAATTAATGGCTCAGATCAATGTGTGTAAAAGCCAAACCTTAAATGGCATTTATGTCCATTATGAAACTTTGCCAGGCGTATAATTACGCTTTTTAACCATTCAAATCCATCACGCAATTTACTGACCCCTTGCGACTTAATAGTTAAACTCCAGCCTCTGAAATGCCTCATATAAATGACCTTACCATTAATGTGTTCTGAATTATATTTTATGTTCTTTCCACAAACTAAACATGCTCCTATTTTCTGTAGAATGCAACTTTTTTAATGCCGTAATTACACTTCAGGCGAGGCCTACAGGCAGCTGACAGTTCTATAAACTGTTTTTGGTTTGATATGGGTTTTTTATTTTATATTTTGTCTCAGAAATCTTGGCCCTCGGTTTAGCTGTTAAAATAAATTTTTGCAGATGTGGCCTGAATAAACTCTGCAATTGTGGGAAAATCGCAGCTGAGTTTTTAAGCTTTTTACTCCACTGGCTAATACATATAAACTGTTTATACCTTAACTCTTCCCCCCATCGGCTTTGTCTTTTGTCAGTTATTACATTGTCTGATTTTTTTTTTTTTTTTCCTTTGTAAGGGGTTTGTTTTGAAGGTGAATCAGCCGTGGGTTGTTCTTTTGAAGACTGCATTAAAGAAATGAGAATAATGGCTGGAGTGCGCTCTTAGGTTTCCCTTATCTTCTGTAAATGAGCTGTTTTATCTCCATTTGCGCTCAGTGTAACAGAGAAGCCCCGGCAATTTAATTTGAAGTTACCTGATCTAAAGGTGTGTGTCCTGCTGTGATGTGACATTAGGTGAAGTGGAGGCTTCCCTCCAGAGACCAACAGCCCTTATGTGAGAACAAGCCAATATGGCAGATAACCAGCATATCTCATTAAAGCTTTATGGTCGCGTATACATGCCGTGTCATTACAGCCGTCACACCCCCGCAACACGTGTCTTTGTTGAAATGTCGTGTCGTTGCTTGACTAAAGTTACCCAGCGGCATAAGGAGAGCTTGGTTTCAAATTTCAACACAACTTTGTCAACATTCACACCTGGTATTAAGATGGTGAACAATTATCAAAAAGTGATGGAAAAATATTTAGCAGCACGACTGTTTTTAACATTGATAATAATAGGGAATGTTTCTTTTGAGCAGCAAATCAGCATATTAGAATGATTTCTGAGGGATCAGTGACAATGAAGACTGGAGTAATTATGCTTCAAATTCAGCATAATTACTCATATTGAGTCAAAGGGCATCAGATTGGCTGCCATATTTTAGGGTTTTTCCACTTTCAAAACCTCAATTTAAACCATACTAAAAGGGTTACGCAGTAATATTTTTGGGATGACTGATCGGATCACTGAGACAGATCTTAATACCTATGGGCCTTACAGTACATGTGAGGAGATCTGGAAATGGGTTCCTTCACTACTTTGAGATCTGCAGCAGTTCTTGTGAACTTTGTGTGGGTCAGAATCTGGTCCATTTAATACTGTTATACTGAATAATCTATTTATTAACTTTTATTTATTTATTTATTTGTATAGCGCTTTTCACAATACATGACTGTGTACATGGTGACTGTGTCCATGTAATGTCCATATTTCAGAAATGTACAGTTCAAAGATAATACAAATCCGACCTCATGTATTCATTTAGGCTGAAAAAAATAATAATTATTACAAGTTCGTATGATCATATGATCTGAAAATCTGGCAGTTGTGTGTGTTGATTGAGATTTGGTGTCATCTGAAGTCCTCGCAGCGGTTGGCATCGTCTCTTCACAGGTGTTGTTATTGAATCCACAGCATCACAGCAAAATTAATGATGTTAAATTTAGTTGTAAGCTCTTTAACTCTTTCCCCGCCATTGACGAACATTTCTGTCATTTGGGAGAAATTGCTCCCCCACTATTGATGGAATTTTCGGGGTTTTAATAATCATATGCATATGAAAAATAATGCAATTATTAACATTAAACAGCACATAAATCAAAACTGCCTAATGTTACAGAAAGAAATGTTGACCCACCTGCTATAAGACTGAGCTCTAAGGCCTGATTATATATATATATATATATATGTTGCTGTTTAAAAGCAGACCTTTGTTTAAAAATGGCATGTTCCGATATTCATAACACAAAATATAATGGGGGCCAGAACTTTGATGGTGGCTGGCAACTTTTTTTAAAAACACTGGCTGAGAAAGAGTTATAAGAAACAAACAAAAATATTTGAACAAATACATTCATATTTTAATGTTTTATAGCTGGGACTAATTATGAGGATGGATGTTCTGTTATATAGTACTATTATATTTGGAAGATGGATTACCAGAGGGAGTTCAGATCAGGGTGTGTTCTGCCAAAAGATTAATCTGGAGTTCACACATGTAAGGAACCTCTGATGTCTTGAGCTTTGAGTAGGTGGAAATGTAAAAAAAAAAAAAAAAAAAAGATTTATTATAAGCTGGACAAAAACACTTTTATCTGTGCTCTGAGATAAAAAAAAAAAAGGGAGAAAAAAAACTGGAGTCTGGAAATTGTCTAATAATCAGGCCTTAACGTTTGGCTTGCATTTTTCATCAAATTGAGGCTGTTATTGTGCTTAAAAAATATTTAAAAGGTTGAACAAGTGAGGGGTGAGGGAATAGAGTAGGTAATAATTGCTGTATGACTTCATGCATTGAGGAAGTTTGTGAGCAGATGTTTTGTGGCAGGGACCTGTGGCCTCAGAAAAACAACTAACAATGCTTGTATTGCATAATTGACTAAATCATTTGAGATTGTCTTTGTTAGACTAAATTTTGCACCACTATGCTAGCACACATGCGTTTAAAGGTGGAGTGTGTCATTTCGGTGCCAAACCAAGAATATGACTCATAACTACTGTTTCCAGACAGGTTTTCAGAATCCTCCACCCATCTGCATGTTGTTTGGAAAAGCAGGTAGTCCTTCTAAAAAAGGAGCTATGTTTAAAGTATTGCAGATGATGGCTCACTTATAGGCATTTCAGTTGCATTCTGCCACTAGGACTTTTAACATAGAAGAAACATGTACAAACCACTTTTATAAGACACATTGTAGTGGGATCAGAGGATAACAAAAAATAGGAGAAATAGGAAATCAAATACATTTCTGACCGTGTGTATATGTGTATTGCATCAGCCAAAGCCTGTATGCATGAGAGAATAGACTCCCTAAAAGATAAACTGTGTACTTTCATACATCAAGCTGTTACAATGTGTAGGTGTGTATGTGTTTGACAGGTTTCTTGTACAGTACAGGAGCGCTGAACGGGAGGATACAGAGACAGCTGTAGGGTAATGCACTGATATTGCTGGCAGCTCGTATTTGCAAATATCAGCAGAAAGGCTTACTGGTGCTTATTGCCAATGCAAGCCTTTTTATGTTTGCTCGATCGTGTCCTGCTCTTGTTGCAAAGACTTTTTTTGCAACATAGCTATTAATAAAGTGTGTATGTGCCTGACTGTTCACTGAAGAATGTCATACACGCTCAATGAGCCTCGTTCTTGATACACAGTGAAAATGTTTGTGAAAGTATATTCACAAATAAATTGCAGCATTGTGACTATTCGTTCAAGACATGCAGAATGAATTTGTATATTAAATCGTTTTGCAAACCATTCCTGCATTGATGGTTGATTTTGATAATCTGTGTATGTTACTTTTCAAAAGTTTGGGGTCATTAAGATTTTTTTTAAAAGAAATGAATACTTTAATTTAGCAAGGATGGATTTGTATTTTCTAAATGTAAAAATTATGAAGCAACACAACAAGTTTCATGAGCATCAAATCAGCATATTAGAATGATTTGTGAAGGATCATGTGACACTGGAGACTGGAATAATGATGTTAATTTCAGCTTTGACCACAGGAATACATTATATTTAAAAATTATTTATATTTTGATATTCAAATATTAAAATAGTTATATTTCAAAATATTTTACTGTATATTTGATACAGCTTTGGTGAGCATAAGAGACTTCAAAAAATCTTACAGATCCCACTTTTGAATGGTAGACTAAATCGAACGGCCGTTTGATTCCAGAATTTTCCAGATTTGTTTTAATCAATGGATCTAATTTCAAAATTGAAATTCCAGATTCATTTTCTCAATTCATCATGGGGAGTGAAGAGATAACTAAATAAACAGTGCCATATATACTTTACACTTATGATTGATATATGGATGTTAAGATATTGTTTAGCTACTGTGCTTTTAAAATCTGGAAATTTACATTTATTGGTGATTTTCTTCTGTGGAACACAAAAGATTTGAGAAAAAAAAAAATGCCTCAGTGTTTTTCTCCCCCATACAGTTACAGTCAATTGAGTCCAATGTTGTTTGGACCCCAACATTCTTCAAAATATCCTCTTTTGTGTTTTGCAGAAGAAAGAAATGTGCGTACAGGTTTGGAACAACATGAGGGTGAGTAAATTATGGAAAAAAAAAATGTTAATTTCTGGGTGAACTATACCTTTAATGTTCACAAAACCGTTCTATGTTTAAAAGTATTTACAGAGAAATTTCTGCTGATGGTGTTCCACGAATGAGGCCCTGTGATTGCTAGAGCTAAGCTGGAAGACACTTGATGTCATAAAGACTGAAATTATGGTCCGGTTGTGAATGTTTTTGTAAATATTGAAATGGGCTCACATTTAGCTTGGGAGAAAGTCAATTTATAAATGTCAAGTGCACTTAATCCAGGTCACAAGCGCTGCTAACATTTGCACAGTGCAGAGAAGACAAAACGCCCCAGGTCGTCACATCATTCTCTCCTGTCACTGTCTGCAGCAGCGTCCTGTGTGTCATTGTGACTCTCATGCCTGTCACTTGAACAAGCAATCGGTGCTGTTGGTGCGATGGATGTTGCGCACCTCATTTTCGCCTGGTCTGTCTCTGTCTTTCTTCTCTCCTATCATATTTAATGTTTTTTCAGCTCTGACTCAGATGGTTCAACACACATTATTCACAAGACCACAAGTGAACGGCAGCCATTTTGTCTTTATGACAGAAAAAAGAAACAAAATAACTTTGACCCCTCTTTAATACCAGCACCTTTACTACATGATGTTAGCCGCATGCTTTGTAATAGATATTCTTTTGTCTGTCTGTCCGTGTGTTTGTTTTGATCAATTGTATATATGTATTAACTAGTACAGTTAATATGTTTCTTTCAATAGAGGCACATCCAATACTGTTCTGCAATCACTGAACTTATAAAACTCGGCCTATACCCAAGTCCCCCAAATACAGGTTTGGTGAAGGTTCACACTGAGAGTGATTCATTGTAAAAAAAATAAAAAAAAAATATATATATATATATATATATATATATATATGAAGAGTTCAGATGCAAAAGCCTCTAAATGCCATTTGAAATTTTCTTCTTTAATGATGATTTTTGTCAAACTTGTAGATTTAACTCCAGTAATTTCATTTAAATAACATTTAATAGGTAATTATCATTGCCATTTAAGTGAAATCACTGAACTTAAATATACAAGTTTTTGACAAAAATCATCATTAAAGAAGAAAATTTCAAATGGCATTTAGAGGCTTTTGCATCTGAACTCTTCATATATATATATATATATATATATATATATATATATATATATATATATATATATATATATATTATGATTTGTAATCACAACATTTTTTCTTCTGTCAAATCAACTTAAACAATTCATGTAGTTCAGATAACATAAAATTTTGAGTTTCTGATGATTAATTCAATCTCCTTCATTGTATTAACTCAATTTTTTCATTTCAATGAACTTAAAATTTTAAGGCTACTAGGTTACTACATTTTTTTAAGTTAAACCAACAATATTTTTTTTACAGTGATATATAAATATATATATATGTTAATATTATAATTTTATTGTTAAATATAATTTTTAATAATAACGCAATTGTAAATGTAATAAAATTACAAGATAAAAAAAAAGATTAGCAGCACAATCAGTGTGAATGGCCCTTACCTAAAATGCTTGTTTCAACACCTCGAAAACTAGAATTTGCAGGATTTCTCTTTGAATAATCTGCAGGAAAAATAGTCTGCCCGCACTGTCAGAAATCCCTTAAACGTGCAGTTAGTGAATGTGACAGAGTATCAGCGTTTGGAGAGAAAATCCATCTGCAGGTCTTTTGGGACTTTGTCACTTTTAATGTCATAAAAATGAGAAATTAAGCCCCTAATTCTTACCAGTCAGATATTCAAATGTATCCGAATCCATCATAAGCTGTTTCTCTCTCGCTCCCTCTCATTCTATTTAAGTGTGAACCGTGAAGTAGTCATTTTCCCTTTAAATCTCCACTTGAAAGTTGAACAACTAAAGATACAAGTAAATGCTCCATTAGCAACCTCAATGATTGCCAGCTATCGATGTCCATTTCGTTTTTTTTTTCATTGAGAATCAATCCCCTCTAAACCCGGCCGGCATGTCCGTCTCTTTTTCTTATATAGGCTCTGGAAAATGGGCTCACCCAAATCTCCTCCTTACCTTGATTTGAACAGTGCCTGCTATTGAAAGCATGTCTGAAATGTGTGTGTGTGTGTGTGATTGCTGTCCATGATGGTAGATGCTAGATGTTAGAAATGAGCCTGATTGGATGGTTCATTTGTTCTCCTTTGTAGAGCCAAGCCGAGGCGCACTACAAAGGCAGTAAACATGCCAAGAAGCTCAAAGCACAGGAGTCCACGAAAAATAAGCAGAAAAGTGCAGCCGCCCAGGACAGCGGCGCTAAGACAATCACCACCACCACCACCACCACCACCACTTCCTCCTGCACTGCAGTCACTGCCAGCTGCTCTGACCAACCAGGTTAATAGCTCCTTTTGTTCTTGCTCCACATCACTTGTCCCATCCTCTTTCTCCTCTCCATGTGCGTTTAGTTTAACTCCATGTTTTCTTCCCGCCGCTCTAACCCCGTGTTGTTTACACACTCCATGTGCTTGTGTTTGTGTGCACTGTAGCTCCTCATAAAAGCATCTACAGCAGTTCTCGCCCTGCTGTGGCAGTAATAAGCCACATGCTTTATCATGCTAACGACAGAACACTTTTCCTGCAGCTCTGTTTGCTTCTTAAATCATCACCTGCATATTGAGTTTCCTGCGCATGATCTTTTTGTGTCGCGTTTAAATGTTTAATTATGTAAAGCGCTCACGTAATTGGAACGGGCGGTGGGATGCGTGCTGGGATGCTGTTATTTTCGGCTTTTTTTCCATCCTCTCTGGCCTTTTATTCGACTGAATTAGATTTGTGTTACATTTCAAAGAACATAATCATCTGATCTTTGCTTCACGCTGTGACCCACTCGATTCCAGGCCCTTGTGTCTGATTAAGAATTAAGACCGGGATGTACCAAGACACATGCCCTACGGGGTGCAAATCCGAGCCGGAGCATACTTTCCGAATTCGCTGGCTCTCTAGCTTCAGTCTCTGAGACAGATTTGGGTTCGTGTCGTATATTAGGCCGCGGTGTTCCTCATTGATATGCAGTGTCTTTGCACAAATCAGGCCAAATGAATGTCAGCCTGATTCACAGATGGCTTATGGGTCCTCACTGTCATGCCCGTCGTATTGGTGCGGTGTTGATCTCGGACTGAGGGTCGGGAGGGGGACGCTGTTTCCGTCTCTCCCCAAACCCTGGAAACACACGATTCAGTCAGTTTTAGTTTACATGGGAAAACTTCAAGCACTAAATCATTAAAATTGCTAGCGCCAGTGCTTTACGTAATAGCTTGCTTTATGTAATTTTTCAGAGCTCCATGTGTTGGATTATTCTGGGATGTGTGTGCACGGTAATTGCTCTGTTTGTTTGGGTTTTTTTTTTTTTTAAGATCTAGAATTTTTCAGAAAGGATATAGCAAGGTCATTTCAACATTGCGCCATACAAGCGCCAGTTGTTTTCACTGTGGCTTTGTTCTAAAACCTAGGGAGCTGCCTACATAGGCGTTTTGTTTCAAACTAAGGGTGGATTGCTTCTTTTAGCCAAATTCTAAGTTTGAATTGTTTTATACCATTCAAATTTATAAAATTTTTTAAAGAAAATAATACTTTTAATTTTCACCAGGATTACTTTAAAGGTATCAAAAGTAGGGTTGGGTATCGAGAATCGAGTATCGATTGGAACCATGACTAACTTTTCGTTTTTCCCGTAATCGTTCAAAAGTTAAAATTTCGATTCCTAGTTTCGATATTCACAGTCCGCCGAGCGGAAGAAGAAACCGCTGAACAACACCAACGAAGAAGCATCTACCGGAAGTGTTGGCATGACCGCGCGAGTCGAACATGACTAGCTTACGTCGGCGGTCCCAAAGTGTGTGTTTGTGACAAAAGGAGTATTTCCTTCAGAAAGGCCGTTGGTTAGCAAGGTTAGCTAAACTTTTTTTGACCCTGGCTTTTAAAAGAATCAGAATCGAGAATCGTTGGGAACTGGAATCGAAACAAGGAATCGGAATCGGAATCGGAATCAGAATCGTTCAAATTCAAACGATACCCAACCCTAATCAAAAGTGCCAGTAAATGGTTGTTACAAAGATTTCTGTTTCAAATAATTGCTGTTCTTTTGAACTTTCTATTCATCTAGTAAACAAATCTATCAGATTTTCCACAAAGAAATTAAGCAGCTATTTTCAACTGAATAATAAGAAATGTTTCTTGAACACCAAATCAGAATATTAGAATGATTTATGAATCATGTGACACTAAAGACTGGAGTAATGATTCTGAAAATTCAGCTTTGACATCATAGAAATGAATTGCATAATAAATTATCATATTAAAATAGAAAACAGTTACTTTTAAATTGTAATAATATTTCACAATATTACTGATTTACCCTGTTTTTTTACTGTAAATAAATGCTGCTTTGTAGAAAGTAGGCAATCTCATAATGCACTACATCTGAAAGAAGCCAGATAAATATTTATTTACACATATGCATTTTATATAGAGGTATGTCCAACACATTTTTATTAATTAATGAATTCCATGGGAATCAAATCCATTTCCTTGACACCACTTACTGCTGTTCGTATAAATCATCCGAAACCAAAAACTTTGATTATAAAAGTTTAATCTAATTAAAAATGACCTAATATTAGTGTGTGCTGCATGTTTTTATGCTTATTAAACTATAAGCAGCAACTATGTGTGCGTTAGATTTTTTACTGCCTATATTGGGCATTTTTAAACTGAACTGCTGCCTATGTAGAGACAGTGAGGCAGGTTACTTTGATTTGCTACAGAGTCTATGATTTCTCTTGGTTTTGAAAAGTTTTCCAAATAGTTGTACTTTATCTCTGATCTGTCGTCTTATTCGGTTACAATACGTTTTTTATGACTCACCGCAAAAAAAATAAAAAATAGTGAGAACAAGAACAAAGAGGCATATGTCTCCACCTACCACGCTTTAGAAGATTTGATTTATAAACTGAAACTGGGAGAGAGAAAAATGCAAAAGAGCAGCAGATCCAGCCTAGAGGTTCAGGTTAGTGTCAGTGGGTGTAATGTCACTGTATAGGGGAACATTCGACTGTTCTGGCTGCTTTGAGTCCTCGGGGAGAGAAAAAAAAAAGCAAGAAAGTGACATTCATATAAACCAGCGGAATATTCCCTCAGAAGCCTGTTAGAGAGTGGGTGGAGAGTATAGGCATCCGACATCAAGTACTTCTAGGGCCTCCCGTGGCATGTGACACTATGACAAGGGCGTATGGGTGGTGGGCGATCCAGGGGTCACGTCCTTTCACATTACAGCACGCGGGACCCGAGCAGTCACTGGTGTTAGAAGGCAGCCTGACCCTATCCAGTGCTGACGAGTAACTGGTTATATATGTTTTGTGGATTACGTCATTTGATTCCAAAAGATGGCGTACTTGTAATTGGATAAACTGTACCGGTCAAAAATTTGGAAACATTACTATTTTTAATGTTTTTAAAAGAAGTCTCTTATCAATCCTACATTTATTTGATAAAAATACAGAATAAAATGTAATATTGTGACTTGAAATTATTACAATTTAAAATAATGGTTTTCAATTTTAATATAGGCAATTTTAATATATAATTTATTAAATTATATTTATTTTATATTTATATCAATTTTAATATATAATTTATTAAAAACTTTGTGGTGCAAAGATTCATTTTCATAAGCCCTTACTGTAGTCTGCAGTGATTTGATACTGTATTTCACTTTAATAATACTTATAATCACAACACATTTACTTTTTTTTTGATGATATAATTTCATATTATTCACACAATGCCAGTAAATTATTAATAATTTATTGATTCCCTAATGTTGGTTAATGGTCACATTATTACATGCATGAAGCATTTTATTTTGATTTTAATATTTACTTCATTGTTATGGTATTAATTATTAGTATTGTCACAAATCCCCAGCAGTTCCTTCACAAACCCCACTTTGAGGTCTTTCATGATGTTGTTAAAAAATGGAATATATTTTATTTCTTTATAATTTTCTATATTATATTTTGTATGCATTTTTTTATATAGTATATTTATTTATTTTATTTTATTATATATATATATATATATATATATATATATAATTTATTAGTATTTATTTTTTTTAATATATCTTCTGTTATGAATATGATGATAAATACTCCTATTTAAATGTATATATTAGGTCAAAAGTAATAAAAATGGTCATAATGCATTACCTAAAGTATGTATTGTACTTGTATTTGTAATCGGTAACGGACTACAATTTGTGTAAGTAATCTCTTCAGCACTGGTTGCAACTCATGTGACAGAGAATCTAGATTGTTTTCTTGCAGTGAAGACCTTATATATCAAACCCTAACACACAAAATAGTGGAAAAACAGACAGAAAGGTGTTGAAAATGTGGCAGCGCATAAAACAACATGCTGAGCCCTTCACCACTAACTGTCAGATTTGCTCTTTTCTTGTTTCTTTCGCTCTCTCTGTCTCTGTCCAGAGAAAAGTGCAGAGCCGTCGGCTGCGCACAAAGTCCCTGCCCCCCCGCAAGCCTTTGTGCCAGCTCCCGCTGCGCCCGCGGTGGCATTAGTGCCCAGCCCGTGCAAGACGGCACCCGCGCATGCCAGCCCACCCACCGAGCCGACAGGGCACGCGGCAGCCCTGAAGAACACCTCCAAACCAGCGGCGGTGCCAACGGCCCCGTCAGAGCCCAGCGTGGAGTCCGAGGACGAGAAAGCCAAGAAGCTCCTCTACTGTTCGCTGTGTAAAGTGGCTGTCAACTCCCTCTCACAGCTGGAGGCACACAACACAGGTGTGGCCAACATCTGCCTCCGCATCACACTCTTTCCCACCGCTCCCTCGCCATTATACATTCTTCTTTATCAGAAATGAAATGTGTCATGAAGTGACCCTCTGAGGCTTGGGAGTGTGGAAATGTACTTGCAGTTAAAACATCAATCAGAACCAGTGTAGCGATGTGAGGCTCATCATTGATAATGTATGAAGAACAGGGAAATGTGGACGGGTTTCCCACTGTCAAGGAGATCCTGGACATATTGCAGAATTTTAAAAAGACTGGAAAAGTCATTGAGACTAATCAAATATTAAAAAGACATGGACATTTATGTATTCAATTAAGTTTTTTTTGTAGTTATGCTCAGCTATAAAATATTTTATCTGCAAGAAATAGCTTTTTTTAATGCTTAGAAAACATTATCCAGACACTATAGAAGAATGTGTTCAGAGTTGGGCGGGTGATAAAGCTACAAAATATCTTGATATTTTTCAGCCTTTTGACAATATTCAGTATATACACAACTGTTTAAAAGTTTGTGTATATATATATATATATATATATATACACTGAATGTGACACTGAATATACACAAACTTAATATATATATATATATATATATATATATATATATTAAGTTTGTGTATATTCAGTGTCACATGATCCTTCAGAAATCATTCTAATATGCAGCTTTGCTGCTCTTTTGTATTATTATCAGTTAAAAACTTTTGGAAACTGATGTTTTTTTTTTCAGGATTCTTTGATTAATAGACAACGCATTCTCACCCCAAGGCGTCACCTTTGACCATGCTTCAATATTTGACGTTTTAGGCGCCCTTTAGCGTCACTTAGATGACGCGATCCTACGGCATCATCTAACTGACGCTAAAGGAAAGCGTCAGTTAGAGGACGCGGTTAGGTTTAGGTGTGGGGTGGGGGTAGGGTACACGCGATCCTAGGGCGTCATCTAACTGACGCTAAAGGCCGCCTAAAGCGTCAGATATTGAAGCATGTCCAAATGCTTCCCAAGGCGTCAGTTAAGTGACGCCTTGGGGGTGAGAATGGGCTGTAATAGAAGGTTAAAAGAACAGCATTTTTTTTAAATAGAAGTCTTTCGTAACGTTATATAAATGTTTTTACTGGAACTTTTGATTAAGTTAATGCATAATAAAATCCGAGGGATGCATCGTCAGTAGTGCACCTCAATTTTCATTGGATGTTTCGACCATTATGTTTCAACCATTATAACTAGACATCCTCGGCTGAGGAAGGCTCTACAGGGGTGATCCCTGCAGTGTATCCCCCCAATCACTCAATCTAGCTGGAGCCCAGTCAGAGTCTTGTCTCTTTATCCACAGCCACTGGCTGATTCTCTCAGCTGCCTCAGACACTGCTTTGATAGGCTGGCGCAGGCTCTGGCCTCTGATTCCCAGGTCTCCAAGCTGTCTGGTGGTGGACACTACCACAAACCCCCTGCACTGAACGGACTTCAGTTTTCCATGCGTGATCTTGTGCTTCAGCATCTAGCTCAGCATAGCGTAGTTGTTTTCGCTCGTATGCCTCGTCCACTGAGTCCTCCCAGGGTACAGCGAGTTCTTCTTCAAGGCATAAGTGTGGTGATTGCAATCTCTGGAGGAAAAATGAGCATCTTGCAGTCACAGGCCCCTCGAAGCGGACCATGCTCCAGAGAAGTTGGAAGAAGTTTTAGATGTTTTCTATCTAAAATCCCAAATTTTGAATTGATTCACTTAAAGGAGCAGTTCACTTTTAAGAAAAAACTTTTGCTGATAATTTACTCACCCCCATGTCATCCAAGATGGCCATGTCTTTCTTTCTTCAGTCGAAAAGAAATTAAGGTTTTTGATGAAAACATTCCAGGATTTTCTCCATATAATGGACTTCAATGGGAACCAAACGGTTCAAGGTCTAAAAGACAGTTTTAGTGCAAACTGCAAACTGTTGAAAGGGCTTTAAACGATTCCAGACGATGAATAAGGGTCTTATCAAGTGAAACGATCGCTCATTTAAAAAAAAAAATAACAAAGTTTACGTTTTATAAGCTCAAACGCATGCCTTGCTCTGTTCTGTGATGCGCGTTCGTGACTCTCCTGTTCGAACTTGTTCATCAAAATTAACAAATCTTTCCGAGCCATTCATTTTGTTTGTTGAATGAACCAAATGACTCGGAAAAAGATTTGTTCATTTTGATGAATTTTATGAATTCGTTCAGTTCATTTTTAGCACTGAAACTGTCTGTTGGACCTTGAACCGTTTGGTTCCCATTGAAGTCCATTATATGGAGAAAAATCCTGGAATGTTTTCATCAAAAACGTCTCGGTTACGTATGTAACCCTCGTTCCCTGAGTAGGGAACGGAGACGTTACGTCAGAAGTGACGGAGATTGGGGGTTTCGCATAGAAAGCCAATCCTCTTCGAGTATTAAAACACGAGCCAATGGCATGCAATGCCTTGGGGCTGCGGAAATTTGCATAGCGTACTCCGCCCTACTCCGTGAGTATAAAAGGAGGAAGTGAACGCAACCGCAGTATGTCTTCGCTGAGGAGCCAAGACTGAACTCGGCCTCTACCCAGCGATACAGCAGAAGTGGCAGGGAGACGTAACGTCTCCGTTCCCTACTCAGGGAACGAGGGTTACATACGTAACCGAGACGTTCCCTATCGTAGTCACTTCGAGTTACGTCAGAAGTGACGGAGATTGGGGGTCTGTGCCATCACGCCATCTTCAAGCTGTCTTCCAGTGCCCTGCGAAAGACTGAACCCCCGAGCCTTACCTCTTTTTTTTTTTTTTTTTTTTTTTGGGGATCCGACTTTGACACAGGATTACCAAGGTACACTGGGAAACATATCCCGAAGGGGACATGCTACCAGCTGCCTACCGAAGGGAGGACTTAAGAATACACATATGGCCACATAGGAACGCATATGGAACACTGGAGTACCAACCGCAGGTGGCTACTGATTTAAACTCCAGGGGTGGCAGATGGCTTGCCAAGGGAAGACACATGCTCAGAGAGGCTTACAGTGGATAATACACATGAGACGGTTACCATGGGGAACCGTGCGCATGGAGGCACCTAGCTAGCATCCAGAGCAACGCAGTGGTGCCCGCATCGTCGGTGCTGGAGGACTCAAGACTTCAATGGAAGAACTGAGGAAATATCGCACTTATCCAGTCCGGGGAGTGGAGTGGCGAGCAAGCGAAGACACCTGAGCGGATCCAGAACTGGCCGAAACGAGTACGTGAGAGGATACCGGCTCAATTCGCAGATTATAGAATCTGGCGAAGGTGTTGGGTGTCGCCCAGCCTGCAGCTCTGCAGATGTCTGTTAGCGAGGCGCCGTGCGCTAAAGCCCAAGAGGAGGCTACACTCCGAGTGGAATGGGCCGTCACACCAAGGGGGCACGGAAGGCCTTGCTGCTGGTAAGACAAAGCAATGGCATCCACTATCCAGTGGGACAGCCGTTGCTTTGAGAGAGCCCTCCCTTCTGGCTCCCCCCATGACAGACAAAGAGCTGGTCTGAGGTCCTGAAACACTGCGTTCTGTCGACATAGGTGCGGAGAGCACGTACCGGACAGAGCAGTGCCAAGGCTGGGTCTGCCTCCTCCAGGGGCAGCGCTTGCAGGTTCACCACCAGGTCCCGGAGGGGAGTGGTAGGAACCTTGGGCATATATCCAGGCCGGGGTCTCAGGAATACGTGAGAGTAAGCCGGCCCGAACTCCAGGCACACTTCGTCAACAGAGAGTGCGTGCAGGTCCCTTACTCTCCTGATGGATACCAATGCAATCAGGAGTGCTGTCACATAGGACAGGACAAAAACTCTACCGACTGCAAAGGCTCCAGGGGAGGCCTCTGCAGAGCACCCAGGTCTACTGAGAGGTCCCCAGAGGGCAGGAGGGGAGGGAGGCGGATTTAGCCCCCTCACTCCCCTCAGGAACCTGATGACCAGGTCATGCTTCCCATAGACTTACCTTTCACTGCATCATGAGACGCGGCAATGGCCGCGACATAATCCAAAGGGTGGAGGGCGACAGCCTGCGCTCCAACCCCTCTTGCAGGAAGGAAGCATGACTCCGATCGAACATCTCCGGGGGTCTTCTCAGCGAGAAGAACACCAATTGACGAAGAGGTTTCACTTCAACGCATAAAGGTGTCACGTGGACGACGCTCTTGCGGAAGTGATGGTTGCCGCCACCGCAGGTGGCAGCGAACTCAAACCTGCCTCGTCCCGTCCTGGAGCCACACGTGCAGCCTCCAAGATCGGGACGAGGGTGCCACAGAGTGCCCCGTCTCTGAGAGAGTAGGTCCGGTCTCAGAGGAATAGGCCAAGGAGGTGCTGTCGCGAGGAGCAAGAGTTCGGAGAACCACGTCTTGGTGGGCCAGTAGGGGGCTACCAGCAAGACCTGCTCCTCGTCCTCCTTGATCTTGCACAACACCCGTGCAAGGAGGCTCACTGGGGGAACGCACACTTGCGTGGGCCCCGTGGCCAGCTGTGCGCCAGCGCATCCGAGCCGAGAGAGCCGCGGGTCAGAGAATAACTGGGCGCAGTGGGACGAGTCCCGAGAGGCGAACAGGTCTAACTGTGCCTCCCCGAACTGGTCCCAAATCAGCTGGACCGACTGGGGATGGAGTCGCCATTCGCCGGAGATGGGACGGGCCCGGGACAGCTCGCGGCTGCCCGGTTCCGGTCTCCAGGAATGTAACTGCACGAAGGGACCTCAGGTGCTTCTGACTCCATATCAAGAGGTGGCGGGCGAGCTGCGACAACCGGCGCGAGCGTAGACCCCCCCTGGTGGTTGATGTACGCTACTGCCGTAGTGTTGTCTGAGCGGACAAGCACATGCTGGCCCTAGAGCACGCTCGGAAGCGGTGCCGGGCGAGCCGTACTGCCAACAGCTCGAGGCAATTGATGTGCATGAGGCGCTGGGCTCCTGTCCAGGAACCGGCGGCTGCATGCCCATTGCACATGGCACCCCACCCCGTGGTAGACGCATCCGTGGAGACAACGAGATGCCTGGAAACTCGCTGAATAGGGACCCTGTCCGTAAAAAGCTGAGGTTCGACCACGGGAAGAAGGATCGGCGGCACGTCGGAGTCACTGGAACTCGGAGCGAGCCGCGATGCCATGCCCACCTCGGGACTCGATCGCGAAGCCACAGCTGAAGCGGTCTCATATGAAGCAAACCGAGCGGCGTTGCCGCGGCCGCGGATGCCATATGCCCCAGGAGCCTCTGAAATAGTTTCAGTGGAACCGCACTCTTGCCCTCGAACTGTCGAAGACAAGCCAGCAGTGAGTGCGCGCGCTCGTTCGTGAGCTGCGCGGACATGGCGACCGAGTCTATCTCCATGCCGAGAAAAGAGATCCTCTGCACGGGGCAAAGTTTGCTCTTTTCCCGGTTGACCCGAAGGCCCAGACGGGCTAGGTGCCGTAGCACCAGGTCTCTGTGTTCGCAAACCTGAGCTCGAGAGTGTGCTAGTAACAGCCAGTCGTCGAGATAGTTCAGGATGCGAACCCCGTGTTCGCGAAGGGGAACAAGGGCTGCCTCGACGATCTTCGTGAAGACGCGAGGGGACAGAGCTAACCCGAATGGGAGAACGGCGTACTGGTATGTCTGGCCCTCGAAGGCAAACCGAAGAAACGGTCTGTGTCGAGGGAGAATGGAGACATGGAAGTACGCGTCCTTCAGGTCGATCGCTGCAAACCAATCCTGATACCGAACACATTCGAAAATGCGTTTGGCCGTGAGCATTTTGAACGGTAGTCGATGGAGAGAACGGTTCAAAATGCGCAGGTCCAGGATCGGTCGTAACCCACCGGTCTTTCTTGGGGACAATGAAGTAGGGGCTGTAAAGCCCGGACCTCACCTCGGCTGGAGGGACCGTCTCGATTGCACCCTTCGCCAGCAGGGTCGCAATCTCCGCTCTCAAGACTGGGGCATTGCCACCAACCATCGTGGAGCGAACTCCCCTGAAGCGGGGAAGAGACCGTGCGAACTGAATCGCGTAGCCGAATCCGATCGTTCTGATGACCCAGCGGGAACCCCGGGAAGCGCTAGCCAGGCTTCCAGGAAGTGAGCCAACGGGGTCATGCGAACCACAGACGTCCCCCCGGAGGGGCAGCGAGGCGGGTCGACCGGCATGCGTGCAGGAGTTACCCCGTCCGGATGCACCGTCGAAACCCGCTCCCCGACAGAAGAGACCAGGGAAGGCAGAGCGTTCCACGGGGGTCTGTTCTGCCGGGGGTCTGGCGACAGAGGGGGAAGGGATTGGCGTAGCCCGGGGACGACACACGCACCCTTCCGCGCCCTCCGAGACAGAGAGGAATGAACGGGGCGACGCACTGGACGTCGTGCGCGCTCATTCCAGTCTGTGTGCTCAATGACAGTGTCAGCTTTTCCTCAACCAGCTCAGGGAGCTAGCTAGAACAAAAGATTCTCCACCGGCCCTCCACCGGGGAAGGAGGGGCCCTGCCACCGCCTCCTGAGAAAAACCATGACACTATCACTGAGCGGCCCGCCTCAGGAACATCGCTTCGCCTGGCATCTAGCGGGGCACGCGGCCTGAGGGGGGGCTCTTTTCTTGGGACGCTTACCTGTGGCCTCCTCCGCGACGCGAACCGGCTGAAGGCTGCTGCTGGGGCCGCGTGGGAGGGAAGGGAGCCGCAGGGGGGCGTCCTCGGCGGCGAGCTGGCGGAGGCGTCCGAGCCGACGGCTGGTTGGAGGCAGCAGCTGGCCGTCGGGGCAGAGAAACCGCCTTCGTCTGCTCCTAGGCGGTCGAGAAGTGCTGGGCAAAGTCCTGGACCGCACCGCCGAACATTATGATGCTCCTGGACCACAGCGGTGGGCATCACCTGACCAAGGGAGCGAGCGACCGCCTCCGTGACCCGTTTAAGGACAAGGTAGGCGACAGGCTCGCAGCTCGCTTGGTCCGTCACCTCCTCGTGCACATTCCTGAGCAGCTAGCTTTGTAGGTGCTCATCATATGCAGGGCGGAGGCTGCCTGTCCCGCCGCTCTACAGAATCGCGCCGCCATAGACGACGAGAACCCATAGGCTTTGGAGGGGCATCTGAGAGCAACCGCCGGTTGACCGGGGGAGCCCCAGCGTACCCACAGACAGCCGCATCGCCGAGGGGAGGAAGGGCGGGGAACTAAGCACGCTTTTTTTTTTTTTTTTTTTTTTTAGTGCGTGTCAGTTCCGCATGCAACTCGGGGAAAAAAGGAAATTGGGGTTGGCCGTGGCCGTAAGGCGGCAGCGTTACCCAAAAACCAATTATTCAGCCGCGAGAGATCGGGGAGGGGCGGAGTTCCACCCCCACCCGATGCTCACGGACGCCCGAGATAGCACGGCCATCATCGCGGGATCAGACACGGCGGCGCTGACGCTCCCGAGGGAGGCAACGCGGCCGCATCCTCACTTCCCGAGGAGTCAAGCCCGCCTAGTGATGCTGTGATCGACATCGCATCATCATCTGGAGCGCTGCCCGAAGCAGCCGGTGCCACCGAAGAAGCAACCGACTGAATCGAACTAACGCTCGCTGGCTCTCGCACTGAGGCGGGAGGTGTGGCCCGAGGAATCGTCGGGGCTTATCCCACACCATCACCGTAAATCACCAGGTCCCCGGGTCGACGGGCCCCCTATGGAGGAAACCGATCGAGCGGGGGGGACCGGGACTCTCACTCAAGTGAGATCATTGAGTCTCGACCTCAGTGTAGAGATGGTCATGTTCCCACAGAAGGAAAATGAGTCATCCACGAACGCTGCTGCTGCATGCTGAAATGCCCAGGCATACAAAGCAGCGATCGTGACCATCAGATGACGACAGAAATCAATCACACCCAGAAGAGCACGGGCGAACCGTCTTTAAAAAGACGTGCGCGTGCAGCTCTTTCAATGAGAGGAGGAAATTCACTCTTTCAGCGCTGAAGCGACCAGGGAGAAGCGCAAAGTCTGGCAGGCCACTGCTCAGATCGCAGGCGATGCAGAATCTCGCTGGGTACCGCCGTCACACCAACACTGAAGAGGACGCTCGTCTCGAAGAGTCTTGAACAGTGCTTTCAGGAGTGAAGAGGTTCTCTTGGCTCCGAAGCGAAAACATACTGCGGTTGCGTTCACTTCCTCCTTTTATACTCACGGAGTAGGGCGGAGTACGCTATGCAAATTTCCGCAGCCCCAAGGCATTGCATGCCATTGGCTCGTGTTTTAATACTCGAAGAGGATTGGCTTTCTATGCGAAACCCCCAATCTCCGTCACTTCTGACGTAACTCGAAGTGACTACGATAGGGAACCTTAATTTCTTTTCGACAGAAGAAAGTAAATTATCAGCAATTTTTTTTTTTTTTTTTAAGTGAACCACTTCTTTAATACTCACAAGTCGTGAGACAGGGGCGTATCACAAAATGAGTAGTGAAGGAAATTTAGGAAACTTAAAATACACATACCTTCAACAAAATCACTGTGTACTCGTATATTCCACAACTGTAGGCCATAAAAATAAGCATGAGTTAAGTCAATTTCTCATCTGACTTCATTGAAATATTCATTGTTAGAAATTGTGCAACGTTCGATCAATGCAGCCGAAAGCCTTACAGCTGCACTGAATAAAACATTCTACTTTGTCTGTTTCCCCAGGCTCAAAGCATAAAACCATGCTGGAGGCACGAAATGGAGCTGGCCCCATTAAAGCGTACCCCAGACCCGGGTCCAAACTCAAAGTTCAGGCCACACAACTTAACAAAGGCTCGGGCTTACAGAACAAGACGTTTCATTGTGAAATCTGTGATGTCCACGTCAACTCAGAAATCCAGCTTAAACAGGTATTCGGTTCAGTTTCATGTGTTCTTGTTAGCATGTGTCTTTGGCTGTATTCGGCGTGATCACATTACTTATGCAGTTTACAACAAAACATAACGTGTGCAGTGATGAATAATGAAAGCACTATAAATAGTAATGTGATTCTGTGGCTTGATCTTACCAAATTTGCATGCGGGTAAAATGAAGTTGTACTTCCTATTATGCTGTTTTTGATGGTTCAGTTCAGTGTTAAGTTTGGTCACAAATGTCTGTTTTCTTCACAGCATATTTCCAGCAGGCGGCATAAGGACAGAGTGGCTGGGAAACCCACCAAACCCAAATACAGCCCGTACAACAAGCAGCAGCGCAGCTCCGGCTCTCTGGCAGTAATGCATTATTTATACTCTTCATAATCAAGCGCTTTCATCAAGTGTTTCTCGCAGCTCAAGTGTCAGTGCTCTGAGGAGTTGTTCCACACTTTCTAGGCTGACAAATACCTACTCTGGGATGCTAATGTATCAGAGGGGCTTAATGCTCGCATCTTCAAATTATATGCAAAATATGCTATTTGTAGTACAGTTGGCCCTTCGCTCCACCTCCCTTGGTTACAGTTGCTAGCTCAGACTAGCTTTGCAGAATGTCACATAAGATTTTTTTTTTTTTTTTTTTTTACAATATTTTAGGACAATTTCTGTAAATTATCCAATCTATAGACTTGCATTAGAAAAGAACTATAACATTTTAATTATTACTAATAACAACAACAACAAAAAGAGTAGTAATACTAACATTTTTATTATTTTGTGTTTTATTATTATTTCCAGTAAAGCATAAAATATTTTAAATTATTATTATTAGTAGTAGTAGTAATTATAACAACAATATTATTATTTTTAAGTATTGAAAAAATATTATTATCGTCATTATAATTGTAGTTATTACTATTATAATATTATACATAAAGTATTAAACTTAATAATAATAATTATTATTCATATTATATCATCAATAACGTATTATTAAATAATAATAATTATAATAGGAATTATAATAATTTGAAAAGTATTAAACTAACAAAAAGAAATATTGTTATTGTTATTACCAATAAATAATGAAAATATGTATTATTATTACCACTAACAATTATACCAATAATAACAATATTGTTATTAGTAAAGTATTAAATATTATTATTATTGTTATTACTATTATTTAGTATTAAACTTTATTATTAACTATTATTATATCATCATCATCATCAATAAATGAATAATAATAGTAATAATAATTTGTAAAGTATTAAACAAACAAAAAGAAATATTGTTATTATTATAACCAATAAATAATTAAAATATTTATTATTATTACCAGTAACATTTTTAGTAAACTAGTAAATATTATTATTATTATTATTACTATTATTTAGTTTTAAATTTTATTATAAACTATTATTATAACATCATCATCATCATCAATATATGAATAATCATAGTAATAGTAATTTTTAAAGTATTAAAATAAAAATAAAGTATTAAAATAACAAAGTATTATTATTACCAGTAAAGTATAAACATATTTTATATTATTATTATCAGTGATAATTATAACAACAATATTATTATATTTTTATCATTATATTTAAAGTGTTAAATAATAATAATAACACCTTCAATAACTCTTCTTTTGTTATTTTATTATTCATAAAGTATTCAACTTAATTAGCATTATTATTAGTAGTAGTAGTAGTAGTATATCAATTATAAAATGGAGTATTATAATAGTTATCAATTATATTAATAGTACTTAGTAATAAAATGATTATTATTATTTGTAGATGGGTGAACTAAAGGAAGAGGTTGTAATTTCTGCTTATAGTTGACTATTTTTACATTCCATGTCTAAAAACAATTTCATAAAACCTCAGATGAACATGGTGCATGCAGACCAGAGTATATATGAAGAGTTCAGATGCAAAAGCCTCTAAATGCCATTTGAAATTTTCTTCTTTAATGATGATTTTTTATCAAACTTGTATATTTAAGTTCAGTAATTTCACTTAAATGGCAATGATAATTACCTATTAATTGTTAGTTAAGTGAAAGTACTGAACTTAAATATACAAGTTTGATAAAAATCATCATTAAAGAAGAAAATTTCAAATGGCATTTAGAGGCTTTTGCATCTGAACTCTTCATATGTATTTACATCACAGTAGGCCACATAATCAATGTGCTTTCCATTAACTGTGCAGTCCTCGTTTCTTTATTGAAGCAGACACTGTTCTTTCTCCGTCACCAAATTGATTCAGCGTTTATTTGTTTCCTTTCCTTTCCAGGCCAAACTCGCCCTGCAGAATGACATGGTGAAGCCCATTTCACAGGCTTTCCTCCACACACCCTTCGCCCCCACCACAGTCCCGTCCATCTCCCTCCACCCTCGTCCCAACACCTCCATCTTTCAGACGGCCTCGCTTCAGGCCTCCTTTCTCCGCGCCGCTCCGGGACCGATCCGACACACCGCGGGCTCCATCCTATTTGCGCCTTACTGAGACGTTTCTGGAACCATGCCGCACTATACGTTCAGATCTTGAAACAATGGTGTGTTTATTGAAACTTTATCCTCAACCGTCCGCTAAACCCAGGAAGGATATTCCGTCTTAGTGAGGACTTTTGCATTTGAAAACACTTCAATTAAAGTGTTGAACTGCTTCCTGAAAGACTTGAATTATCATGGTCTTCCTTTTCAACTCAACCAACCCCGGACAATCACACGCCTGGAGGCGCTGTCAGAAACAACCCCAAATCTCACGTGTTCAGTCAACGGCTTGATGTTGTCAGGGAGCCTGTGATGCAGTTTTTGGCCTGTGTGCTGTCTTGTATCGTGTTGTCAATAAGCTCAATCACCAGTTCACCACTTTATCCTTATCCTTTCATCTGACAGGAAACACAGCATTTCTCTTTTCCATGTGTTCGGGTTCCTCTTTTCCTCATATAAGTAGAGTCAGCCTGTTTTCATCACGATTCAAACTCTCTTTTGCGTAATAGGAAAAGCGTGGGCCTTTCCTCTCTCTCTGTGATATTCTTATTTGTCTCGAGACTGCACTCTGCAGCTCTCTGATGATGCAATAATGTATAGATCATTAATATTGATATTCTCCATTGTGTATTTAATGTTTACCTTCCAGGCTGCAATACTAGTTGTATTTTACGAGCTGGAGGAGAACTAGCTATGTTATTTGGTACTTTTATTTTTAGAGATCGAGAGAGAACAGTTTCCATTCACTGAAAATTCTTTAAGTCCATAGTATATGTACGAGAGGCTGTACATAAAGATACTACGTTTTCAATAAAATAATATATTTAAATGATTTCTTCATTAATTTATACTGTATATTTCTTTTCATGAATCTTTGTTGCTCATTAATAAATGTTTAGTAAAAAAACACATTAATATTACATGAATCATTTGATTTATTTTCAGGTGTTTTTTTTTATTAAGTTTCTCATTTGTGCAGGAGATTTGTTTGCTGGATGTTATTAAATCCTTCAGTTCAGTGTTGTGTAATTTTATTATTAGATTATCATAGTCCCCAGGGTTTTTCATGTGCATTCATCTCTGTAATGAATGACTCATTCAAGTCTTATTTGCTAATAATATTAACATGATCAAATCTCAGTTCTCTGTTTGCACAGTATGATTAATTGATCTACAAGTAATGTTTAACTTAATTGACTATAGGATTTATACACACACATTTATTTATTTTTTGTTAATCAAGAATTCAAAGTGTCAGTGTGAGCCTTTCATAATGGGCTTCAAATGTGAAAATGCTGCTGTTTTGCTTTCTTACTAACCATTTTTTCATCCTTTTTTTTTCATTTGAAACTATTTTATCATCACGATAAAATAAAAATTGCAAATATGTGCAATCGATATGTGCAAAAACTGTCCATGAACTTCAGAAAGTTACTTGTTTAATTATAGTGCAGTATCCTTAATATTATTATTTTTTTCTAAATTATATTTTTTAAGTATCCCAAATTTCTATTTTTATATTTATTGTTTATTTCTCAGTTTAAATGAAAAACATCCCAGTCAAATGGCGCTTTTCCACTGCGCTGTATGACTCGGTACGGCTCAGTACGGTTCGGTTCAGCACGCTTCGCTTTTCCACTGCGTGGTACGACTCGGTACGGCTCAGTTTGGTTCAGCGCGGCATGGTTCGGCTCACTTCGCTTCGCTTTTCCACTGCGCAGTACGATTTGGTACAGCTCAGTACGGTTCGGCCCGGCACAGTTCGGCTTGCTTCGCTTTTCAACTGCGCGGTGCGACTCATTGCGGCTCAGTACGGTTTGGTTCAGCGCGCTTCGCTTTTCCACTGCGCAGTACGATTTGGTACAGCTCAGTACGGTTCAGCCCGCTTCGCTTTTCAACTGCGCGGTGCGACTCAGTGCGGCTCAGTACGGTTTGGTTCAGCGCGCTTCGCTTTTCCACTGCGCGGTACGATTTGGTACAGCTCAGTACGGTTTGGTTCGGCCCGGCACAGTTCGGCTCGCTTCGCTTTTCAACTGCGAGGTACGACTCGGTACGGCTCAGTACGGTTTGGTTCAGTGCGCTTCGCTTTTCCACTGTGCGGTACGATTTGGTACAGCTCAGTACGGTTCGGTTCAGCCCGGCACAGTTCGGCTCGCTTCGCTTTTCCACTGCGTGGTACGACTCGGTACGGCTCAGTTTGGTTCAGCGCGGCATGGTTCGGCTCACTTCGCTTCGCTTTTCCACTGCGCAGTACGATTTGGTACAGCTCAGTACGGTTCGGCCCGGCACAGTTCGGCTTGCTTCGCTTTTCAACTGCGCGGTGCGACTCAGTGCGGCTCAGTACGGTTTGGTTCAGCGCGCTTCGCTTTTCCACTGCGCGGTACGATTTGGTACAGGTCAGTACGGTTTGGTTCGGCCGGGCACAGTTCGGCTCGCTTCGCTTTTCAACTGCGCGGTACGACTCGGTACGGCTCAGTACGGTTCGGTTCAGCGCGCTTCGCTTTTCCACTGCGCGGTACGATTTGGTACAGCTCAGTACGGTTCGGTTCAGCCCGGCACAGTTCGGCTCGCTTCGCTTTTCCACTGTGCGGTACGACTCGGTACGGCTCAGTACGGTTTGGTTCAGCGCGCTTCGCTTTTCCACTGCGCAGTACGATTTGGTACAGCTCAGTACGGTTTGGTTCGGCCCGGCACAGTTCGGCTCGCTTCGCTTTTCAACTGCGCGGTGCGACTCAGTGCGGCTCAGTACGGTTTGGTTCAGCGCGCTTCGCTTTTCCACTGCGCGGTACGATTTGGTACAGGTCAGTACGGTTTGGTTCGGCCCGGCACAGTTCGGCTCGCTTCGCTTTTCAACTGCGCGGTACGACTCGGTACGGCTCAGTACGGTTCGGTTCAGCGCGCTTCGCTTTTCCACTGCGCGGTACGATTTGGTACAGCTCAGTACGGTTCGGTTCAGCCCGGCACAGTTCGGCTCGCTTCGCTTTTCCACTGTGCGGTACGACTCGGTACGGCTCAGTACGGTTTGGTTCAGCGCGCTTCGCTTTTCCACTGCGCAGTATGATTTGGTACAGCTCAGTACGGTTCAGCCCGGCACAGTTCGGCTCGCTTCGCTTTTCAACTGCGCGGTGCGACTCAGTGCGGCTCAGTACGGTTTGGTTCAGCGCGCTTCGCTTTTCCACTGCGCGTTACGACTCGGTACGGCTCAGTACGGTTCGGTTCAGTGCGCTTCGCTTTTCCACTGTGCGGTACGATTTGGTACAGCTCAGTACGGTTCGGTTCAGCCCGGCACAGTTCGGCTCGCTTCGCTTTTCCACTGCGTGGTACGACTCGGTACGGCTCAGTTTGGTTCAGCGCGGCATGGTTCGGCTCACTTCGCTTCGCTTTTCCACTGCGCAGTACGATTTGGTACAGCTCAGTACGGTTCGGCCCGGCACAGTTCGGCTTGCTTCGCTTTTCAACTGCGCGGTGCGACTCAGTGCGGCTCAGTACGGTTTGGTTCAGCGCGCTTCGCTTTTCCACTGCGCGGTACGATTTGGTACAGGTCAGTACGGTTTGGTTCGGCCGGGCACAGTTCGGCTCGCTTCGCTTTTCAACTGCGCGGTACGACTCGGTACGGCTCAGTACGGTTTGGTTCAGCGCGCTTCGCTTTTCCACTGCGCGGTACGATTTGGTACAGGTCAGTACGGTTTGGTTCGGCCCGGCACAGTTCGGCTCGCTTCGCTTTTCCACTGCGTGGTACGACTCGGTACGGCTCAGTTTGGTTCAGCGCGGCATGGTTCGGCTCACTTCGCTTCGCTTTTCCACTGCGCAGTACGATTTGGTACAGCTCAGTACGGTTCGGCCCGGCACAGTTCGGCTCGCTTCGCTTTTCAACTGCGCGGTGCGACTCAGTGCGGCTCAGTACGGTTTGGTTCAGCGCGCTTCGCTTTTCCACTGCGCGGTACGATTTGGTACAGGTCAGTACGGTTTGGTTCGGCCCGGCACAGTTCGGCTCGCTTCGCTTTTCAACTGCGAGGTACGACTCGGTACGGCTCAGTACGGTTCGGTTCAGTGCGCTTCGCTTTTCCACTGCGCGGTACGATTTGGTACAGCTCAGTACGGTTCGGTTCAGCCCGGCACAGTTCGGCTCGCTTCGCTTTTCCACTGCGCGGTATGACTCGGTACGGCTCAGTACGGTTTGGTTCAGCGCGCTTCGCTTTTCCACTGCGCGGTACGATTTGGTACTGGTCAGTACGATTTGGTTCGGCCCGGCACAGTTCGGCTCGCTTCGCTTTTCAACTGCGAGGTACGACTCGGTACGGCTCAGTACGGTTCGGTTCAGTGCGCTTCGCTTTTCCACTGTGCGGTACGATTTGGTACAGCTCAGTACGGTTCGGCACGGCACGGTTCGGCTCGCTTCGCTTTTCTACTGCGTGGTTTGGCTCGGCACAGCACGGCACGGTTTGCTTTAGCTCGGTTTGCTTTTCCACTGCAGTTAGTACCCCTTCAAAGTGGGTGGGATTATAGTCTGACCGTTATACTGTAGTTTATCCGCTCCTCTACCGGCAAACAACCAGAGAAACGTCTGCACTTCATCCACTGACCACAATTCAGCCATTTATTTTTTTGGAAGTTTTCTTTCTTCCTTTTTTTTAAAGCAAGTCAAGCAAGTAGTTTTAAAACAGGTGCTACAGCGTTCGCTGTTACCTGCTATTTAAATCTAGCGGGTTTGATGTCTCGCAAATACAATTATTCTGGTAGTGATGATTCTGTCTGACTGACCAATCAGTGATCTGCAGTGTGTTCACGTCACATTTTAGGATCGGTACGTTACGCTTGGAAGCTCAACAGAGGTGGTACCATTTAAAGCGAGCCGTACCGAGCCGAGCCGTACCTTACCATGCAGTGGAAAAGCACCAAAGCATGCCGTGCCGAACCGAACCATACCATACCATGCAGTGGGAAAGCGCCAAAAGTGGTTTCATACTTTTGCACAGCACTGCCACTTTATTAGGGACACCTAGCTTGTGTAGGACCCCCTTTCTCCCTCAGAACTGCCTTAAATCTTCATGGCAAAGATTCCACAAGGTCATGGAAAAACTTCTCTGAGATTTGGGTCCATATTGACATAAAAGCATCACTTAGTTGCTGCAGATTTGTCGGCTGCACATCCATGATGCGATCAATGATCTACCATCCATGATGCACATCCATCATGTGAATTACCCGTTCCACCACATCCCAAAGGTGCTCTATTGGATTGAGAGCTTGAGACTGGAGGCCATTTGAGTAAAATAAGAAACCATGTTCAAGAAACCAGAAATAAGTTGAGCTTTGTGACATGACGTTTTATCATCAACAAGGCATTTTCGCCCACAGAACTGCCGGTTACTGGTTAATTTCTTTTTTTCCGACCATTCTCTTTAGTAGATCAGTAGATCAGCAGTTTCTGAAACTGAGACCATCCCATCTGGCACCAACAACATCACATTTCTTCATTCTGATGCTCAGTTAGAACTTTTACAGTCTACAGTTGCTGCCATGTGATTGGCTGATGACTATATCTGCGTAAGTGAGCAGTTAAACAGGTGTACCAAATAAAGTTGCCGGTGAGTGCAGCTATATATACCATATATTGTGATATTTGGGTAGTAAATGCCAAGAACATTGTGTCATCACTATTTATTTGTTCTGGCATTTTAATTCACACCACCTCACAATTTCTTCCATATTGTGACTTCATTTTTTCATGATAATTTGCCAGTGATTAAGTATGCAATGACAACTGCAACAAGAGTGTTGATATAATGGGACTGCTCTTCACCTCTGCTTTTCATTAGGACTGAAAGAAACACTGGCTGACAGATGTCCAGCTCTCAGAGAGAGCAGTTTAAAGACGCTGAATCCTTTGTGACGTCAAGATGACCGGTTCACTGGGTACAGAACACCCCACTGACCTATAGCACGCCACCCTCGGCATTCATAAACGGAAGGTGGGACATTCCACGTACAGTACTTTTAGAGAGGTAAGTCATAGGTAATATTTCGAGATGGCTAAAAGAGTCTCAGTTTTCATGGGTAAAAAGAAGAAAATGCATTTAAAAAAATACATTCCTCTAAAATTGTATGTTTCATTATGTTCTATTGTATCCATATATCATATGGGTTCCTGTGGTGAGTTTTGTTGAAAATGGAGCTTGACGTCTATATTTGATAAAAAATAACTAAACTAAAATTACCTCTGAAGACAAACGTTTCAAAAATGGCTGAATCAACAGTAAAGCACTGATCGCCTTATTATTAAAAAACTATTCTAGTACAGCATTTATTGTGTTTGAATCTAGTGAGCATTGTCTACAATTTGTCTATATTAACTTTTTTGGCGTGACATGAAATATTAGTCAGAAAAATCGAATGATTCTGTAAACACTTTGATCCTGGCAATGATTTCAAATAATTTAATCTCAAATATTTCTCGTGAGATTCTCTAAATGATCTGAGCTTTGCTTTACACAAGTATGCTTTTTGTATGTCAACAATTGGCTCATTTGTGTTATGTCTTTTTAAGAATTTTAAGATAAAGATATTTAAAAGCAATAAATAAACTCCATAATGAGCAACATGTCAGAGAGGGCCATGCACCGGAGATGTCGAGGAATCCTTTCAGACAAATGATTTCAGTTCTTATTGAAATGCTGAGCAAACAGAGAGGATTAGCTGCCCTTTCATTTGAGCTGAGTGACAAAGCTGCATTTATTCACAGATTCAGTCTCCAAGGCTCAATGTTGTCTCCATGTAAAGATCTCTACAGCTGATTTATACTCATTCCTGTCCCGTTCAAAACACAAGAGAGGAAACCGTGAGCCACTAGCAGCTCAAATATCCCCCACTGTCCATCAGAAGGATTTACAGTCATTGGACACGTATTACATTTCACTAGTTCACTGCCAGCAGCTCTTTATGTATTTTCGGATAAGGCTAGAGTTAACGGGGGCACTGTAGTCATATCCTCTGACAATAATTCCTGTTCTTTTTTTATACCGATTAAACATAGACAGCACAAGAACTGTGTTTGTTAAGCATCTAGAACAATCTATTCTTCACTTTTATACCAAAATGACTCACTATAGCTCAACCTGGACTCTCTCTGAGTACTTTGAAAATAAGCAAATGACACAAATAATTGGGGCACTTTAACTGATCTGGCTACTGCATCAAAAGTGCTGTATGAGTCAATGGAGAACATCATTTAACAAGCAAATGTGTTTTTAGATGAAACGTCTAATCTTTAATCCTTTCAGGAAACCCTCCTTTGGGAACAACAGTCGCAGTACCTTTATGCCTACAGGAAAAAAAAAGATGAAAAACCTTTAAAAAAAAAAAAAAAGACAAAAAGCTATTGTAGAATTGAAGAGACCATGGCGACATTCACCCACTCCTCGCAGAGCCCATTCTTCTCAAAACAACTCTTCTCTGATATTGCTGTAATCAAAGTTACAGCAATAATAAACCCAAATAAACGACTGTCTGACAAAGTCAATAGCAATTACCTTTTTATTACAATATTTACACTCTAGAATTGATTCCTGAGCTTGTATGTGCACATTTATCTTCAGGGTGTTTGTGTCAAACTGAATTAATTAACTGAAAGAACAATTCTATTTGTGAATAGAATTCCAAATATATATACAGTATATATGGAAAATAATATATATATATATATATATATATATATATATATTATTTTTTTTATTTTTTTTTTATTTTATATATATATATATATATATATATATGTATATACAGTATATATAATATTATATATTACAGTTTCCCCTGTATAGTAAGGGAACTCATTCATTGTTAACTAGTTATACAGTCTTTTAAAGTCAAAATTACAATAACTGTCATTACGCTTTAATTAAAACATTCGCTTGGCAAAACGCAGTTTGAGACGTGTGAGAATACTACGATCTTTTTCTCAGGAAAACATCTAATCTCATTGCTTATGAGAAAAAAAGAGAGATATTAAAGAGATTTTGTTTGTGATTCATTCATGGGTAAACATCTGATCCTCAGGCTGGTTTCACACTCACATTTCTTCTCCGCTTATAAGCACACAGCCCACACCAGTGGTTCTCAAAGTCCCGTTGCCAGGGGGTCCGCGAAATCATTTTAGAACCCTGAACAGAATCGCGGAATCCAGTCAGACAGGAAGTGGCCATTGGGAAAATTTTTGATGGGCTGGTCATAAATTGGGCCGGCAGCACTTTGATATAAAGGCAGTTTCTCAAGGCAAAGCACGATGGGGGTGCAGGGGGTCCTTGGAAGATTTTCTCCACTGTAAGGTGTCCCTCGTCCCAAAAATAAAAGCCTACACAACTTAAAACTGCTTGTATTCAGCTCCTCTCTGGATTCAGCTCCTCTCTGGCCAAGTTGTCCGCTAACTAAAGTAGGCCTACTGACTGAAAGACTGTTAGTGTAAATCAAGCTCACTGTCACTTGCTGCAGTAAGACAGTTTAACATTTTCACATGGGCTCTTCTTTACTAATAAACATCAGTCAACGCCTCAGTTGTATAAGTGCTTAGAAAATGTATATTGGTAGTAAAATAAGTTGTATACTTTTTATGCTGTTATGCAATAAACCAGCTAGTATTCCAGTAGACCATTTCCAAAAAAAAAGGTCCCACTTCATATTAAGTGGCTTTAAGTACTATGTAATTACATTCGAAAATAAGTACAATGTACTTGTGCTCATGTTGTATTGTAAAACACTTTTTGCTGCTATTGAGGTGTGATCTAGGTAAGGTTAGGGACAGGTGAGGTGGTATGGGTAGGTTTAAGGGTAGGTTAAAGTGTACATATGTAATTACATGCTGGTACTTTAAAAATATAACATGTATGTACAAAATAAGTCCATTGTATCAAATTATTTGTTTCAATAAAAGTACATAGTACTTAAAGGAGAACTCCGGCGAACAATGAACCTTTGGTCTAATAAAACATCGGTACATAGTCGACCGTTCTCTGAGATTTGTTTTCATGATAATCGAATGTAAAGAGTTTTATCTCTAAAAACTGTTTAGCGTATAATGCTAGTAATGGGGGCATTGACTAAGTAAAAGAAATCGCTAGTTTATACCACTAACAAGGGTTAAAATAGCCCCACACTAACACAGAAACATACCGAGGCTCCATACATGCAAAACGAAGCATTGAGAACTTTGTAAGTGTACAGACCGTTTAATAAGAAGATACTTTATGAAGACAGTCCACTTCGCGTATACAGGCAGGAGCCATCTTAAAAAATAGTCTTGATAAGTCGATCCCCGAACGACGTGCTGAGTGATCTGAGCTGTATGAAGTTCAGCGAACTTCTGAACTGTATGAACTGCTTTCGGGGATCGACTTATCGAGACTATTTTTTAAGATGGCTCCTGTCTGTATACACGAAGTGAACTGTCTTCATAAAGTATCTTCTTATTAAACGGTCTGTACACTTACAAAGTTCTCAATGCTTCGTTTTGCATGTATGGAGCCTCGGTATGTTTCTGTGTTAGTGTGGGGCTATTTTAACCCTTGTTAGTGGTATAAACTAGCGATTTCTTTTACTTAGTCAATGCCCCCATTACTAGCATTATACGCTAAACAGTTTTTAGAGATAAAACTCTTTACATTCGATTATCAAGAAAACAAATCTCAGAGAACGATTGACTAGGCACCGATGTTTTATTAGACCAAAGGTTCATTGTTCGCCGGAGTTCTCCTTTAAAGCCACTTAATATAAAGTGGGACCAAAAAGAAAAATCCTGGAATGTTTTCATCAAAAACCTTAATTTCTTTTCGACTGATGAAAGAAAGACATGGACTTGGGGGTGAGTAAATTATCAGCAAAAGTTTTTTTTTGTTAGTTTTATTTGTTAGTTGCCTTACAAAATGGGAATGGCTTTTCTAACTGATTTCTCTCCTTTAAATGTCTCGCATCAACCTTTTCCTCACAGACTGAGGCTCAAGCTCAATTAAAAAGAATGATTTAAAAGTACCCGCACATCATCCACCAAAAAGAGGATGAGATCCAATTTAGCCAGTGCCTGAGGAAAACAGGAACAGCAGTAATAGTGGCTGGATACTCTGTCCAGTAGAACCCCCCCTGTGTGGAGAACACAGATGCCCTGCCATTCTGCTCTTGTCAAACTGTCCCCAGGGCTGACAGGCAGTAATTACATATCAGCACAATTACTGCACACTGGCATGAGAAAAATACGCTGAACTGGCCGTATCTTTGCATCTGCTCATTACCGCAATCTCCTCCTCCAGTCCATTCAGCCCAACACCTTTATGTGACCAACAACTACAAGATGAAAATTTGTAAGCTGATATAAAAATATGGGAAACCAAAAAGAATCACTTCTTCAATTCCGCTGCATTGGCGTTGATTCCACTCAAATTTGTCCAGCTGAAAAATTCAACAACTCCTCTTGGGATTTCATTAATTCAATTGGTCAAGAAGACACATCCAGATTTGTTCACTGATTCATTCGGTCAATCTTTATTTTGCTTCCATCATAGGCTGTGTCCCAAATCTTAAAAATGCTGCCTTCCAAAGTAGGAAGGCATCAAGGCATGTCTGAATCCAATGTTAGCTTCTCTTCCTCTCTCTCCTGAGATAGGCTACCTTCACCTGATCGGTTTTTGACAGAATAGATGTATCCTTCACTGCATTTGATATCCCATAATCATGTGCTTTCCATTCTGTGACAGTTTGAGCTAAAAAAAATAAAGATGGCATCTGAGAGTTGCAGTTGGTAGTGTAACAGACATTGGCCCGTGAGAGCGGTGTGTGTGTAAACCTCATTCCCCTAATCAGCAGCCTTTAGCCTCTCATGCGGACGGGTCCGGGTTTGAGTTTTAATATTGATCGCCTATGCAAAATGCAAAAAGATTGCCTATGCAAAATACCCCAGCGCCGACGCTAGCCAGTTGCGTTCATGCAGCAACGGAAAAGTAATGTGATTGGCTGCTGTCCCTATGACGGTCACGTCAGCACAACTATTCAGTCTTCAACAACCAAAACATAATAGCAGGACTAGTTTAAGAGCCCATCCACACGAAGAAGCGTTTCACTGTATACGTATACATTTTTTATCGGATTGGCGTTTAGTTTACACGGATCCGGCGTTTTGGGAGAGTGAAACCATTATTTTTTTGAAACCGGGTTTTGAAATTTTTTGAAACCAAAGTGGATACAGTAGATCTGAAAACGACACCCTTGCGGTTTTGTGTGTGCAGCCAATCCATATATTTTGTGAAACGATGATGTCATCACATCACGCGTCGGCTGCGTCACACGCCATCATCGTCTTGTTCTTCTCATAAAGGCTAGATATGTCGTCCCCGCTGCTGGCCAATGGAGGTCGACGTCTGCACCTGGCGGCCATCTTGTCACAGGCAGCTCGCTCACTCGTAACATTCTGTTAATGATACATGTACTATTTAAATGACCATAACTTGCTCAATTTTCTACCGATTTTCAAACGGTTTGTTTTGTTATAAATGTCAGAGATGTAGTTATGAAACTGCATACTTATGAATAAAAAGTGTATAAATAAATAATCATCCAGATAATTATAGCCACGTTTATAACGTTTGTAAGAAACCAAACCGTTTGTAAATCCGTCAAGATTTCAGCGAGATAAGAGTATTTGTGTTCGTGCTGACCACTCATCTTACATCAGCTTGTCTGTGACAAGATGGCCGCCGGTGATGACGATGGAAACTCCGCCGCAACACATCTAGCCTTTATTTACATATCTATGGTTCTTCTTGGTTCGTATACAGCGGACAAGGTTATGCGCATGCTCAAAGTCTTCTTCTCTGTTTATAGTGTATCTCTGTGGCAGAATTACAGCGCCCCATACTGGTCTGGCATATATACTACACCGTTTTCAGCCGGTTTCAGTGGTTTCGTGTGTACGCAGATATTTCTTGAGACGACGCCGTGTTTACGGATTGTTTTTTAGAGCGAGAAAAAAATCGGATGGGGAACGCACCGGCTTCGTGTGGATGTGGCATAAAACAAAGGACCGAAAAAACATTAGTGTTTAAACAATGAAATGTTGTTGAGATTTGACTGAAATTAATAAGAGACATGACTTGCGCAACTGCAGCTTAGTTTTGAAGCATATCTTTATTTCTAATGTAATAAACCGCTCTATTCATATGGGTTAGTTTTTATGATCTCTTTCTGAACTTTTTGAAGCGTCAAAGTGGAAGTTGCGTAGCTGTCAATGGAGGAGCAAGAAGCTCTCAGATTTCATTAAAAATGTCTTGTTTTCCGAAGATGAACAAAGAGGGTTGAGTATAACAGAATTTTCATTTTTGGGTGAACTATTCTATCTCTTTTACAGCTGTTAAAAACAAGTATATATTCTGTTTTAAGATTTTTTTTTTACATAACTTAGTTTAGGGCATAACATCTTTTCTAAAGCAATCTCATAAATTTATTATGGTTATATTTTAAGAATATATTAATTGTTTTTATGTGGCTCATATTAGGGCTTAACCACTAAGCTGTTATAAAGCATTTGTTATATGTTTTTATATTTTATAAATATATTAGTGGCTCAGTTTTGGGCATAAAATGTTCAGTGCTCTGCAAAAAGGCAGTTTGGATCTTTTTAAGTTTCAGCAAATTAAATTACATTATAAACTTTGTTTAATTTGTTTTGCAAATGATTTCTCAAAGTTACATTTTTGGAATGAAGAAAATACTTTGAGTGTATAAACTGAATGAACGTTAATAAATATTTCTAAAGCAATTCGAGTCTTGTGATTAATTGAATTATTGCATTTTCAGGAAAAAATAATGACCAAAATATTACTCTTAAGCAATATTATGTTTGATATTGTTTCTATGTTGACTCAGTTAAATAAGTGATTTTATTTAAGTTAAACAAATATTGATTTTATGTCCATCTTGATCTATTTTTCATTGTTAAAATAACATTGTTCCATGGTGCAGACTTGATCAATATTAATCAATGTTAAATATAACCATTGATTCAGTGATCCACATTCAGTCTTTTCATCTCATTCATCAAATTATTCATCTCTATAACTCAAGTGACAACCCAACAGCACTGGAATAGCTTCCAGTGACTCAATGAGCAAACAGAGACATCTAGTGGCACGTCCTTTTCAGATAATTAGGCTTCTCTAAGCTATTATTATTATTACCATAGCAACTGAATCTATCCATCTTCTTCTATTTTTGGAACCCATACAACATAGCACAGACCTACTTATCTTAATCCCCCTTTCATGCATCTTTTTATTTAAATGAGTAAATCAAACACACACATATGAGTAAATCTATTTGTATTTATATATTTGTTGGCTCCATTGAATTAGATGTATATTGAAACAATGCAGTGACTGCAAATTAGCACATTTACCATATTCCCCACAAGTTTATAAATGCCTCTTACAGTCTTTTACGATTGCTTACACACTTTCCCACAATTAGGAAAAACTTTACACTCAAGGAGCAAAACCCAAGGCTAGATTTGCACAACGCACATTGTTCACACTATTTGCAAAACATTACACACAGTGATTTGCAAAACACTAAACACACTTGTGTATATCAGACACAGAACATCATGATGTCACTTCCTTGCAATTCCAAATCAGTCAACATGTCAACATGGAGAATCACTACAAAACATGTCCCAGTTGTAATTCTAGTGTGCATAACACTGTTACCTCAGCAAACAACAGACAAACGTAAAATACTGTATCCAGTACAGGTTACAATTAAAGTAAATAACAACAACAAACATACAAAATAATCTGAAAATAGGCAGGTGAACCTCCTGCTGCATTTTTATGTATATCAGCCAAACAAAACTTAAAGTGAATGACTTAAGGGTCAAGAGCCCAACTAAAACAAACATTGATCACCATAATGGTGACTTAAAATTATGGTTTTTCTCCTTCAGTGATTCTGCTTGTTAACGTCAGGTGTCTTCAGTATTGGCAAAATAAAATAAAGGTTTCTTCATTCATCTTTGCTGTCTATCTGTTATTCAGATATTTTTGTTTATTTTTTGGTGTAAATTTTACTCATTTTAAATGGTTAACTTTTAAGGAATTCATTTGATTCATTATTACTCAGTTCTAATTTGTTAAATTTAATTAATAATAAAGCTTGTAATCTGTTGTCACAATTTCATTGATTAGATATAGCGTGTTCATTTACAGTGAGAAATCAATGATATTTTCCTCAGTGTGCAGAATTGGACTTGTGTAGTGTTAGGTGAACTTTTAGTAGTATATAGTTGCATGTTATAGTTGCGCTTTCTCTGTGTACTTCATTTACTCTGAGAAACTTGCTAAAAGTGTTTTTGGTCAGCAACAGCAGTGTATAACTGGTTCAAAAAGATTGAAGTCATATGAAATGTGTGTGTTTTGTGTGGTAACAAAATATTGTTTTTATGAAGTCGTGTAGTTTTGACAAAAGCGATCCATTTTACAAATGATCTGAAGTGTTGTGTTACTTTTTACAATCCACAACATATTTAGCTAAAATCATTGAGAAATGCATAATTGCCAAATATGATAGCATTCAAGTTGTCTTGTTTAGAAACATGGATAGTTTTGTTTAAAATTTGAAAAGGAAAATTATTATTTTTTAAATTGATATAGGCCCGCATAAACACTATGCATGCACTTTTTGTAAATAGGAAAGACTGGGGCTAACAATTATCCAGTGTAGATTTCTCAGGGCATAGGTTTATTTGAAAAGTCAATATATTTCATATTTAAAAATAGACACCTGTAGTAGACTATTGACTCTTATACAGAAAAAAAAACTATATATACCATTGTTATCACCAATGAAAAAAGTACAGTTCTTTCAACATATTGACCTCAATCATTCCTGTTTTGAATATACCTGTGTTGTAATTTAAGGAGAGATTTCTATAATTAGTGTTCCCTGGACTTATAGCACTCAATATACTGTAGTCCACTCAATGTTAGACACTTAAACATTTTTATAGGCTATAAACTTCATTATTTACACAGCGGTAAAAGTTAGGAAAAAGTTGTCTTTCTTTCTTTTGATAATGCTATTTATTTATATGTTAATATTTTTTAATTAATCTTTACTCGTCTCTTATCAATTGTCTGATTCAATATTTTATGTGTTTTTCATTTGAGAAATTAGCTTTCTATTCATCGTTATGTTCAATTGATGTTCTGAATTTTTGCATGGTCCACTCCATTTGATGTCAGTGTTCCTCTCAAACAATCCACAAATATCATATATCATTATTTGAACGATGCACTGTCTGTTTAAAGAAACTCTAGACCCCGCCCACTACAGTGAGCGACACGCCCTGCGCCGTCATGTGGGAGGGGCCATGCGCCCCAGGAACAGCCCCTTTCTAACAAAACACAACGCCAAGCTTCTTCTCAGTATCAAAGGCGATTATCAATGTCATAGATCGACTCCGGGGCTCAAAACGGAGAAAGGTAATATTATTTTTTATATAATAATCCCTCAGTGTGATTAAAAATGCATTGACTTTGTGAGCGAAAGCACACGGATCATGCATTCGCGTCTTTAGCAGTGCTAACAATCACAGCATTATTATCGACGTGTATCTAAGGTAAGTTAGTAAGAGGTTGTCCTTGTATTCAACCCCGAAATACACCGCATTCATGTTAGCCATGTATTAACCTCCATAGACTGAAATATAGGTCATTGCATGCTGTTCTGCGGCTCGCGCGTGCCAGTAGCCATGCACGCTGCCAGAAAATATGGTTCATGGTCATGTGAAATAAAAGCCAAACTGCATGTAAATGTGTGCTTTCACGTGGCACCCAGACTCGTGCGTTGTCGTTATTTGTGACGATCGTTTTACTGCGCAGATGACCTGTAATCATAATATTATGTAGGCCACATAGGTGGATACCCGTCTTTGTCTCGAGCTGCGAGTCATTCCTAACTCAGCCAGCTGTTGGTTTGATTCTAGACACTGATTCCCAGGACTGGCCAACTGTTGTCCTTATGTGGCCAGAAATGACTCTCAAAGACCACAGTTTGAATCTTAATTCTTAAAGTTTGTGTTTAGTGCTGCTAGTGCTCTGACATGTAGTGAATCCTTCCAAGAACAATCCCAAGTCCCTTTTCACCACTTAATCAAAGCAAATGAAAACAGTTGTTTTGCTTAAAGAACATTTAAAAACATATTGACACTATGAGCTGTAAGCACATTTATTTTGATTATCACATCATAACTGTAATCCAAAATTGGATAACCCAGTCTGACATTTATTAAAATTCATCAACATGAAAATATTTCTTGATTAAAACATAGAATTGGATTAACTTTAATACAGTCATGATATTCTAATGAATGTGATTTGCAAAGTGAATTTTGATGGAAAACATGGCTATTTGTCATTAAAATTTAAAAGATCTAAACATTGTATGTCATCACACCATTTAAAGGGATACTCCACCGTTTTTACTCGCACTTCGACTCGAGATACTCGCACTTCGACTCGGCGCAGTAATATCATCACTCGTGAAAAGTTAACCATTTAAAATGAGTAAAATTTACACAAAAAAATAAACAAAAAGATCTGAATAACAGATAGACAGCAAAGAAGAATGAAGAACCCTTTATTTTATTTTGCCAATATAATGAAGACACCTGACGTTAACAAGCAGAATCACTGAAGAAGAAAAACCATAATTTTAAGTCACCATTATGGTGATCAATGTTTGTTTTAGTTGGGCTCTAGACCCTTAAGTCATTCACTTTAAGTTTTGTTTGGCTGATATACATAAAAATGCAGCAGGAGGTTCACCTGCCTATTTTCAGATTATTTTTTTTATGTTTGTTGTTGTTATTTACTTTAATTGTAATTTAATTGAATTACAACTGGGACATGTTTTGTAGTGATTCTCCATGTTGACTGATTTGGAATTGCAAGGAAGTGACATCATGATATTCTGTGTCTGATAGTGTTTTGCAAATCACTGCGTGTAATGTTTTGCAAATCGTGTGAAACTGGCAATGTGCGTTGTGCAAATCTAGCCTTGGGTTTTGCTTGTCGGAAAAGTTTCATTTAACTGTGTAGCAATCGTAAAAAAACTGTAAGAGGCATTTATAAACTCTCACTCTCCGGAGTGACGATATTACTGCGCCGAGTCAAAGTGCTCCCATACATATTGTAAGTATTCCGCCATACAATATAGTTATCCACTTTACTCGCTTAGAAAAGCGCAACATTTTATTTCGTCACCGTCCTAGGTCGAGTTACACTACTCAAGTTACTGTATTTAAATAGGGAAAACATGGAGGTGTTTGGTCGCTTCTCTGCTTGGCCCCTATTGAATGAACTGGGCTTGTTAAGTGCTATCAAAGTGTCTCGCGGACCAGAGCGATTGAGCGCACACAGAGGTATGGATCAACTCGTCTTAGTTAAGGGAATAACATAGTTTAAAATGAAAAAAAAAAAACGGTGGAGTATCCCTTTAAAGAAAAAAGACTATTAGGATATCAATTGTTATTTGTTTACTTGGCATTAAGACTCATTTTAATTATTTGATAGTTTATAATGTTGTTGCACTGCCCTTAGTTTGAATATCTAAATGGATGGATGTTTTGCAGCCATTTACAGTAAAGATAAAAAATATCTGAGAATTTGGTAATGTGATGACAATTTGGGGGGGAGATCATGAAAATACTGTCACAATGCAAAAAAAAATCTTATTCCGGTGTTTCTTTTGATTCTGGTTTGAATATTCTTGTTTGTTATTCTTTTAGTGTTTTAGGACTCAATTCATTCTTTGTAAATGCAAAATATGCCACTCCTCGCATATTGAAGCTGAAATTGGCATTCCATCAGTTTTGCATATTCAGTGACAATGCAGAATGTTATTATATCCTAGAACTAGAACACAAACATGGGCATTGCCAAAAATTTGCATTAGGATGGGCCAGTGGGTTGCATGGTAAAGCATTGTGCAGAAGTGTAATGTAGTAATTCTAAAGGTCCACTTGTGTTTGGTTTTTATTTGCTAGCACCCATTCCTGGCTTGCAGACACATCAGCAAACTGTAATCGCTGCTGAGCTGTCCTTTTCTAAATGATGTGGCACATTTCTGTGTATCAGCTTATGTTAAGATCACTTTGCCAAGCTCTGCTTCCTTTTGCAATCTTCCCTAAATCCATTATTGCAGTTGAGGAGGATTTTGATAATCTTTTTTTGGGGGAGCATTTAATTTTTATGATTTATTCTCAGTCAACCAGCAACACTCCTTTGGTGTTACCCTATTGGATGCTTACGTGACTACTTGCATTCTCAGCAGTTTAAGAGGAGGTCTTTACCACTGATTAATTCTGATGTTTTCAGATTGGTTGAACTAAACTGGATGGCAGAATCCAAATCACCAAAGAAGGTCTCAACATAGTTTTTTTTTACTCTCTCTCCTCCTCCGCTCTTTGCAGAACATGGACCAGGAGGGAATCGCATGAGATGGAATGTACTTGATATGCTGCATCACTGTTGAAGGTGAGTGGGACTGTCAGCTTTTTGAAGTCTAGTACAGCCTGCATTTGAGGACTCCAATCACTATGTACTTGAAGCGTGCTGTGAACATTCTAGTGTTGCCTAATTATAGGGATTTAACCTACTTTTCAGCTTGTTTTGACAATTTGTTCTTTTTTTTTGTATCGTTCTGGTATTTCTGGCATGGTTAAATGTTGCTTCTTACAAGCACAACTTTAAACAAAAAGGGCTTCCAACAAAACCTTTGTGTATCCTATAAAATTGAACAGGAATGCATTGTATGACTTGGCATTAAAGGAATAGTTTACTGGCTGTCAACCTCTGAAGTCAAATTATCCCTTTTTGCATGAAGCACAGACTTGAATATAAAGGGAGAGAGAGTTCACCCAAAAATAAATTCTTTACTCACTTCTTACTTCTGTAGGACATAGTATATTTTGAGAAATGTCTCAGTTTTGGTTACTATTGATTACCATTTTATGGTAAGTCGCTTTGGATAAAGGTGTCTGATGAATGACTAAATGTAAATGGAGATTAGAAACAGTGTGGTTTCCAACATTCCTCAAAATGTCAGCTTTTATGCACCACAAAAGAAAGTCATGCAGGTTTGAATGGTGAATAAATGATGATCAGTCACAGCAGGTTTGACATTCTGTGATTGAATAATGACTTCAACTTAGATTGGTTTCTCATGCAAAGCTAAAGCTGGCGTATTTTATAATTTTTTTTAAAATGGTGTTTTTGGTTCTTTTTGAAGCTTGACAGCAGTGTTCACTAATTTTGGCTAAACCATTCCTTAACGTATTTCCTGTATATCAGTGTTTAATTTAAAATATCTCAAATAACTGTTTTTATATCTGCCTGAAGTATTTGAAGAGTTCAGATGCAAAAGCCTCTAAGTGCCATTTGAAATTTTCTTCTAAAATGGTCATTTTTATCAAGCTTGTATATTTAAGTTCAGTAATTTCACTTAAATAACAATGATAATTACCTATTAATTGTCATTTAAGTGAAATTACTGAACTTAAATATACAAGCTTGATAAAAATGGTCATTTTAGAAGAAAATTTCAAATGGCATTTAAAGGCTTTTGCATCTGAACTCTTCATTTCTTATTAAGCCCTTTTCACGCAGCAATCTCGGTAAATTCACACAGAGCATCACACCAATAAGTGTTACAACTTCCCTTACTGGTCAATTGTCAGAACTGGTTTAAGGTCCTTTTCAAACATGATCTCTTACCGGTAAAGACTGTATGCGTGAAAGCGGCTAATACACAGATTTAGTTTTATTCACTCTGTGCCAATGGGACATAAGAGGCTATAATCATGAAAATGCATTTCAAAGTCATTTGTTTTAGCCTTAAATCAGTCGTGGCCTAATGGTTAGTCAAGACTGCTAACCTGAAGGCTGTGGGTTTGATTTTTAATACTGGCAGGAAATGACTTGAGCAAGGCACTAACCTTCAATCGCTCCCCGGGGGCCGCAGTGAATGGCTGCACACTGCTCTGGGTTTGCTGTGTGTGTGTTCACTGTTCACTACTCGTTGCTCCTAATGTGTGTGCACTAACTTGGATTTATTAAATGCACGGGACATATTACCACCGTATGGGTTACCACACCATACTTGGTCTTCATGTCACTGCTCACTAAATTATCACATACAAATCAAACATTAGTTCTTTAATTTCGATCCGATACCAATTTAAGCTCGGTCCGATACCAATCACACCTATGGAAGCATTGGTATGAGTGCCTTTTAAGATTTTTGTGAAAAAGGGTGTATTGTATATGTTTATATAATTTTTTTTTTCTTCCTTATTTTTTGTGTGGTGTATGTTCTGTTGTTGGGCCTAGAGCCTGTAATAAAGTTTATATATAAATTTGTTATCTAACAAGTGTTTCTTCAACTTTTTGCAGCTGTGTAAGTAGACAATAGACTTGTTCCAGGATGGAGGCCTCCATCATACTGCCTGTGCTGAAGAAGAAGCTGGCGTTTCTGTCGGGTAAAGACATTATGTTAAGATTTTAATTGATTAAAGGGTTAGTTCACCCAAAAAAGTCATTAATTACTCACCCCCATGCTGTACCAACCCCGTAAGACCTTCGTTCGTCTTCGGAACACAAATGAAGATATTTTTGATTAAATTTGAGAGCTGTATAACTACCACATTGGCTCCTAAGGGACTGCCTCTTGACGGCCCAGAAAGTCAATGAAGAAAATGTTTAAATATCCCAAGTGACTACCGTGGCTCAACTATATGTTTATCAAGCGACGCGAATACTTTTTGTGCGAATACTTTTTTCAGAAACGAGATTTCGATCTGCTTTACACTACTTCAGATCGCAATTCTCGCGCATGCGTCGTGGAAATCTCGTTTCTGGCCTACAAGGAAGAAAAGGAATAGTCGAATAAACTCGTTATTTTTGTTTGTTTTTTCGCACAAAAAGTATTCGCGTCGCTTGATAAACATATAGTTGAGCCACGGTAGTCACTTGGGATATTTAAACATTTTCTTCATTGACTTTCTGGGCCGTCAAGAGGCAGTCCCTTAGGAGCCAATGTGGTAGTTATACAGCTCTCAAATTTAATCAAAAATATCTTCATTTGTGTTCCGAAGACGAACGAAGGTCTTACGGGGTTGGTACAGCATGGGGGTGAGTAATTAATGACTTAATTTTCATTTTTGGGTGAACTAACCCTTTAAATGAAAAACAAGTCATAGTTTGGAGTAGCTTGGCACAAAGTATGCTGAAGTGTCCGTTTGTATACATGTTGCTTCCAACAGTGAATGTCAACAGGAACATTGGCAAAATTGGGTCATTTACTGAGGTGTCCTCTGATGAACTGATTATTTTTCTATAATTTTGTTTCTTAACAATATTTTTTTATCAAGGTCTTTGCACAAAAATTGGATAATGAAGGCTTCTAGGAAAGGAATTGCTGAAACATCTGATGCTTGGTGTCCTTGAAATGGCGCATGTTCCCATGAAATAGTCTGAATTAATTACAGTTTGCAATGTCACGAGGCTCTACTCCTCCAGAAGGCTTTTTTTATAACCTCAGTACTGTTTTTTTTTCTTTTCCTTGAAGCCTCACACTCTTGCACTGTTTTTCCATTCCTACATCATATTTCACTTTGTTCTGCTGGATTTTCTGCATAATTCCTGACTCGGCCCATTTGGTTTTCCAGGAGGCAAGGACAGGCGCAGTGGTTTGATCCTGACCATCCCACTATGTACCGAACAAACCAGCATGGAGGAGCTCAGCGCCACTCTGGACTACCTACTGAGTATTCCTAGGTAAAAACACAGCTCTGTTGCAAAGGCTACACATCAAGCACATGTCAAAAGTATTGAGAGCAGAAATTAAACATTAATCTGATTCTTAGTAATTAGGGGTGTAACGATACCCTCATGTCACGATTCCATACATATCACGATACTGAACTCACAAAACGATATTAATGCGATACTCCAAGACATGTGGTAAAAGGTTATTAAAATGCTAAATTTGATTTTACATTGTGGGTTTAAATAGTCTTGGACTTGGTGTTTGTAACCCAAGAAAATGGTGACATCAGAATAAAATTGTTCATGATTCTGAAGCTCAATATACTGAATTATTTTAGATGAATATATTTGCACGCTTTCACTGGCTAGATATATTTAAAATAATGTTGGCCACTTTTTACTGGTAACATAAGTCATTTGGCATTATCAGGACCTACAAATATTTTCCCATCGCATTATTATACATTATACTCAACATTATAGTAGTTTAATGTAGTACTGACACTAAAACTCTGAAAACTTGAATTTTTTCTCACAGAATCATTTTTATTTTGGGGGGACTATCCACGATACATATTGCCATTATCCATGATCCGTATTTGCAATATATTGTGGCACTATTAGTAATTATAATGCACACTGTTACGGTATTCACACATGGAATAGAAAGTGGCCATAATTCATGGTCAGACTGTGGTTGCAAGTTGAAAAATACTTTGATTTATCCAGACCTTTGAAGGTCTTTTGGGCTCCAAGGCACTGGAAAGATTTTGCTGTATGTTTCTGTTAGTTTGTCCAGTTTACATTTTGTGTCGGTTGTTACGGTATAAATAGTCTCGCGTAGCCAGACCTTCAGACTGACGGCTGAAGGTCTGGAATTCATAGCAGCTTTCTTTGGCCAAGGCCCGCCCATAAGGCCGTTTGACCGACATGTCAAACAACCAATTACAGTTCGTTTCATTCAGCGTCACGTTTCGGGGCGTGGAAATGTCCCCACAACATCAGACCGGCGTGCAACAAGTCAGTCAGCAGTCACCGGAGGCGCTCGTTAACAATGCTCCGCGTTATTAAATTCACCCACGAACTCGCGCTCATGTCCATCTTATCCCCGCTTTGTCACACGGCCAGTTCAACCTCGTATAAATCAGGTTATGTGTGTAAATCACGTGCTCACGAGCGCTCACTCAGACACACTGTCCCCGGCGCTGCTCGTGCGTCACAGTTATGTTCATAAAGCGCTCCCCGTTCACAGTAACCGGCTCGTCTCATTCAAAACAGCCAGCTGTAACGTTAGCTGTCAGCGAGCCGCCGCACATTGAATACTCGCAGTCAAACGTTTGACTCTGCAGTATCTTATGCACCTTATAATCCAGTGTGCGCCCAATATATGAATACTGAATCTCGGCCAGCTGCGATGTCAGCGTCTGTTGTTTCATGTTTGCCCACAAACGCGGCTGATATCCCCTTCGCAATTAAGTACTTCACTTGATCTTCCATAATTGATAGGAGGGGACATACAACTACGTTTAGCTGATCTTGATTAATGCTCATTGTCACTCATAAACACAACAGTTTTTCTTCCGCAATCACACTTCTGCGCTTTGTTTCCCGGCGGACCGAAAATAAACGCGACACTGACGCCCCCCGGAAATCCGATAAAATTCAACCAATCAGATGACGACTTCGACATTCCTGAAGTGTTTCCAGTTAAGTGTACCATATGCATCAGACGTTTAGCCAACGTTCCGTGGGCGTGACGTCTGAGGCTGAGACTACGGTATAAAGGTTTAACGAATAAATAATTAAATGGATAGTTATGATTATAAATTCTGACTGAATGAGCCATTTTCAAAACCACTAGATAAAAATGCACAGTTTGTAGCCATGAATTGATGCTTGACAGTCACAAACTGTTACTTGACAGAATAATTTGTAATCATTCCAGTTCCATAGAAAAAAGGGGTTTGTGGGCTTGGGTCTAAAACCACTAATTTGCCATGGTAAAACATTTTTCTTCTGGTTTATTGCTTTAATCTGAGTTTGTAAGAAATAGATAATCGTACCGGAGATAATTGGAGTTTTGACTAATGTTAAAGTCTGACAGTCGTGCCTCACATGAGTGCTGGCAGTTTGACCATCTCTTGTTCTGTAATCCCTTTAAATGCTGTCATAGTGACCTTCTCCAAATTACTTTTCTACTGACATTTTAGAGGCATTTTAAGGGGTGAGTTGGCTGTTCTTTTGCCCAAAGAATGAAAAATGTTATTCAGGGCCATTATCCATTATTATTTTTTTTTTGTTTACAAACCAAAATAGTAACAGTATGATTGAATACATGTTTCTTGGAATCTGTGAGTCATTGCTGCTCACACAAGCTCAGTTTATTCATTTTTAAATGCCACCACAGAAAAAACAAATTAGTCTGTTTAACGACACCGCCACAATGGAGTCGTTGTAATTGACTCATTGTATCTGTACCGACAACATGTATTGGTCTATCATTTGTTATGCAACCAAATAAACATCATGTTTTTCTGTTTTATCTCCTCAGCGAGAAGTGCAAAGCTCGAGGTTTCACCGTCATCGTCGATGGCAGGAAGTCTCAGTGGAATATAGTGAAGACTGTTGTTCTGATGTTGCAGGTAGGATAAGAGACTTTTATTTTATTTGCCCATTTTTGGATTTTGTTCAGATTGGCAGAAAGCAACAAAGGAAACATTATGTGAAACATATGTCTGAGCTTGTTTATTTGACATCTGGTGCTTACTTTTCCACTAATGAACTCATTAACATTTGTGGTGATTATTTAATGAGCACTTTACTCTCGTGTAATAGAGCTCACTTCTTAAGGAATACCTGTAAATAATGCGATTTCGGTGCTATTATCAGAAGAAAATTCTGCTTGCGTGTTGGCGGCCTTCCCTGGTTTTGTAGAGTGTGCTGTTGGAAGTCATTCACTTTGAGCTTTGTTGAACTGAATGGATGCTTGTTCTCCCCTGTTTATGGGACACTGCACTGAATTGCTGCTTTAAATAAAGGCTGCTAGTTTTTTCTTTTGCATTACGACTTATTAAAGTCCCAAAATGAAAGTCCGTTCACTCTATGGTCATCTTGGCGATATTTGGACACAGTGGACAGCTATTTTCTAGGCAATACCAATAAATTTGACAGAAGTGGCATCATAAATTGTGCTAAAAACTGTGTTTCAGGCTGTACCAGCTAAGACACGTTTGGAAGGGAAAAACAGGTGGTTGGTAGCCTGGCAAGCCAGAGCTACATCAAGATGTTAGGTCTGGGAAATCACAATTGGCATACCTCAATCTAGGGGTGTGCGATATGACGATTTTTAATCGTGGACGATTAAAATGTCTCCACGATCTGCTTTTAAAGAAATATCGTAGTATCGTGTTACAGTGCATTCTATCAGTTCAGTTCTGGCGCCCCGTCTCAACTGTACAACGCGACGCAGCCTACACATGATCACACGTTAATGAACAGGTACGAGACACTGCAATTCACAAAAGTTCATTATTTGCATAAGCCTTGCCGGTTAAACATTTAATTCACGCGCTAATGCGCTGTTCTAACGTGCGCTTTCCTGACCGCATAAATTACCCACGACAGCAGGCACTAGAAGCCTGTCAAACAGCGCCAGAATACTGGACTAGTTATCTCTCTAATACTGTTAAATACACACAATGTTTACATAAACAGGCTATGTCTAAAGTGAAAGCAAACATTTGAGAGAATATCTGGTGTAATATGCGTCTATGTTAAACGCGTCGCGTGCTGGTCTAAAAGCGACAGGAATAAATAGTAGGCTACTGCCGCTTGTCCTTAAAGGGATAGTTCACAAAAAAAAAATAATAATAATCTGTCATTATTTACTCACTCTAATGTTGTTACAAACCTGTATTAATTTCTTTCTTGTGCTGAACACAAAAGAACGATTTTTTTTTTATGTGGGTAACCAAACAGTTGCTGGTCCCCATTAACTTCCAGGAGAGAACCAATAAAAAACTATAGGGGGACCAGCAACTGTTCGGTTACCCACATTATTCAAAACAACTTTTATTTTCAACAGAAGAAAGAAACTTATTCGGGTTTAAAACATCTTGAGAGAGTAAATTAAGACCATTTTCATTTTTGAGGGAACTATCTCTTTAGTAAAAGAAAAAAAAAACACAAGGAGAAAATCACTCACTGACTGAGAACTTTAATAGTAGCTTTAATAAGAATCAATTTATTCAGTGAAGTCTCTGTAGTGTTTTCATTTCATATTTGTTTAATTTAATTACTTTCTTTAATGCTACTGCTAAATACACCTACTGCATCTGAAAAATAAAGCACTATTTATTTAATTTGAATATTAATTTGTGTAATGTTTATCTTGTCTTATTTTTTTAATAACAAAGAAAATAATGACAAAGATTTTTATCTTCGCCACTGGCCTAAATGTATGCCTTTCTTTTTTATTTTGTTACCTAAGGCTTTGTTTTTAACATAAGGAAATTAGTTTGGCTGTAATGAACAGCCACTTGCAAAATATTAAAACCAACTTGAAAAAGAATCGTGATAAAAAATCGTGATCGTGATTTTCCTAAAAAAAATCGTGATATGATATTTTTTCCATATCGCCCACCCCTACCTCAATCCAAAGGGGCGGGATAAAAGGTTGTCTTTCAATATCCCACTGCACGCCATAGGATAGCGCTAACCAAACAGAGCAACGAATGGCCGTGGCTGAGTGAGTCCCATGCGTTTTCCCGTCAAAACTCCGAACACATCTTCCTTTTTTAAGAATGACTTAAGTGACGTTCTCTTAACTCCAAGTCATCTAGAGTCGCGGCCAAAGCCGAATCGAAGGATCAGCAGTAGAGCCAGACCGATAAATCGGCAGGCCGATATTAGGCATTTTCTAAAATATCGGTATCGGCAGTTATAATGGCCAATAAATGAATATTTCAAAAATAAAATAAAAACGGACGAATCACGCAGCTTATAACTATTAGGCAATGTAGGGGCTAATTATTATTTTATTTAATCAGAACTTTAATATATTTTGATGTTCCTCTGTTGTGACAATAGAAACAAGTTTCTTTTTAAAATGCATTATCATATTATTTTAGTTAAAACTCATAAATAGCTACAAATAACTAATGTTAGGAAAATCTGTCAATATTTTGTTGTGCCTTTCTGAAATAATAATAATAATATCGGCCGATATATCGGAATATCGGATTTTAAAACCAACAAATATTTGTAGCGGTATCGGCCTTCAAAATCCTTTATCGGTCTGGCTCTAATCAGCAGGATCTTGTTTGTTTTCGAGTAGCAGGGAAATCACCTATGGAAATCATGGCGCAGAACCATCACAACTCTGTACATGATGTGATTGGCCTGACCAGAGTTTGGTTTTTCCACTGCGAAAACCCACGAAGAGTTGGTAGACCATACTATTTTGTTGCCACTAGGGTGCGTCTAGATTTCTAGGCTAGGTGGTTGGCTCTTTTAATTAAAAGGTGAGATGTCCTTGTATTGAGCGTTTTAATTTCTGAGTTGTCTCCTTAATACTGTCCAAGTCAGATTTTCTAACCCCTAATATTTCAGAATTCTTCTGTGAATTTGTTTTGTGAAATTAGTGATCCTGCTAGAGTATGATGTTGCACAAAACATGGCGACACCAAAAAAAAATCAGCAAGAATAATACATTTTTAAATGGATTTATTTTAAATTTTAATAATATTTCTAGTTTCACTGTCTTTAAAATCAAATAAATAGTGCTTTGGAGAGCAAAAGAGGCTTCTTTCAAAAACGTGAACCCCAAACTTTTGAACAGTAGTGTTTTACAGATCAGTTACTTGAAGGCAATCTCTTGCATTTTTTGTACACTTGCAATTTTGTTTCCTTACAAATATTGTCTTCTGCGCTTCTGGCATTGACATGCCTTTATGTTTGCCAGTAGGAGATTGTGAGTAAGACTAGATTCTCTGAAGGAAATAGCAGCTTAAAGCCTGCATAGAAAATAGTTTTAGCTTCAGGCTTGGAATAAAACACTTTGGTGTATTCCTTGTTTGTAAGTCGCTTTTGAATTTATTGCTGATGATATTTGTGAAGAACAACGTTTGAGAAAAATCAATACCCTACAACTGACATTGAATGGAACACAGCGTATGACTTATTCTAAATTGCAGTATTGTTTCACCCAAAGAAAGCTGAATTGGTTGTAGTTGGTTATTAAAGTGATTGTAGATTTGTGTAGTTTCTATCAGTGGAAGAGATGGTGAAGCCTCTCTGTTATTGTTGCTTGATGTGTCCTCTGGATGATCAGCAGTTTTTTATGATTAAGTGCATTTGCAATGTGCAGATAACTTAATTTCAACAGCTTTAAAGATAGGATTTAACAATAGAATCAAGTACTTGTATCTCTCAGCATTTTCTCACTTTAAGAGCCTTTGGCGGAATGACAGGAGTTTACTAGTAGGTACAATAGCATTGATCAGCCGATTTTTAAATGGTTGATTTGGCGATTATGTTAATTAAACTGAAAGGATTATGTGACCTTGGTCCCCTCCCCTTTACATCAATGATCGATCCATCGCTATTCTTCAATAAACAGAGTGATCTAAATGTAAGTGGTGCGTGTGTGGCATTGTCGTGTTTTTGGATGACTAAACAGCTGGATTGTGATATTTTTCTTCTAGAATGTGATCCCAGCTGAGGTCTCTCTTGTGTGTGTGGTGAAACCTGATGAATTCTGGGACAAAAAAGTGACCCATTTCTGCTTCTGGAAGGAGAAGGACAGGCTTGGCTTTGAGGTAAGTGTACTACAGATCTTTTGTTTTAGTGGACAAAGAGCTACATTTTTGACGACTATTATTTGACATTAGGGTTGGGAATGAGTACACAAGTACTTGGAAGTGACAGCAGTGTTTAAACATGAAAATGTGAATGGTTGCAGTGGCCCATTGGGAAGTAGCTTGTGCTCTGATTGGTTATAGTTAGGTTGAGTTTGTTTTATTTGTATATTGTAGCTGAGTTTTAACAACTCGCAATGTGGGTCACAGTTCATATCTGGACTGAAGCAAGTGTGTTTCAAGTTTTTAAGAACATATTTTGTTTACTCTTCTCACATATACTTCTGATCATAAACACAAATTATTCTGATACACAGAAGACAATGATGTAGACAGAAAATTCTTCCCAATCCTTTGGTATTTAAAAAAACCCAACTAATGGGTCAATGTCTATTTAGGTTGAACAAAATAAAAGCCAGTTTGCAAGTGTTTTCCATAAATCAGACTTTGGCTTCATCATTTTACTCCTGGTGTAGCTGCACATAATACAATCACACATGACGACAGCGTATTTAATTAGGGACGCCCGAAGGATGTCATGAGTGTAAGTAGGTAATTTCCTGCATTTGCTGTGAATAATGAAACTCCATATACAGAAGCTGTGCATCTTCATTATGGTGGTATGGGGCTTCACGGTAAGACATTGCTTTTGTTATTGACACTAATGCAATGGATTCATTTCTCTTTCATTTATCAGGGCACAAAGAGGGCAGTGCTGTGAGTAAAATAATGTTTTCAGGGCTGTTTTTGGATCTTTAAAGGACATTGGGCTTGTCTAAATGAATAATTCTGGAAAACTGGCATCATTAAGGTTGTTTGTTTCTTTGCTTTCAATTAGAGATGCACTGATCGACAGGCCAGGGACCGGAATCAGCCATTTTTACACATGATCGGCATTGTCCGGTAACCAGCTGGTCGGTCTCATATCTTACTGATTCCAAGCCAGTCAGTTTTATTGGCAATAACGTCAGTTGCATGGTTTTGCTCTCTACTGTCTGATGGCGAAGTGACCCTTGCTCTCAAAGACACAAGACCTTCTCTTACTCATTAGTCTCATTCGCTTTGGTTAAATAGTGTTTTTTGAATGAATATTTTATTCATTCCTGTAGGTCCTGTAGGCTCACACTAAAATTTATGTAAGTGGAGCGCACATAAGCCATCTCTCCGTCTCAAGCAGCTTGTGAGTCGCAAGTAACAAAATGAGTGGCTTACTGCGCTTAAATGGTCTACACACAAAATTATGTCAAAATGCCCCCATCTTGGCGAGTATTCAATTATACAGTTCGTTTTGTAAACGAATTAATTGAGAAAGATAAGTAGTAGTCTATATTGGATCCGTGCGTAAGCTCTTAAAGTGACAGCAGTCTAATATTCCTGCTGCTGTTAATAAAAGAACAAAAGACCAAGAGAAAATCACTCTCTGCTTTTGACTTCTTTCGTAACTAATTGTAAGCGTTTATCTGTTTTTAATTTTTACAATGAAGACTGTCCCAGATCCACTATCGGCCGATCTCTAAACCCAATCCTAGCTTGAATGAAAGTGTTTCATACTTTGAATTATAATATTAGAATGCCTAAATGTTTTTGTTTTGTGGTTTATTTAAGAATGATTGATTTATTCTGGAAAAATGATTGTCTTATTGATAATGGTAAAATTTGAAGCATGCGTAAAGTGTTTAAATCGTTACACAAGAGAATGTTTCATATAGGGTTGGTTTGTTCATGAATCTCTCCGTTTCATCATCTCTCCTGTAACATCATAAATTAGAGCAGACTGCAGTGTTTCCTTGTAATTGGGCCATGAAGAAAATGGGTCAAGTTGGCAGGTGGTTGTGTTTACATTGAATGAGCAGCCCTCCGGCATTCACTTTAGGAGCGGGAAATCGGGCTATATGTGAAAGTAGCCGTAACATGATCATGCAGATGTGCACTACAGTATGCAGTCATGCACAGTATGTGTGCTGATGAAGCCTGGCCTCCAACCGCATGCTCATTTGTCTGGCTGTCTTGCTTAATGCCCTCTCTGGGCATTAACCAAATGCCATGTTGCCTGGCAACCATCACATAGATCCAGCCAAGAGCCGAACGACGGGTTTAGAAGGACAGTCGGACCACTGTCTCCTAAATGGAAACCTCTGTATGTGTATGTTTGTTGGGGTCATTGTGTTGTTTGTGCCGTGATCTGGGCCAGCAGGCCCCTCTAGCTGCTTACAACTAGCAGATGGCACAGTTTGGGCTGAATGGAGGTCAGTGTATCAGCATTAGGAAGTGTGGAGGCTTGAACACGGAGACTAGTGAAAACATACTTTTGACCTACTTGAAGATCCATACTTGAATGGGGGTTTTGTATCTGCATCCGATCGCTGAGATGCACGAGGACCGTGCGCTCTGCATTAATCATTCTGTCCAAGAACCTCTTCATCACTGATGCTTGACCTGGCGTTAGTGAGCATATGGGAAGGAAAAGACCCCGAGGCCTTATTAAATAAGTGGATTCTCGTTCACTGCCACTTAGGGTCTATTGGACCGTCTGTTACAGGGCTGCACTTTTTTTTTTATCCTTCTAGACCTTATTCAGAGCTGCGCTGTGACAGGTATGAAAGCGAGCCTGTGATTGATAGACTGACTGTGTTTTCAATGGCATCTGCTGTAATAAGCTGTATAGAGCTCCTAGATCACTCAATTTTCCACTGCTCATATTCTGTTGACTGCCTTTGCTTATTGAACGTTTCATACAGATGTAAATATAAGTATAACCTTGTATATTTTTTTTGCATGATTTATTTAAAGTCGTTTTAAATGCAGCTTTTTTGTGTGTGTGTGTGTAAACCTTTATTGCTGAAATGCATGTATGTAGAGTATATCGGGCACCTTGCTTTGTAAATACTAAAAAAAGATTCAATTTTGTTTGGCTCACGCTGCATTGAGAAGACACGTTCAGTTTTTAATTGTAGTGTCTGTTCTCTAACTAAATTATTATTGGGTAAGTAAGGTAACTAAGCACATCATTTTCTTTTTCTAATTTTAATTTATATATATATATACCAGAATGCAAGCTGCTAGATTGGTCAGACAGCTTTAGCCGACACAGTGTTTAATCTCCTCCAGCTAACCTTGCAGATGTGAGGGCACAGCTGGCTCCAGTCCAGGCGGTTGCGTTCCTGCTTCAGCACCAGGCTTGCGTTCAGGGTCACTGGAGGATTTCAAAGAGCGCACATTACTTTGCTTAAACACACATCAGATTAAAAGTTTGGTGTGCAGATGGTTTTTCAAAAGAGTTGTTCACCCTAAAATTAAAAACTTGTCATTTATGTACCCACTAGGGGTGGCACGGTTCACGAAACCGACGGTTCGGTTTGTATCGCGGTTTTAGTGTCACGGTTTTCGGTTCTGTACGGTTCTTGTTATTTTTTTCTTTTAATCTTTAACACTTCAGAAATGTACTTCAGCATGTGATATATAGCTTAATTATCCACACTTTAGGATACAGTATAAAAAAAAATTATATTCATGCAATCATGCACAAACTGAATTTGACTCTTTGACTTTAAGCACATTTTGGGACTATCTCAGAGGAAAGCTATAGGTGAGATTTTGACACAGCAAGAGAGAAGAAATTGACATGCTTTTCGTTTATTTGGCAAAAAAAAAGGAGAATGTGTATCACTATGTCTACAAGAACTTGTGCATTTTTATCACACAAATCTTATTTACACAAAGAAATTAACTTGCATTTATGAACTGACAACTTTTGTAGCTCTTACAAAAATTCTATCTTTTAAAAGAAAAAAAGAGGAACTACACTGTCTTTTATGAATAAGTCAATATACATGAAACCTCATTGCCTATAATTAGGCTATAGAAATAGCAAAGGCCATAAACATAAAGTGAAAAGTTCAACCTCAACACAAAAAACAGTATCAACAATGCTTCTATTCCCAAAAAGTGAGGGTACCTTTTTTTCAGTTTAAATTAAAGTGCAGGATTTGGAAACATTTGACTGAAGCTCTTATCTAAACATAAAGTGCCACTGTAACGTTATATTAAAATACCATAACATGAAATCAAAAATGTCCCCACACACCGGACTTATAGGACGCTGGCGCATCCTCCAACTCCCTCATCTCTCCCACTTGCCATTTCTCCGCGTGCCGTGACCTGCAGCGCTCCATACTCCACTTTTACTGGCTTGTTTACTAACTTGAACCGGCGCTGCACAGAGCGATTCGGTAATGACCTCAAATATCGCGAAAGTGAGTGACGGAGCCGTCGTTCCCGCTCTAGTGTGATGTTATTCACCGGTCGCTCTGTGCAGCGCCGGTCCAAGTCGAACAAGCTTATGTCGCGCAAAAAGAAAACACACGTCACATACGGGCACGAGGTTACATTGCGCATGCGTCGAACCGTGAGACGCACACACGCTCCGAACCGAGACAAGCGAACCGAACGGTTCGGGTGTTTTTTCATGTACCGTGCCACCCCTAGTACCCACATGTCATTATAAACTTGTATGTTTTTGGCGTCAATCACAAATTTATAGTGACCACAGATACCAAGGCCCAAATTGGCTTCTGAAATCATACAATGGCTTTGTGTGATCTCCACACTATGTCCAGTTAGATGCAGGTGTCAATGATAAAAGAGTCAAAAAATGACAAAAAGGTGTGCACATTCTAAAACTAAGTTTGGCTCCGGTTCAGGACACAAAAGAGAACGATAAAATAAGCTACCGATCCGACACGATGAAGGCACTTCATCATCACAAGCTTGAAGAAGACCTGATCGGTCGAAACGTTGCACCGTTTATAATAAATATTTATGAATTGAATCGAGCTGTAATTTCAGTGTGCGGATATATCTTTTGTTTTCAACAATGAGAACAGAAACATGAATGAGATTTGAGAGCTGCAGTGTAGGGGAAGATTATTAGTGAATGGCTTTAGTTTCAGATGACTTCAGAGGCCACGTTCAGACTGCCAAAGAAAATGTGTGTTTGTTTTTTTTGCAAATCCAGATTTTATCCATATGTGGTTTTAATTCAGTCTGGATGCTTAAATTGGATTTCAAACAGTCTTTTGCATCACTTATCGATATCGCACAAACAATAACACATAAACGATGACGCCAAAACTGGAGGCAGAAATGCTGGACGCAATTAAATGGTTTGTCAAAAGATTATGGCAATTCGGAGGATTTCTGCACCGCAACTACATGCGTCAGGTTTGGAAGCCTCGTCACATACGTTGGTATGCACACGTTGTTTCTAAAGCAACCCTTTGAGATTGGTTGGTTATTTCTGGAAGTCTTATTTGATCAATTGCAATTAATCGTGTGGACAGTCGGCCTGAAAAGATCTTATTTGAGAAAAAAAAAATCCAATTTGCCTGCAGTCTGAACATAGCCAAAGAGATATTGTAATAGTATTGACTATTATTCTGGCCCTTCCCCTCCCCCCGCCCCAGCATACTGATGACATGAGATGTGACAGCATTTTTGTTTTGAGTGAACATTTCCTTTTAAGGCTTCTAAGGAAGGTGTTGGGTTTGTGTTTTAGTGATTTTCTTTTTTTCTCTGCATGCCTTCCATCTCGGAATTTGCAATGATTGAAGGAGATCGGATGAAAACCAGTTCAAAAGCTTTTATGCTCAAGCTGCATTTTAGTATCTGCCACAAAAACTTCATGGCCCAAAACAAGGCTTTTTAGATGCAAGAACACCCATTAGAAAGAGTTTGTGAAAACTGACATGAAACAAATGTGGCTTTGGCTCATCCTGTAGGTTTTTTCCCCCCCTTAAATTGTCCCCGGCAGACAGCCACGCAGCGGAGGCAGACACGCCTCTTACATCCTGTGAGTAATGTACCCCAGATATTATGAATCCAAAATATTTTTCTCCTCTTTGGTGACACAGGCTGGAACTGTTTGCAGTGAGGCCTTGTCCCTCTGTGCTGTGTGTTGACTCAGCTGAACATATTTGTAAAGACAGCTGTTCTGTCTCTCTTCCTGTCTACTCACCAAAGTGCAGTGAGGACGGGTGTCCTTATTTTTATTGAGACTGCATAAATTATGCGCAGACATAGGAATGATAAACATTTACATGTAAAGTATACCATAAGTCAATGTGTGTGTATAATGTTGCAGAATATATTTTACTCTGCTTGGCAGCTGTAAACGGGCTTGTCTTGTATTACCGAGCAGTCGATTGTACATTTATTCATCTTATTACTTAGCTACAACATAACAATTAAGTAAATAAATAAATAGACATGACGTATTGATTTGAGCTGAAGTGTTTGAAGATCTGTGAAGAAAGAAAACGCTGAGTGGTTAGAGACTGAACATCAGTCTCTGACCAGGGTTTATTTTGTCTAAGGAAAATATACAGTTTATTCATCATTATACAGAATTTATTTACAATAAATAATAATCATAATTTATTATGATTATTATTATTATTAGTAGTAGTTTGTTATTAGGTGTTCAAGCACAAATTTTTTCACCTACTTTTGCGATCTAGTCCCTGGGTTTTTTACCTGATCGGAACCAGACCAGTCTAAGACAATTCTCTGGACTCTTTATGTTAATAATGATAAAAAAAGTTGAATTTTGCCATTTGGTTTGCTTAAACAGGGTCATTTAGAAAAGGGGTGTGACAAAATTCACCCAAAAGCCTATAAATCCTAAAAGAAAACTCAGAACTTCACACAAATTGGTGCACATATGTGTCATAACATGCAGAAGAAGTATGGAAAGTTGTGTGGAGATTGGACCATAGGTGGCGCTATAACCGTCAAAAAGGTCTCATTATTAGGTGTTCAAGCATGAAACTATGGTAAATCATTCTAGAATCATGGTAAATCATACTGGAACATAGTAAATAATGAAAATCACACTGAAATGTGGTGTATCATGGTAAATCATGCTAAAACATGGTCTATTTCCATCTATGATCTCAGTGGTTAAATGCTTGCTTCATAAAACTGTCTTTTGATGCTTTTGTGCTTGAAGACGGCAGTATTATGATTACTTATTTTATAAAAGGAATAAGTAAAGGTTGTCTTTGTTAGTGGTTTTTACTAAAGATTAGTAATGTTCTTAGGCAGTTGTTTTTTTATCATGTTAATTTTCTCAAAGATGACAGGCAACGCTATATAAACATCTTGCCTGGTGTTATTCTATAGAAACAGTTTTGGGTAATGAGTGTGTGTTACATTATGTGACCCAGCGGAAGGGCTGCTTCACCTGCAGAGTTTGTCCTATATGCCTTCAAATATCAAATAAATTATTCACGGATTTTAACCTTGCATGACATTTGACTGCTGCCGAAGCTATTTCAGGTTATGCTACATTACGCGCACAGATGCCTTTTTAGTTGGTTACATTAGTAAATGGTCCACTTTCCCCTCTTACAACAAATAATTCTCAAATGGGTGGCTTTTATTATCTTGTCTTTTACATTCACAGAACAGGTATTAAAAATGTCCTTGGTCATTCCTGAGAGTACTTTTTTTTGTGTGTGTGTGTTTTAGGTGATTCTGGTGTCTGCCAATAAACTCACACGCTACATCGAGCCATGCCAACTTACAGATGAATTTGGCGGGAGTCTGGTTTACGATCATTTGGACTGGGTTAACAAACGATTGGTGAGTACCAAATTGCTTTATTTATTGGTAGACTACAATAGCCACAATACCACAGTTGTTCTGGCTAGTAGGGCTGAGTGATGTATATTCACATGACGTTGATGGCGATGTAAAACTTAGTAGTTTCAGTTTGTTAAATATAACAACACTGTTTGAAACTGTGATCCTGCTTCAGTGCAAATACTAAAATATTGAGATGGGTATTGAATATCTTAGTATTCAATAAGTGTGTAGCTATATCAATGTAGCGGTATGCTGTTTTTAACTGCAGGTCTTATTTGCCATTTATCCCTCATTCAGGTCTTTGAAAAATTCACAAAGGAATCCACATCCCTTCTGGATGAACTTATCGTCATCAATGAAAATGAGAAAGGAAGCCAGGCAGAGAAGGACAGGTATTTTATGTCTCATCATTCATCAAGAGCTCCTATCATGAGCTCCTATATGTCTGCGGTTTCAAGGGCCACTGTTTTTCTATTAACTATTCTTAAAGGGCTAATTTAAAATGCCTTTAAAGGCACTGAACAATCAAATACACATAGCAATCAATGAGTTTGTTTCATTAAATGGTCATAATTTTAAAGAAAATGCTCAACAACAACAACATATTGTTGCAATCATAGGTCTTCAGAGAACAACGTCCTTCCTTCATTTGACCCTGAAACGGTCCTTCAGACTGGTGAGTGCTGTCTGTGTTAGCATGCATGTTGGCATTGCTTTGAAATTGCAAAACTTTTAGATGTTTCTGAAATGGTTTGGGTTTATTTATATAAAAACTAGTTGCAAAAGCAGATTTTGGTTTGGGGATTTGAACTTCTGTGCTGTATCTAGCATGTGGTGTCAATGGTGAAGCTGTTTTTCCAGCTGGCCTGTGACTCCCTTCAGTTTTATTGGTTGGGTAGAGCTAAGAACTTGGCTTTTGTGCTGTTTAGCACTCTAAAGCGATTTCACAGCTCTTGTGTTTGAAGCTAAAGCTGGTTTGTAAAGTGAGTTGACTCTTTCCTGATCAGTATATCCCTCACATCATGCCCTGCAGTAAAGAATGGCTTCATCAGTTTGGTGTACCCCATGATAAAATCCACACTTGAGTGAAAGTATGTAAATAGATGGTAACAATCGTGACATTAATCGTTTGGGTCGGACTTTTTGTCACATTGCTGTAACCGCTTGAGGTACTACTAATGTAGCCTACTACTAATGTTCTTCACTAATGCAGCATTTACTTTATAATGATAACATGTACTGTAATGTAGACTGTATAACATACCATATTGTTGTCTTTGTTTAAATCTGTTTTTGAAGTGTCCCACTCATGTCCTGTGTCAAAACAAACTCCATGAGTGATAGTTTTTAGAGGCTGTTCTTGTACTGTATAATGACAGCTCACCCTTCTCAGCCACTCCAGCACTTGTTTGCACATGCCTGCTTGCTGTCATTCTTCCGACTTAAATGTTTTGTAAGTAACGAATATGCTTTGGGAAAATGTATTGGGGTAAAAGTGTACATACTATTTAGGAAATGTATTAAAGTAAAAGTTGCTTAAGTGATTTTGCTGTGAATAAAATGTAACAAGCAGGGTGGTGCACCATTCAGAATTGAACTGAGAATGCCTTTTAAATGCCTTTCATTTCAACTTGCTTTGTTTCAAAGTAGAATTGGTTATCATCAGTGCATCTCAAATAGGGGAGAGCGGGGCACAACCTAACACATTTTGGTTTTGGCTCAATTAATAAAAAAAAATAAGTTAGATTCAACTTTTTTTTTTACACAAGCAACATACACATCTCTGCAACAAATGAACACTTAAAGTTTTATTCTAGGACCTACCATTTTTGTACTGTAGCACTGAAAGTGACAGAAGTGCAAAACAACCTACCCCATATATGGGGTTAGTTGTAACTCTTGTGTGAAACGCACATAATTCAGTACTATTTTTTTTTTATATATTTTTTTATTATATTTATTTAACAGGGACAGTGTATGGCATGCAGCCATACCAGAATTAGCTACAAGCTAAATTTCATCTGTAGCCCCTGGGCAGGAAAGAAAAACATACAACCAACAATCCAGCAACACATATTAAACCATAAAACATCATCATACAAGCTTCATGGAACAATTGACACATCACACAAATCGCCTCTCAGACAACAAGTTTCACATGATCAATGGGTACATGATTGTATAGATTTTAACCATAATTTCACTTTATATTTAAAACAATTGAATGTACTAATGTCTTTAAACTCCTTTGGGACTAAATTCCAGTGTTTAGAGGCACTGATAGAGAAGGCTGATCTGCCAAACTCGGCACGTCTGTGTTGAATGGCACAGTGGCCACTACTGGATGCCCTAGTTGTTCTCCGGCTATCTGAGAGCAATATTATTAACTCCTCTAATGGGGGCGCAGCCAAATTATTTAATACTCTGTACACTAAACAAACATTACCAAAAAATATAAAATCTTCAAAAGTAAAAAAAATATGTTTTTGAATGATATTACAATAGTGATAACTTGATGGTTTTTTATTCTATTTTATTTGTATAGTTTGATCTTGTTTGTGCATCTGTATAGATAGATATCCATACATCCATCCCTCATTCAATCATCCTTCTATTGTGGATCAATATCATGGATAGAGACATAGAAAAGGACTGCACAGTTTTGCAATAAATAATAATAAATAAAATCATAAAATATTGTAATTGCAATTGAATTAGAATTGTGTGTGGCAGCTGCATGTAAAATTATTATTATTAATAATAATAACAGTAATAACAAATGAGCTTAAAATCAAAATAAAGGGTTTTATTGCATTAAAAACAGGCCATATTTTTAATAAATAAACAAGTGATCAATGCATAGTAAACTAAATTTTAAACATTTTAAATTCCAACATTGTTTGTGAAAGTCCAACAAAGTTAAATGTATAAAAGAAAAGGTTGTGTGGCTCCCTGTTTTCTTTTTATTATCATTGTACACATGGCGGCTTAGTTGTAACACTGTGCAACAACTAACCCCGCTGTGTATTACATATTTTAAGCCTAGCTAACAGTTGCTAGGAATTGCTGACATGTTTCAAAACGGTGCTATGTTTGAGCCAACAAGACAGTGATTAAGGCAATATAAAGTCAGATTTGGAAACGTTTACACCCAACTCAGAAACCTATGTTGAAAAAAATGTATGTCAAAACACTCTTTGTCCAATATCTTCACGAAAAATGATCAAAAACTTGTGGGAGACCATCTTCTGGCAGCAAGAGAAAAAGAGCAGAAAGACAACCCGCTTGATCCCGATTAACTATGTAAAAGGTCCGTGTTACCTTTAACCCCGCGTTAGGTTGTGCCCCGCGCTCCCCTATACATTACCAAAATATTTTAGTTTTTCTCGCATTAATGTTTATTTCCTCTGTTGTCTACCTCTTTCATAGGGCACGAGTTGCTCTCTGAGCTCCAGCAGAGGCGTTTCAATGGCTCTGAGGGTGGAGGAAGTGGCACAGCCTGGTCACCCATGGACGATGAGCTGCTGGCTCAGCCTCAGGTGATGAAGCTCCTGGACTCTCTGAGGGAACAGTACACAAAGTATCAGGAAGTTTGCCGACAGCGCAGCAAACGCTCTCAGCTAGAGGAAATCCAGACCAAGGTCATGCAGGTAAAACGGCAATAAAATGAAAGATCCCCTCCAGATAGTCAGCTTGTGTTTAAGATATGTCCCTCAGGCATTCCTGTTTCATAATGCAGGACTTAGCCTTGTGTTTATTTCATGTCTTTGCACCGTCATCTTTCACAAACCCACAACATGATGTAGTGGAGTGTGAGGGAGTTTTAATGTGAACCATTTTGCTTTATTTATATATCTAAATACCACCAAGGTTCGAAAGAAGACGTCGTACACTTAGTTCAGGCTTTTGCTGGGCTTCAAAATGATGGTGAGTCAGCAGTCTTTAGTCTACAAATAGACATTTTTGGTGGATCTCTGCACAATACAATCTGAGTTTTTCCACAGAAAAACTGTATTCTTGGAAGGCTTACAAAACACACTCCCACCAAATTCCCTCGGAGAATCCGATTACTATAGAGAATCACTGTTAGAGAGCAGGGCTGTGGTGGTGCAATCATACATCCATATATTGTGCTTTTGCTTTCTTTTTTTCTCTACATTGATTTTAAAGGTGCTATATGTAAATTTTTCTTCTAAAATTAATCCTTTTTTTATCGCCTGTGTGTGAAGGGGTTGTTATCACACATTATAATGATCCCTTGTCGTGTTTTGCTATCACCTCTGAAGGCCAGTATTCCTATTTCAATGTGAAGTCTCCGGGTCGGATTTTCTGCGAAATCCATGCACGCTTCCGAGCCTCTCTCCTTTTTATATACGGTCTATGCGACGGCACTGCAGCTGACGACATGAGTCTGATAACACAGTCATTCCCAAAGTCGGGGTCCCGACCCACACGTGGGTCGCGGGAGATTTTGTCTGGGTCGCCAAGTCGAGCACTATTTTTCAGTGTGTTGTAGGCTACTCTCTAGATATGGGCTATTCAATTCAAATCATCTCCATACGGCCGAGGGCACCCCAACCTCCCTCTCCTCCTATTTTCTGGTGGTGCCGCGTGGCTAAATTTGGTTAGATATGCGCGTGGACGCAGTGGCGCGTGCAGCTGGATGACTATACGCACGCACTGTGTGTGTACCATGAGCACTCCGACTGACCTGAGAGAAAAGTTTACAGTCCGAATATTTCAGCAGTTTTTATGTGTGTCCCGTATTTCTGTCGACTGAACCAGCGATAATAATCATTCGTTGGTTTGATTATTTCCTTTCCATGAATTGGCCATTGGCCAAACGCGCGTGCATAACGGTCTGAAACGATTCGGATTTTTTTCACCTGAAGCGGTTTCTCGGTAAGTAACAACAAATAGAGAACAAAATAGCGCTGGTTTCAGTCGTTTCACTAGTTTACTTTGAACTAGGCAGCACGGCCCAGTGGATAACGGAACGCAAAGCTTAAAGGAGTTGCGTTTACTCCCGGTCCCGTACACTATTATTAAACAACGTTGCGCGACATCCTTTAAGAAGCGTCGGACACGTACTCCTCTCTCTTACAAACCACACATCACTCAATGATTTTAACTAGTTTTAAATCGGATGAAACAGTCTTAACATTCCCAACACTACTGATGAGAAAAATAGAAGAAACATGAATAAAGTTAGAAGACTAAATGCCCTAATCACCCCCCTTACAAACATTTACCATGTAATAGCCTGAATGTAATAATTTCAACACGAACTTTCATGAGATCGGGCTGAATAATTTACCATGGTTTGGGCATAAATGTGGAATATTTATATTGAATGCTATGTTATAGTCATTTATATTGCCTTAGATTTATTAGGGGGGTAGAGGAATATGTATTTAATCGTGTGTGTAGTTTTTTTTTTTTTTGTGCCTGTTTAGGCATTTTTATGCAGTGGTAGTGAGCCATGCATGGTTACAAAGTCTCAGTGTCAGAATATTTTAATTTAAGCCTATAATAATTATTATAGTAAATTATGTACACTGTAACTATGAGAATATGAAAACAATGAGATGCCCTGTCAACTTTTCCTTTCTCATTTCACCTCTGCATATTGTCAACAACAGGTTAAACAAAAAAAGTGCTTTGTCAAATATCTGTATCTCTTTTAAATAGTTAACTGGAAGCTTAAAAAAATGACCTTAAAAAAATGGTCATACATATTTTGTTAATGCATAAATTCTCTTCGTGATATATGAACTATATGGGCCTAATGTTTTTTGGGTCACAAGGATTTATCGACTTTAAAATGTGGGTCGCCAGAAAAAAAGTTTGGGAAACACTGTGATAACACCAAAACACTCCTTCCTCCAGCACAACACACACTCCAACACAAACTCCACATGAATATAAAAAAAAAAAATTTGATCTGCTAAAGCTCGTCAGGCCAAACGTGAATCGGATCGAAACGTGAAAACACGGATCAACATCGGCAGAGCGTTTGAATTATGGAGAGACCTCCGCTATTTTTATTGATAAATTACAAGTTTTCAGATATGCTGAAATAGCAAGGTAAACTACAACATATGAGACATGAAATAAATACAAAAGACTGTCCCAGACTGCTGGGAAAGAATGTATAATGAATAATGTCTAAAAAATATCTGGAAATCACCAATGTTGATGCCAAGATTTGAAGTTGTGACTATGAAAGTCTCCCAAAACCACTCCTGTCAGATGAAATACAATGTCTGTTTCCATGGTGATCTTGTGTGTTGGAAAAGGAGTATGGCCTACTACTTGTCTTCTGTGAAAAATTGTGCAGAGAAGAGGGAGATCATTTGTAATCCACAGTGCCTGAAGCAATTACAAACAGGAAGCCTTGCAAACTAAGCAGCGATTCTTTAAAAGTTCAGGCACATCAGCATTTGACAAATTAATGACTTTGTTCACAAATCAAGTTCTCTAGCTGCGGTTCCAGACTTTTTATTTGCTCCCCTAGGTCATTGAACAACAGAAATGAAATGAAATTTTCTGCCGTTTCAGTTGTAATTCCCATTTTTAACTCTTAGCTATCAAATTGAAACTGAACTTGCAGGTTAATTAACGGGTAAGTTCACCCATAAATGTAGTTTTTTCACCTTCATGTTGTTCCAAATCAGTATCCTTTTATTTCTGTGCAAAACAAAAGGATGAATTTTGAAAAATCTTTACAAAGAGGTTTGAATAACACCATTAACGCTGTAAATATTATACTACCGGTATATCTGTGTGAGGAAACCGACTGAAATTTAGGTGCTATTCACTGACGATCTCATTTTGCTCTAACATTGATGTTCATTGAAAATCTGACAGCTAAAGGATCGTGGAGCCTTCGAGACGTGTTACCTACTTTTTTGTCTTTTTGTAAACAAGTTCATATCTAATTAAGTAAATCTTTAATTTGAGCTCTCATCGACCTGATCCTGTCATTTAGTTAATTAGATTTGCTCTTTGTTCCTCCTGATTTATTTCCGATTAGAGTCTGCTCAGGGGACAAATGTGGCAGTGCTTCACTAATTAAAGGTTTCTTTGTCTGTGTTTATGTGTCTTGTGTGCGAGCAGGTTGTGAATTGGCTGGAGGGTCCTGGCACAGAGCAGCTCCGCACCCAGTGGGGGATTGGAGACTCCATACGTGCGTCTCAGGCCTTGCAACAGAAGCATGAGGAGATCGAGAGTCAACACAGTGTAAGTACAGCTGTCATCTATGGCTTGTGTATGTGGTTTTTGTGGAATGTATAGCCCCTCTGAAATGCAAATGGGGAATTTTCTGTATGGGTCTGTTGTATACAATGACATAATGGATTGACCAAATCAAAAATTGATACAAAATAGCATGAAAGTCATGTTCTGAAGTCATATAATTGCTTTGTGTGAGGAACATACTGAAATCTATGGTTCTTATTTGCTAATAATATTTTATTTGAGCGATTAGCAAAAGAACTGATGTTGCTGGATCAGTCAGCGAGTTGACCTCAAGGACCGTACCAGTTTGTTATGTTATTTTTGAGTTGGTTTGTGTCAGATCAGACTGAATCAATTCACAAATCAGAAATAAACTGTTCAGTTCAGCAACTAACTCAGTCTGGTCACAAGTTACTTGTACTTGTACTTGTTCAATACTTGTTATATGTTTGTTACTTTTGTAACACTTTACTTAAAAGGTGTAATTTGTTAAAGTTAGTTAACAAGAACGAACAATGAATAGGCTACTTCAATCCATGACAATCTTAACCTTTAACATTTAACATTAGTTAATGCTACTTGTTTTGTGTTCCAAGATATTATTGCTATCTTGAGTAGATTTGTGTGGTCACAAAAGCAGAAGTTGACTGAAATGCCACAATCATGCAGTTTATGTCCTGCCAATAGGTGGCAGTATTGATGTATTTTGCTTGAGGGAATCACATTCCAATTTTGTTAAACATATTTGTGCTTCACAAACTTTCCTTTATTTGAGGAAATAAGAATGATGTATTTAGATTCATCTTTGATTTCAGGCTACCTAAGATATTTTAGTACATATTTCATGAATACTGTCATACAGTCTTTGTTAAAATGAATTTGATTTGCTGTAAAGATGTCAGTTTTCCTGAGGGTCAGCTGTTTAGGAGTGGTTTGTGGTTGTGTCTGAAGTCTGTATTTCTTCAGTGTGGTTTGTGGCTCAGTGTGATCACAAACAGCCTCTGTGATTTACCGGGATCTCTGTGACGTAGAGTTGTTGGTATTGATGTTTTGTTACGGGAAGGTGTTGTTCTGGAGTGTGTGACTCAGTGGCTTCATGGTTTGTTGAACAGTGACCTCTTTGTCACACTGAGCCAGGAACTGAGCCAATTATAGACATGGTTCAAACCGTAGGTTACGTAAAAGTGATTTCATGTTAGTCAGCATGCAAAGTGGTGTGATTTCTTGCAAGATGGCCTTGCAACACTCCATGAATAGGGATTTTGTACACAGTAGTAATTTTTCTAGATCTTTTCTAAAGAACGAGAGTATGAGGTTGGGATTGGTTGCCAGGACATTATGCGGTTACTAAGGTGTTCAGCTTGGTTGCTAGATGGTTATTTACTGGTCTCTGTGCTGAGTCTATATATACACTATTGTTGAAAAGCTTGGGGCCAGAACGTTTTTTTATGCTTACCAAGGCTGCATTTATGAGATCAAAACTACAGTAAAAGCAGTAATATTGTGAAATGATTAAAATTTAAAGCAATGGTTATCAATTTTAATTGTAATTTATTCCTGTTGGCAAAGCTGAATTTTCAGCATCATTACTCCAGTCTTCAGTGTCACATGATCCTTCAGAAATCATTCTAATATGCTGAAACCTGTGGTGGACCTGTGATCTTTATGAGTGCTAGTGGTTTATTTAACTGTCTTAAAAGCCAATGTCATGCTGTTTTCTGCAGGAGTGGTTTGCTGTTTATGTGGAGCTGAACCAGCAGATCGCAGCATTGCTGAGTGCAGGAGATGAAGAGGACCTGATAGAGCTCAAGGGTCTGCAGCAGCAGCTCAGTGATGTCTGTTACCGGCAGGCCAGCCAATTAGAGTTCAGACAGAACGTCCTGCAGTCTGCCCATGAGTTCCACATGACGGCACAAGATGTAAGATTCGAGACCATATCTGATCATGACATCTGCACCCACAGAATTCTATCTTTAAGCTCTTTAAACATCTTTTGACTGTAGATTTAAGTAAACATTTTGGCTTCTTGGATGCTTCTGTTATCTCTAGATACAGTGTAATACTATCAGTTGTTGTGTGTAAAGTCAACATGAAGTCAAAATTTTACTTTTCCAGTGTCTAGTTTTGGTCTTATTGTGCACAGTTCACCTATACATGTTGTTCAAAATGAAATGCAACCATTTATTAACTTGCTCAGCCTCTAAAATAAATTAATGGCATGAATCCCTCTTTCATATTTTCATCCCATCCCCTACAATCAGCAGGCTCCAATGTGGTATTTATCACCCACGCTTCACAATCCAATCCAAATTCCAGATGGATAAAATCAAGTCTCATCCTACTTTCTATTTTCCTCTTGAATTACTTGGATTTGTCAAAATTTTTAAGTAAAATGTCTTAAAGTCAACATAAAATGCTATTCACAAGCCATTTACGCATATTTAAAGTGCCCCTATTATGCTTTTTCAGAATTTACCTTTCATGTAGTGTGTAATAGAGATGTTAGTGAATGTAAAAGGGCTGCAAAGTTTTAAAGTCCAAAGAGTTATTTGCTGCCTTCCAATTCGCAAACTATCCGTCCTACGTAGTATTCGAAAATAGAATTAGTACGTCCCAAATCGTAGTATGTAGAAATGAGTGTTTCAATAATACCCAGATGGTCTACTATTTCCGGTCAGAATCCGAAATCCAGATTGATACACACTCTAACAGCTGATAATGCCCACAACTCATCGCTCGTTGGACGAGGATTCGGTTAGAACTACAAACACGAGAAAAAAGTGTTAAAAAAAAACTACAGACATGGAGAACCCGCGGTTGTGTAGAGAGGTTTAGATAAGAGCTTTGAGAGATTTATTATCAGTATCTAACCTGATGATAATTAATTTATTCAATGTTGTCCACATTATATTGCATCTGCTACAGCATTGTGAACTTTTGTAAAGACTTTTTAAATGCATCATTGTATTCAAATTGCAAACACAAGGAGAGTCTCCACATGAAAGACCCACGACTGGCAGATTAACGTGCTCAGAAACGGTGTGAAATCAAATTAGATTGAATAGTGGATTTTAACTGTGACAAGATGATTGACAGGGCAGTTTACAGTGACAGGATGTCCTTTAAGATGCACTTTTTCTTTACAAAAAGAGTACATACTTTTAGGGCATAGTATAAGTTAGCCAAATTGGGACGCAGCAATTGTCTCCCAAAAGAAAGAACCAATTCTGGAGTGACTGAAATGAGTCGTCAGCAGTGTTGTGCAAGTTACTTCCAAACTGTAATACATAAGGTATTACTTGTTACTGTTATTTCAAAGTAATTCATTACCTTACAATATTACTGTCCCAGAATTGTAATGCGTTACATTACTCATGTATTACTTTTGAGTTACTTTCACCAAAATAACTAAGTAGAACTTAACTTTGGGGCTGTAACGATATGCAATATGAAACCGAAATCGCGATTCGCCACACGACTCAGATCCACGAACCTACAGAATCGCGACACACCTCTTCCAACTCCAGCGTTATTCTCCTTACCGTCCAGATCCAATGCTGCCTTATCTTTAAATTAGGCTATTAGTATTATTTGAAGTTAACATTATAAAATACGTAGACCTACACCACAAAACTAGTTGAGGATAAATTATTTAAAATTGGGGAAGTCCAGCATTATGGACCTGACATTTGCAGTCAAAACTTGAAATACAAATTCTCAGAAAATACATGTATTGAAACGTATATAGGCTACTTCCTTAAAGGACTCCAGACATTAGACAAATATCAGTCTATGTTTTATTTTTAATATTAGGGAAAAGACACACATTCATGCGTGACAAAAACATAGGAGGCAAAATATATTTTTTGTAATTCTGTTAATTACACTGCGCAAATCGGATGAGGAAGGGTTGGCTCTCCAGTCTCCATAGAACTTAAAATATTCATTTTATTTTAGTTTTCGTATTCGCATTTATGAGGAAAAAACAATGTTACAGACGCGACTGCTCTGAACTGGCACTAAAAGTCTGCTTTAAAACTTTCACATATCTGTTGCCTTTAAGAAGTAAAAGCAGACAATACACTGTAATACAACTGTAATACAAGCCTCACTGAACATGTAACGAGTAAAATATTACTGAAAATTGATTAGTAATGCCTTACACTACAGCGTTACAGCAAAAAGTAATATGTTACTGTAATGTATTACTTTTGTAATGCGTTACTCCTAACACTGGTCGTCAGTAATTCCAGTCTTACTTCCTGCACAAATGTTTGTAAACAATTTGCATAATGCTCTTCATTGGCTGCCCACAAACAACATCTAGTTTGACTCGTTTCAGGCATTTAGTTCCAACACAACAGACTGGGCCATCTGACCAATCACAGCAGAGTAGGAAAGGAGAGGTTTAGAAAGGCCGAACCCTTTATCAAACCATTTCAGACAGTGTGAGAAAAGAGATTATGCTGCAGTGTATATCATGAGAAAATGAAAGTTGTTGTTTTTTTTAACCTTGGATGCATGTAAATCTATTGTTGGAGACCTCTAAAACAAAATTAGGAACCTTTAAAATTGCAAAATGCTGTCTCTTTAAAGCCATTCCACAGATTTCCTCCCCAAATGATCATAAAAAAAGTGTGAAAAATTCTTTGTTGGCCATATATATATGGAAAGCATTTTTCTGATGTCCGTGTCTTTGTTTGTCTCAGTTGTCCCAGCAGTTAGACGGGCTGTTGGGAATGCTCTGTGCAGACGTCGCCCCTGCAGATGGAGCTGCAATCCAGCAAACTCTAAAACATCTGGAGGAGAAACTCAAGAGCGTAGGTTAGGAAGCCCTGTTGTCCTACTTGTATACCTGACAATGTTTCATGTAATTGAAGTTTGATAAAACAGAACTTCTGATGCTTATTCATTAGTCTTACATAACCAGATTTTTAATAAAGCCACCCTGACATAAGGTTATTGTTCAATGTGTTATATAGTATTTCGTTACTGTGTCGTTTATAATCTGAATTAAATAGAATTTAAATTAAAGTTTAGTCTTAAATGAAATGCTATATACTCTGCACTGTCTACTAGTGTATGAATTGTATAAGGTTATTTTGTCATCCAACATCAGAGTCTGATAGCCCTCCTCCTGGCATAGTGTCCAACATTCCACGCTTGATTTTTTTTTCAGTTAAATAAGTGCATCGTCCGGGTATTTGAAGTGCACTTTTTGCATTTGGAAATTTCAGTGTGGACATAATACCTGCACTATTTATAATATTAATAAAACTTGATAAATTAGTGGATAAGTACATGAATCGGGATGCTTTTTAAAAAGCGCAATTTAATTTATATTTAGCAGATGCCAAAGTGACAAAAGAAGTATAATTCAACTCTGACATACTGTAATTCATGAAAACAATGCAGAATATGCAGTTCTGCTTGTAGATGTCTAGTTAACTAGCTAGTTAGTGCTCCCAACTAAAAAAATAGTGAGCAGCAAAAAAAAAAAAAAAAAAAGATTTGAACAGAATTTGTCAATTTTTGTGCAATATGCATCGGGCAGTCAGTGGGCGTGCCGTCCAACTCAGAGACTAAATATGCATGAACATACAACAGGTTTCAGTGTATTGAGTTTCTTTCACTGTCCTCCAGAGGGTGCCTTGCAAAGTTTAAGAGAAAAAGGCCAAGTGCTGCTTGACCAGATGTCTACCCAGACGTCCTTTTCCTACGGCAAGGATGTAGGCATTGAGAACAAAGATAATATCGACCACATTCAGAACGTCATGGAGGACATGCAGCTCCGCAAACAGAGGTTCCTCTCCTCTTTTTATGATTTCTCATCATGGACACATGAACTCCTTTTGTACCAAGAGCAAGCTTATGTGTTCGCTTGTGTTTTACAGGTGTGAGGACATGGTTGATGTCAGGAGACTCAAGATGCTTCAGATGGTACAGCTCTTCAAGTGTGAGGAAGATGCATCGCAGGTCAGAGCATGAAATTCATTTGAAAAGACTATTTTGAAGTGTTTCCGTTGTTCCTGGGGGTCTGTAAGGGCCGTTTCATTTCTTCTCAGGCGGTGGAGTGGTTAGGAGAGCTGCTCGATGCTTTGTTGAAGACTCACATCCGACTGGGAGATGATGCACAAGAAACCAAAGTTCTGCTGGAGAAACACAAGAAGTTTGTGGATGTTGCACAGGTATTTGAAACTGAGGTTTTGATTTTCTTCTTCTAATGCACCTTGCTTTAATAAGTTGGCACATTGAATTTTTTTGCATTGTGCACAGCTCAATTTTCCACATTATTATTGCATTTTATAATATTTTAGTTTAAAATTTTGATCAAATAATAATTTAATCCTGGTTTATAGATTCTCATAATTCAATTCCAGCCTTTTCTATCCTTATGACCTATTATGTTGTCTTTTTTATATGTTGTAGTTTTTTATGAGATGATGTTGTTTCATTTCAAATTTAAATATCATAATTGCCATGATTTAAAAAGTATTTAATCCTCATAAATGATCATCTATTAGCCCTCAATCGGGTCATGGGGTCTATACGAACCCAATCGACTTTTACTTAATAAAAAAAAGGTTGAAGGTTCCCTTCATCTCAGTGGAATAAGATTTTGTGACTTTTCATACATTATCTATCTATATACACACACACACACACACAAAAAACTGGGCTTGATTCGGTTGTTCTAAAGGTGTTTAAAAAAAAATGTTTACACTTCTGGTCTTCGGGGTCAATATGACCCCACATTGAAATGAATGGGAAATGTGAAAAAAACGAAATATATTTTCTTCGTGTCAAAAAAAAAAAAAAAAAAATCCGGCATAAATCTGAAAATTTTTACACAGAAATGAAGGCCTAGTAGTAGAGCATAAATGCAATGTATCAAAAAAAAATTATGAAAATGTTTCATATGCAAGCTAGTGGTGTAGTTGAGGAATTGTGTGGTATATGGATACAAAAGTACTTTATATCTCCAAAAACACTGCATTAATGAATAGATGAGAAGTAAACAAAAAAAAGATATATTAATTGTATGATTAAAAATGTATATTTTTTGTACAATTACTCAATCAATTGTTGGGGTCGTATAGACCCCGAAGCCCAGAAGTGTAAACAGGAAATGAAGACCATTTGAAGGTGAAATAAATTCCTCCTTTTTTATGTTTGTTACAGAAGGAAACAATTAAACAAGTAATTTTCATTATAAAAATGGTCATTTTATTATAAAAAAAAATTCAAAAATGCAATTTTCCCCAGTATAAGTGTATGAAATGAGTTTTCATGCATCTTAGAGTATAATGCCGTAAGAGTATCCAGCCCATGTGGTGTTGATGGCTCACTGTCAATGTTTCCTTTCCTTCCTCCAGAGCACCTATGATTACGGCCGCCAGCTGCTGCAGGCCACAGTGGTGCTGTGCCAGTCTCTGCGCTGTACCACCCGCTCCTCAGGGGACACGCTGCCCAGACTCAACCGTGTGTGGAAACAGTTCACAGTCACGTCTGACGAGAGGCAGCACCGGCTGGAGATGGCCAGTGCCTTCCACACAGCTGCTGAGAAGGTTGGCGCAGTTCTGCAGAACAAATGTCATGCCAAATTTAAAGGGATAATTAAAGAAAAACTCTGTCATTTATGTATGAATTTCCTTATTCCATGGAACACAACAGGAGAAATCTAGATGAGCAGCGTGATTCTTTGGATTTTTATCCCTTTTGTGTTCTACGGAAAATAAAACAGCAAATGGGTTTGTAGCAACATGAAGATGTGTAAATGACGGAATATACATTTTTGGGTGAACTGTTTTAAACATAGTTGAAACTTTTAAAGCAGTTAAGGCATTGCAAAAGCTTTTTTATTATGAACCCATAAATAACTATTGTCTGCTTGATGGTGGAGGAAATATGCATATTCATGTCTATTTTTAGGCAAATGAAAGCATTTATAAATCTCAGTGGGGTTCAAAAAATGAATTTGCATTTTACTTAATACTTTTTTCCTTTAGTATCATCATCATCATCATACAAGTGAAAAGAATTTTTGATTTTTTTGAAAATGTATTATATTCGAGCCGCTTTGATTCTGAAATCTATCCAAAGCTTGATGATTTTGAAGTGATTGATATGATATTATATGTAGACTCGTGCACCAAACCAGAGCTCTGTAATATATCAGACAATAACTGTCTTTCTCCCCGCCTTCAGATTCTGAGAGAGAGCCCTGAATTAGCCGAGCTGATGGTGGATGTGGAGGCGTATGAAGAGGTGGAGACGGTGGGGAAAGGTTTGCTGGACAGGCTCACTGTGCCAGTCATTTTCCCTGATGGGTAAGAGCCAAAAAGCCAAATTCCAGCACATTTATGACACTCTTCTACTGTCTTTTTTTCTCTCTCAACTGTCATTAGTTGTAGTATATTAATTAGAACTGCGCCATTTTAATTGTTAAATAATTGGGATTTCGATTCAAACACCCTTGTGATCTTATTCCTAAATAACAACGATTTGGCTATGTCTATTAAACCTAAAACATCATGTGTAGGTATGAAACCACTTCACAGTGCGGATTTGTGTGATTTTCATGCAATTTGGGGTATTTTCATATCATTCTAGAAAGACTTCAGATAATAGGTGGATTAATGTATAGTCAGATCAAAGTGGAGTAGATAGGCCAGCCATTTTATCCCAGAATAAAGGCTATTAATGGCCAAATACAAACAAATGAATAATGCTAAAAGTAGAATGAAGATTAGATCTCATTACCCGCTGGAGGTCTCTAAAAACACACAAGACATGATCTCAGAAAATGCTTTATAAAAATCATAGTTGTAGAGATAACATCCTCAGATTTGAAACTAAGCATGATCACACTAAAGCCACATTATAAGTTTTATATATTTAACAAAATATTCTTCATATTTGTATTTTTGTTTATAATAATCAAGCGTAGCGTCTGTTCTGGCTGGGCACGTTAGTCAAGCTCGCATCAGCTGACTCTCGGCTGATCCGCGTCTACCTAATATGACGCCTGTCGCTGTATACATATATGATCTCCTTCAGTATTATCAGGAGCTATCAGGTTTCTCAGGAGCGAATTACCCTCCTCCATCCCCAGCTCCTCCTCTCGTCCAGTCAGGATTTGCCATTCTGATTCCCCTTGAATCAGACTAAATTCTCAAATTATGTTGTACTTTAAAATCTTGAATTAATGATATCTGCATGCATTCATGTTGGTTTTGTTCTGTTTACCCTACTCTCTTATTTCTACTCTCCCTGCTCTTATCCATGCTAGGCTGTTAGTTCTCACCCAGAACGGAACCATACCGCCAAACTAAACTCTATGCTAATTGTCAGTTGTATTTGACGATAGTGGTCCTTTCAGAAATTATCATTATTGAATACATTTTTAAAAACAGAATCCTTTAAAATGGAGTAACCATGTATGTTCAATCAGTTCATGGGTTTGGTTCCTAGAGAATGTATGAGTTGAAAAATGTATAGCTTGAATGCTGTTGTATAAGCCATAATGCATAAAATGTTGCCTGCTTGTACTTCGCTTTAATTGATCTATTTACTAATAATTTATGTATCCACATAGAACATCGTACGATTACGTTTTCATTATTATTATTTATGAATACATTTTTTAAAATATGTTCCTTTTAAAAAGCATTGAAGGAGTTGTGATGTACGTTTCTTTCACTATCTGTTCTGATTCATCCATTACAAACATTTTTTTTTTTTTACTTTTGAAAAAAAAATCCCTATATTGGGGCAATTTCTATTCGCCTCAAACCAATTTAATGCATTAAACCATCTTTTAATCTTTATTCCTTAATTGGAATGCTTTATCGCCTTGACCTCAACAATCACTGAGATGGATATGTCTTGTTTTTGTCATCATTCCCCACCATCCCCATTCGCCCTGGTTGCAGGAGCGAGCAGTTCTTCGGCAGCCCGGGGGACATGGCCTCCTCGGCCGAAAGCATCCGCGACCGGATGAAGCTAGTGGAGGAAAAGAGATTCCTGCAGGAAGAGGAGCAGCAGCGGCTGGATGACGAGGCTCTGGAAGCGGGGCCTAGAGAAAGTTGAGAACCCGACACCCGTCATGCCCTCTCGCAGGAATCGACAGCCTGATTCTCACGTGTTGTCCCGCTGCGATCCCGGTCCAGTCCAGGAGCGACCCCGATCACCCGCCGTCTCTGTTGTACTTCACCTCACCAAACCATCTTAACTTACAGAGCGCAGTTAAAGATAGACTCCACGGGCTCGCGTTGCATTGCCTGCGTGGACCGCTGAATACTAAACCGACCACATTACTTTGAACTCTCGCCTCCCTAAGAAGCTTTACCTTACCTGTCGACTTGTTCTCCTCCCGCGAGGCGCCTTGAGCTTGTAATGGTGCTACTAAACCTGTAGAATGTACATAAAGCACCATCTTTACTCCATTTGTACCTGGTGCTCTAGATTTTTAGGCCTTTCCTGACCGTAAGCATTGTATTTTCTATTTCTTTTCTTCAGCTGCTTTCTGTTGAGAATTACCAAACCTTCTCTCTCGTGCCAGTAAAAGTATCCATCCAGAAGGCCTTCGCTGAAATGGCAGAAGATGGCATCTAATGTAGAAGCGGTATTGAAACAACGCATCAGAAACTAAAGCTGTTGTAGTTCAACCATGAAGGTACAAAGCAAAGCTTTAAGGTCCAAATGTAGAAATGTTGTTTTGATGGGAAAATGTGAGCAACGGTTTCATCTCGTATATTGTCTAATGCGTACGCTGCTTGCAAATGAATGCATGTCATAAAATATTAATGCCATATTTATTTTCCTTTTTTTTGTACCTTGCATACCATTTAAATTGTATAATGCTTTTGCCATTTTTAAAAGGCTATAGTGTATTTTATGAAAATATAAGTTGTATAAAATAAATGAAGAAAAAAATCGTGACAGGAGAGGAAAGGCGGTCTCTCTTACTATGTCATAAAGCTGGCAGGTTGTTACAGTTTACAGGACTTTGTTACTGTATGTATGCTTTGCATAAATCTGCCTCATAATGTCCATTGCTGTACAGGAATATTCTAGCACCCATTCAATAAACATGGGCAATATTGCGTTTTGTGATGTTCTTTTTTTGTCAGTGCAATGCCAAATAATTAGCATTTCTGGCTGATTATATCAGTGTTGGTACGTGTCTTTTTTTTTTTTTTTGTTTAAGTAGTCTCTTGTGCTCACCAAGGCTTCATTTATTTGAATAATAATAAATATTGCATTTTAAAATAACTTTTCTATTTTATTATATTTTAAAATGTAATATTCCTTTGATCGCAAAGCTGAATGATCAGAAATCCATTGTAACATTTTAAATGTCTTTACAGTCACATTTTTGACAAATTCACTGCATCGTGAATTTAATTTTTTTCTTTCTAAAAATCTTACTGACCCCAAACTATTTTATAGGTAGCATGTGTTTAATTATAGAGAGAGCGAGAGAATTTTTGGCTGCAGTATAGATATTTACAAAATCTTCATGCATACTGCTTGAACTCTGACTTGTGTTTGTATTGCGGATTTCTTATAACATCCCAAGGACAAATGCAAGTCAAGCAGGTCATTAGTTGCCATTGCTGATATTAGGCATTGCTATTCACTTACAGTACATGCTCTCTGCCATGTTCAGCATTTTAGGAGAAAAGTCCTTGTCAGTTATGGTTAAGAATATATTTTTATACACTGAATATTTAAAGTTGCATCTGTTTAACTGCAGATTTCAGCAGCTCATCTCAAACTCTTGCTTTCTGGTTATTTACAGGCCCTAAATGATTCACTCATTGGCATAACTGGGAGTCGTTTGAATAGCATTCTGATTTGATCTCAAAACCTGTTCAGAACTTCAGTTCACATTTCACCTATAAAGTAAAAAGAAATGCTGAAAATTTGTTATACAAAATTTGTAATTCTCTTTTTTTTATCATTTATTGTTTTTACTGCAATATTATTTAAAGAAGTGAAGTTCTTAAATTGTTTGCATTTGATGTGTATGTGTTTATTCCCTCATTATCAAGATGTAACAGGTGTCATTTTTAGCATATACATGCTTGTCAGGTTTCCACAGAGCTTGTGTGATGACTGGCTTGAGAATCAGAGTTTTGTCTAATAATAAACTTGAGTTTATCAGGGCCCCGACAAATGGCATGGTTGTCGTCAGGGGCCTTCTTAGGTCCTATACAAGCCATTGGTGCTCTCTGAAGTCTATTGAATTTCTCAGCTGTCTTAGCAGTTGCTGCCTCTGTGCGGGTTTTGGGAGGACTGGTGGCATGTCTGTAACACTGGGAAAAAAAACACCCTCTGTGGATACTTTCTGAAAACCTTTATATTCGTTTTTAACAGGCAACTTTTTAAACGGATCCCAGTCTTTACAGTGAATTTGTGCCGTGGATATTTTTTTCTTAATATTTAACAAAATATTGCTCTTTTGTAGAGTGAAACTTGAGTTATTTGAAGGCCAACTGACTTACAAATCAGGACAAGTTATTCGTTAGCACTAAAAGTCTGAATTTGAGTGATTAAAAACAAAATTGTATCTAGAAAACAACTTCAATGGTCATGGAAATACTGTTTAACGTGAATTCCACAGACAGCCTGTAGATTATTTTTCTATTTTCCGTTTGGGTTGAAGATGAAATGACATCGTCTCATGTTCACTGTAATGGTTATATAGCTGTATAAAATGCTGAATAATCGTTCAAAGCACAGCTGAATTGCTCTTCCATTGCTGCCCTGTTGTTATCAGTTTCCACACTTTATCTTTTAACATTTCCTCCATCAGGCACTGGTAGGAAGACCCCATAGCAGGACCTCAGGATGTTCTGCAACTGCTATTGTCCTCAGTGGAAAAGACAACATTGTTGCAGCAGTAAGTATTTGGTGGGATGCTGATCTAAAGGTCACTTTTTCCTCTGTTCACCGTGATCATTTCAGTAATTCATATTTTGATAAATGTTTAAATAGTGCCTTTAAGTGATTTTCATTTTAGGAATGCCAATCATAAAATGTCTGTTACCTGACACCTGTCATAAGAAACTCATACCGGTTTGTAACAACGTGAGGGTAAGTGAATTTTGTCAGCATATACTGTAGGAGTTTTCTAAATCTAACTTTGATTTCATGCTCTTTGTAAAATAATTGCAACAAAGTTTGCTGGGTGTGGGCGAGTAAAACATCATTCACTCGCCCTCGTGTCTTTCCAAACCTGTTTGACTTTCTTTTCCCCTTGAAAAATAAAAGATATTTTGATGAACAATGGTAATTAAACAGCTTTGGCAACCATTGATTTTCATTACATGGACAAAGTATATTTTAAGCAGCTTCACAGGCTTTAAACGACACCAGACGATGAATAAGGGCCTTATCTAGGAAAAAAAAAGATTCGTTAATCACAGAACAGAGCAAGGCGAGCATTTGTGCTTATAAAACTTTTTTTTTAAATGGCCGTTTCGCTAGATAAGACCCTTATTCATCGTCTGGTGTCGTTTAAAGCACTTTGAAGCTGCACTGAAACTCTCATTTGGACCTTAAACCGTTTGGTTCCCATTGAAGTCCATTATATAGAAAAAATTCCAGAATGTTTTCATCAAAAACCTTAATTTCTTTTCGACTGAGGAAAGAAAGACGTGGACATCTTGGATGACATTGGGGTGAGTAAATTATCAGCAAAAGTTTTGTTTTTGTTTTTAAAAAGTGAACTACTCCTTTAATGTAAAGAATAGGAGTAAGTATAGTTAAAACGTGCAGCTTTAAGATAATGGGGACCGACTTAAGGACTAGTAATAGAGCATGACAAGATTTTTAGTAAATGACAACTTTAAGTTTTAGTTTTGGAATATTAGAACTGCTTGTTATTTACATGATATAAGTAAATAAAAGAAGAATGTTTTTATAATTTTTTTCTTCTGGTATGTAATAGTTAGCAATATGTTCTATTGTGATGAAAAACTAAGGCTAAGTGAGACACATGCAAGGGGTGGAGAAAGAGCAACCAAACGGGGGTGTGTCAAATGGCTCTCCGCACAGTGTGATAAACTTAGTGGATATGTCTATTTTTAACACGCCTCTCTCTGCCCTGTCAACATAGACGGCTGTGTTTTCACCATACTGTTCAGTCAGGCCAGTGGCCCTGGTGGAGCCTGCAGGAGCCCAGCTATTGTGAAAGTCCTTTGAGGGGTTGCTGAGTTTATTTTTGCGGATCTTTGATGTGGACGTGGGCTGTGTCTCTTTAAAATCCTCAGAGACTTTACTCTGTTTGGGTTTAGCCGCCCACTGGGACCGTTGTGGAGATTTGGATTACAGCAAGAACCTGTGTGTACCGAGCTTTGTTCTGACCTTTCTGATTCTTGGACGTGTGGACTCGAGGGGAGAATGTCCACAATGTCCAGTGAAGGTGATGCTGGAGGTCAGCCTTCCACAACCACAATCAGCACCGTGGCCGTACAGGCTGGAGACTCACAGATTGTTGTAGCAGTGCTCAAGGTATTTTAATTTGAGCTATTTTACTTTACAATGCAAAGACGTTTCGTTGTGTAAACATGTTTGTGTCGAATTATCTGTATGGTCATCTACTTCTAAAGGTCAGTTACAAACTGCCCAAAACAGAGCTGCCAGGTTAGTATTACATTGTCCAATCAGAACAAACACTATCAGTATGCACCGTCGACTCACATGGCTAACGGTACAGAACAGACTGGTTTTCAATTCAACCCGTTTTCTTATATAACTAAATTGTTAGGTGTGTTCAGGTTAATTCCCATTTGACTAGGTCAGCTGATGATAGCCAGATGATGTTACCACGCCCAAAATCAAAGGCTTTAAAGAGAACAGTTATTTATCATGCCATCAATCATTGGAATAATTGCCCACTGAATATACGCAAAATGAATGGCAAAGTCTCTTTCTAGTATATCTGAGAATGCCCACTTTAAAATTGTGATTATGGAATGGATATATTTACTGTATGAATGTAATAATGAATATAATACTGTAATAATTTATTCTGAATCATTTCTGATGATGTTTATAATGATGTCTATAATGTTTTTCTGCTTTTAGATTATTATTATGTGATTTTTTTTTTCTCGTTTTTTTTTTTTGTGGAACCTAGGAGGACTGTCTCGTCTCACTTTGGTGACAGCTAATGGGGATCCTTTAACAATAAACAACAAATAAACAATATATTTATTGTACAGCAGAATTTTCTTACTTACTAATATAGTATATTAATATATACTTTTTTATTTATAAATTTTGCAGATTTTAATTTAAGTTAAATTTTTATCAATTTGTTTTGTGATTGTTTGTTTTATTTTAGTACTTCCAACTCAACTTATATACTTAAATACTTCATATACTTATATACTTAATTTATATGCTTAATACTTCAACTTATTTATTTCAGTTAGTTAATTATCAATACATTTCTATTTATGTTTGATTACCAAAATATACAGTATATATTCAATTTTTAGTTTAAAAAGTAATTTAATCATTTTAGTAATACAGTGCAATTTGATGGGGACTGAATTTACATTTTGGGGTGAAATATTCCTTTCTTAATAATATCTTTCAGTTAAAACTACTGCATATGTGAACTCACCGTGAGATCTTCGTTGATTTATCTAAAGCTCTGCAACACAGAAAGGAAACTGCTCCCACCAGTGATGTCCTGAGCACACCGTTTGCTTGGGCTATATTCAACAGACTTTAGGCCTAGGCTATCAATACAACCTTTTGTTTTTTTGTGAGAGAATTCCATGCACTGTGAATTTTCCAAAAATGCCTGACATAGTGACTAATAGCCGGAATACAAAAACAGCTGTGAGACAAACACAGAGCCCTGTAATGGTCCAAACTACTTTTGGCATGAATTATTCATAATGGTTTTATGCGACCGTTCATCCTCCTGTCTTGTTATTGTCTAGTGTGTGCTTGTTAGTATGGCACTGCTGTGTTTCAAGGAATAGTTCATCCCAAAATTAATATTTTCACTTCTCGTAATTTATATGCTGTTAATATGTATTTTAGGGTCAAAAAGTAGTCCTTTTGAAGGCTTTGGATAAAAGCGTCAGCTAAATAAAAAATGAATAAAAGTGCTTGCCTGACATCATTTAATAGCTTTGTGTGGGAAACAGTATATTTAAGTTGTTATTCACTGATAATCTTCCCTTCACCAGTGTTGCGGGAGATTTGATATCATTGGCTTTTTAGGTTGAAGCAGTGTTGTAGTCGAGACCACCTCACTCGAGTCCGAGTCGAGACAGAGACCATAGAGAGTCGAGTCCGAGTCGAGTCCGAGACCAGAGACGGTCGAGTCCGAGTCGAGACCGAGACCAGTGAGGATTGATTACCTAATTTACTTTTATTTATTTAGAGAAATACTTTTTTTTTTTTTTTTTACTGAATTTACTTAGAGTTAAAAAAATATGATCAGTTTAGGGTAAAAAGGCCACATAGTAGGTGGTGTTAAAAGTAATTTTATTAAAATCACCAATCACTGGGCGTTTCAATCAATTTAAAGAAATATTTTATGAACATACATTAATAATCATGAAAAATATTTTTAATTGAACTCGAGTGGACTCGGGAATAATTCTGAGTCCTAAAAAAAAAAATGTTCGAGTACGAGTCAATTCCGAGTCCAAATGGACACGAGTCCATGACAAGACCAAGACCATTAAAATATGGTCTCGAGACCGAGTCCGAGACCGAGTCCGAGTCTCGAGTACTACAACACTGGGTTGAAGTATTCACTTTGTTTGTATGGCTGATTCTTCATACACAAAGCTGTTGGTTTTAGCCTGCAATAGACCCAGTATGCTGCCTGAAGCTCTCGTTGAGGAGGGGTTTAGAAAGACTGAATCCTTTATTAGTGGACTATAAGTGAAAATGCTGTAATGTGTATTATTATCTGAAAATTAAAGTGTTTCTTGACCTTAGATGCATGTAAAGCGATTGTAGGACACCTCCAAAAACAAGGAACGTTTAAAATAGCATATCAGGGGCACTTTAATGTATACAGAGCTGTATTTTTTGCTTTTGTTTAACAAACATGACAGGCTGTGGCAGCTGTGGAAGCTTCACATTTCATTCACTCTCAGAATGGCTTGTCCCGAACTTGCAAATTGCAATGCGAATTTAAGATCAGTGCAATTTGCATGCCAAAGTATGCATTGGGACTAGCAATTAATCGGATGAGAATTCACTGAGGGGGCTTGGCATTGAAATCGAAGTGCGCTTTGGCCAGGGGCCAGTGGAGGGACTGGTTTTGTTTACAGTCTGTGAAATGCACTTGGGGCCACGTGGATATAAGAGGTGCAGAAGCACAAGCAAACATTAACACTTCCGTGTGTGTGTTTAAAGTGTGGGGAGCTGGTGCATCTACACCTGATTGAAGCACAACCCAACCTCTTGGAGATTGGAAACAACCAAGATGAGACCAAAAAGCTTCTAGAGGAACACGAGCAGCTTCTTGCCAAACTTAAGGTAATCTCAGCTGTACCAATGCAAAATACAATTTCTTTTTATCTTAACAGACCCCCTGTGGTGAAAATCAAGTTTGTTCATATGTCGATGGTGTTTTTAATTAACCTGGCCCTAGCCAGATGAATTTCGCTCCGCCTAGCTCCACTCATCCATCTGGAACCGATCCATTGAAATGGCGTTTCAGAAGGCTGGGCCTTGTCAAAAATTCTTGCATATGATTGGATAAGCCACTTGTCTGTTATCTTTATCGGCGTGCTATTTCAACCACTCACACCGAAGCCAACCCGTGATGCCGATGAGAGCGACGCAACTGAAATATTAGGAAATATTAAATGAAACAATATTAGGTAGATTGGATAACACGGATTAAATAGCAGCATCAATGTTAACGCTTGCTTCCTCGATGCGAGCCGCCATTGTTGTCTGAATCAAAACAGTCTCACGGTCGCTTCTCCACTACGTCACATCTATGAAACTCCCGCCCTGCGTCCTGATTGGCTAAGCCATAAAGTTGGTTGGAGAAATCACTCTCAATGGAAGAGGTTCCAGATGGATGTGAGTGAAGCTAGGCAGAGCTAAGCGGAACGACATTCATCTGGCTAGGGCCAGGTTAGTTTTTAATGTGGTTTAAAGGAGAACTCTGGTGCAAAATGAACCTTTGGTCTAATAACACATCGGTACATAGTGACCGTTCTCTGAGATTTGTTTTCATGATAATCGAATGTAAAGAGTTTTATCTCTAAAAACTGTTTAGGGAATAACGCTAGAAATGGGGGCATTTACTAAGTAAAAAGAAATCGCTAGTTCATACTACTAACAAGGCTCAAAATAGCCCCACACTAACAAAGTAACATAATGAGGGTCCATACATGCAAAGCAAAGCATTGAGAACTTTGTAAGTGTACTTTATAAAGACAGTCCATTTCGTGTATACAGGCAGGAGCCATCTTTGGAAAACAGACTCGACAAGTCGAACCACGAACAACGTGCCAAATGAGCTGAACTGTATGAAGTTCAGCGAACTTCTGAAATTTATGAACGGCGTTCGTGAGTCAACTTGTCAAAACTAATTTCCAAAGATGGCTCCTGCCTGTATACAAGTGGACTGTCTTTATAAAATATCTTCTTATATGCCCCCATATACTAGCGTTATATGCTAAACAGTTTTTAGAGATAAAATTCTTTACCTTCCATTATCATGAAAACAAATCTCTGAGAACGGTTGACTATGTACCGATGTTTTATTAGACCAAAGGTTCATTTTGCGCCAGAGTTCTACTTTAAGACAATCCAGTCTGTCTACACCATTGGTGAGTATTTTCTCCTTAAAACTGCGGGGAACCAAAGACATGAATGGTGTTTCTGACATCACAAACAACCTTGTAACCAATCAGGTCAACGACTGATCATCAACAGGTGGATCTATGAGCTGTTTTGGTTGCTAATTTGCATATTCATAAAATAGCGTATACTAAATGAGGCAAGGGTGTTACATTCAAGCTATTTTAAGGCATGAATACATTTTTTCAAGGAAAAACTTTTAAATATGTAATTTTGGTGATCAAAGATCAAAGGGATATAATGATTCACTAAACGGGGGCTCTAAAGCACAATTGTTTTATTTTGGAGACTACCAGACAAAAGTTAAATTTCTCATGATCTCTTTAAAACCATTTTTTATCTTAAGGTTTTATGCAGACATTTTATTATTATTATTATTATTTCTACTACTGTACGGAGTTGTACTAGAGAGTGAAGTAAACGTCCTTACTGTATTTATTGATCAAATAAATGCAGCTTGAGTGAGAATAAGAGACTTTGACTCAAAAATTTGTTTTAGCAACTTTAAAGAAGCTATAATATAGTTTTGATGATTCCCAAACTACAGTTATTTTATAGTGTTGATGGCTTTATTATTATTCTGAAAAGTAAAAAGTAGTATGTGTGTTCAAACTTTTGTCTGGCATATATTTGTATGGTTTTCTGTTCTGTCGGTGCCCTATCTTAAGCCCAATGTCTTCCTCACAGAACCATGAGGAGATGATTAATTGCATTTCCACTGATGCTTTACAGTATGTTGCCGTTGTTGGAGGCTCATGAACTTTAATGCCTATTTAAGACCCACCACAGTTTAACTGCAAGATTCTTTATTGTTTCATTTGAGCCTTTGAAATATGATTGTTATAAATCTGCTCTTTTCAGTGGGATGATTCCATCATGAGTAATGTTTTGAAGGTGAATTATAAAGTTATTTGCTGGGTAAAAATCAAGGATTTAATGAAGAGAAATTAATAACAGATGTTTAACATTCTGTGCACAGTTTTCATAAGACACATGCACACTTTTGTATTGCCCTATCTAAATAGCTGGCGTTGCCACAAAGCGATGCTTTCAGACCTTACAAGGGGAGTTCTTTGCTGCTTTGATCTGCCTTAAAAATATTTATTTGAACATACAATTATATGCATTTCTGTGCTATATTTGAAAGTGAAAAAAAAATGGTCAGACCGCTCCAAACTGTTTGGGTGAACATCAGAGCTGCTATCTGACCAAAAGTAACTACAGACCCAGAACGGAGAGTATAGCCTTTAATCAAAACAAACAACAACAAAAAATCCCCTACCACAGTTAAAGCAGCATTGCATATTAATATTTCATTATGTGCGTATGTGCATCTGCCCACCAGACGTGTCTAATCAGCATGGAAGCTGCTTCTTGTTTACAGTTTAAATAAAAGAAAGATTTGGGTACACTAAAAGGATAATTCACTTTGAAATACATTTTTTATACGTTTTAGCTTACCTCAAGGGCATCCTAGATGTAGGTGTCTTTGTTTCCGCAGTATTTTCAATTTTGATATTTTTAGGTCAAACCATTGTTTGTCAGTCATATAATGGAGGTCTATGGTCACCACCTCGAAGAGCATGCACAGAGAAGTCCAAATTAAACATGATTTAATGACTTGTAAATGTAAGTACACATTGATGGCCTAAGACACAAAACGAGCGGTTTGTGTGAGAAAACGAACAGTGTTTATATCGTTTTTACCTCTTGTAACCTCAGCAACATGCAGTGATCTGATGGCGCGGGCGCTTCTGGCTTGCGTTCAGATCACTTGGACATGACGGCTCGTTTCGTGTCTCATGCCATCAATGTGTACTTACATTTACGAGTCATTAAATCATGTTTAATTTGGACTTCAGGTGGTGACCATAGACCCGCATTATATGACTGACAGACAAGAACGGTTTGACCTAAAAATATCAAAATTGAAACTACTGCGGAAACAAAGACACCTACATTTTGGATGCCCTTGAGGCAAGCTAAAACATACCAAAAATTAATTTCAAAATGAACTATCCCTATAATATACTTAATAATACTCTGATAATTGCATTTCAATCCAACAGAAAAATGAAGGAGGTGTGTGGGCTTTGCTGGAGGAGGTAGATAAAACAGCAGCTCAGAAGGAAAGAGAGGGTCTGGTGTATGAGGCAATGGCTGTCTCTCTCAGCGAGGCTTGGAAAACACTGGTGACCCACCTGGAGAAGAGGAGATCCCTCCTGATCTTGGCTTGCTATTTCTTTGAGTGTGCTCTGGAGGTAATGTAGTTGCTTATAGGACCGGCTGACATACTTGAACCCACAGAGACTCGCTGTTGCAATTTGCACGTTTAAAATGAGATTTATTTTTTGAAGCCGAAAATGCAAAGGGAACTGTGTCTTTATGTGTCCTTTAGGGGCCACTGGGCATAACAACAGTGACATTTTGTAACTTTAAAAGCCCATTGTTATATTTTCTCAACATTTTCCAAACATAAAGTATCATTATTTTCATAACCAGCGGCTTTTAAAAACAATTTATAGAAAAAAAGCTTGTTCTCTGATGGTTAAACAGTCCACGGGGATTGCAGTACGCGGTGTACTGTTCAAAACAATGACGGTTTTTGTTTTTACAGCTTTAAAATTGGAAACCATGGTGCTTTTTTGATATTGAACATGCAATGTTACGTTTTTTTTTTTAAATTTCTTCAGTTTTTTATAGTGAACAACCACTTCTGTGTAAGTCAGTCACAATACTTTGAAATCTGCTTCCGCTTTAAATTCCAGATAAAAGATGACTCCTCATCAAGGTCACACGCTGCTGTTTTGACAGAAGCCGAAAGCGAAAACAAATGTTGAACGTGTTTCAGAACAGTGTTTGTTTTGCTGCTAACATTTAAACACACATGCTTCCTGCTAAATTACCGTTATGATGATGTACATAGTCGACTGCATTCATCCGTTGAAGGTTGCTGCTATCATTTTTGTTACGCGATGGAGTTGTCTTTCACCAGAAACTGGTCATGCAGAGTACACACACTGTTTCCGAGCAGATGTTGAAAGAAATGTGGAGTATACCAGATCTCAGATATCGTTCTTTCTCAGAGATGAGAATCAAAAGGACTTTAACTCTTTTTCTTCCAAAGTGATTCCATCAACAATTGCTTTATTAGGAACTTTTGAAGTAATCTGAAGTATTTTGGTAGCATTTTGATATTTGCATTACTGAAACCATCTATTACAACAAAACTCTGTTCTGAATTTGATTCTGAACTACATGTTGTCATGTGAGCAACAAGTCAGTAACAAAAATCTCAAAAACATACAACACAGTAACAATTTTTTGTTCATTTTCGTTGGAAATGGCTATAATCACAAATAGTTGTTTGATTCAAACCAGTGACTCAAGTATTTTTAGTTCATGGGAGTAATTTGCCTTATACTGGTCACATGCTTGTTGCGTACAGTTCTTTCTATAAATCTATACTTTTTTTTTTTTTACAGTTTCCACTGAAAGTGCAATCATTTTCAACATTGACAATAATAAAAAAAAATATTTCTTGAGCGCCAAATTAACTCATGAGAAAGATTTATGATATATCGTGTGACACTAAAAAATCAGCTTTGGATGTACGGGAATAAATTCGAGTTATGTTAAACTGTAATAATATTTCATAACACTATTTTACTGATTAAAGCTACACTGTGTGATTTTTACCCCCATCTAGTGGTGAAAAGGTATATGACCATCCAGTGAATATTAGTTTCTGTTCCTCTCAATTCCGATTTCGTTTTAACTCCTACGGTGGCCAATGTAGTGCAATATTAACATGGCTTCCAGTTCGACCTCGTCCATGAGTGTTAACTCAAACGTAAACGCGAATTAACAGGTATGTCCCTCTTTAGCTAATGTACATTCAAGATGGAGGGGCAACATGGCGACCGACATTAGAACCCCTTACCCGTATGTATTTTCAATGGCATATTATACACTCACAAGAATACTTTATTACTTGAACGAAGTAAATATACATTAATGAGCACATATATTTTTGGAAGAACTAAGTGTTTTTAGCTAAGAATAAACTAAAATAGTTACACAGTGTAGCTTTAAATAAGCCCTAAACTTGAACATATTTTTTTTTAATTAATATTTCCATAAGCCTTTTAATTGTACCAGTCTTTTCAGCTGCCTTTAAAAAACTTTTTTCAATTATAGTTTGCCATCAGCATAGACGAAGCTGAGGACTTTCAGAGTGTTGGCCAGAAGTCGACCTCTGCAGACAACATGAACGAATTGCTTCAGAGACACGGCACTATTAGAAGAGGTACGAGCTTTGTTCCCCAGGTTTGTCTGTCATTCAAGCTAAGTAACTACAGGCACCACTCTGAACACCCTTGCGACTCACAGTCACCCGAACACCAAAGCAACTGACTTAATGTATGACGCACCCAACACCCTAGCAGCAAGAGCAAAGTCTGTAGTGGAAGCTTTGTTAGATTGACAGTAAAAAACACTATAATGAGTTCCTCATCATATGAACGTCAAAATAAGTGTGCATAAAGCTTACTGTTACGCTGTAGGATCAAACACACCAAAGCTTGTGCTCTGTCCTCAGGGATGTTGGAGAAGTCAATGCTGGTGTTGAATAAGAGTCGTGAGTTGCTGGAATTTTTGAAGGACTTCCAGTCTGAGAAGGCCCTGCAGTATGACAGAGCTTCTCATGGGGCCTGGAGCAGCTTTGGGAAAGTTGAAGGTCTAATGGAGATTCTGCAGGACAGACGCAGGCAAGTGGACCTTTGCATGAGACATCAGCAGCATGAGCTGGAAACAATCCACCGGATTTGCCAATGGGAGCGACAGGAACAGGAGGTAAGCCACCCTGCCAGAAGAAAAGGTCCTATTTATTATAGAAAGTGGAGATATTGTGTCTTAAAGGAGTAGTTCACTTTAAAAAAAACTAAAAAAACTTTCGCTGATAATTTACTCACCCCCATGTCATCCAAGATGTCCATGTCTTTCTTTCTTCAGTCGAGAAGAAATTAAGGTTTTCGATGAAAACATTCCAGGATTTTCTCCATATAATGGACTTCATTGGGAACCAAACGGTTCAAGGTCCAAATGACAGTTTCAGTACAGCTTCAAATGGCTTTAATCGACATCAGACGATGAATAAGGGTCTTACCTAGCGAAACGATCGCTCATTTCAAAAATAAATAAAAAACTTTTATGTTCTATAAGCTCATAAGCTCACCTTGCTCTGTTCTGTGATGCACGTTTAGCAAAATGAACAAATCATTTTGTTAGTTGAATGAACGAAATGACTCGAAAAAAGAACTACTCCTTTAAAAGAAGATATGCCATCAGCTGCACCTGGACTTGCAACAAAAGAGTGTAATAGGCACTATTTTTAAGTGTTCAGCTTTGTTGTAGTTGTTTTCTGAATAAAACATTAAAATTTACTGATTGCTCCTTTAAGATATACCACATGACATCAGAATAAAATGAAAACAGTATATGTCTGGCTGTGCTGCATAAAGGGCTCTGCAGAAACCAGTCCCAATCCTGACATTACTGCCATTGTGCAATGAATAACTTGGTAATAAAATATGATATGATGAATATAGCTAACGTGAAAGTCATTATTTTCATGATAACGGCTTTTTGTTGTGTTCACTTTAGTTTGTAAAAGTAAAGGTTACTCAAGCTCAAAGACACTGCAAAAACACGCTGATGACTGGCTGCCTTTTAAAAATGTTGAACTAAAATAACTGTCCAGCATACTTAACATGCTGAGAGGGGACAGCACACGTGCTTGTGTTTGATATGATCCCTGTGAAAATGCTCTTACTGCTTTCACTAATGTTCTGAATCACAAAGTTCAATTAAAATAATAATACTGAATAAAAAAAAAAAACTGTGAATCAAATCATATTTAAGATTATCAAATAAAAAAAAAAACAGTGAGATGTGTTTAGAACAGCCTTTCTCAAAGTGGGTGCCGCGGCACACTGGGGTGCCCCCTAGCTGTGTCAGGGGTGCCGCCAAAAAATTACGTAGGCTAAAAAAATGTGAAAAAAAAAACAGAAAAAAAACCAGCTGACATTTCATATATAAATATATTTGAATTTACATATTTACATTTTTCTTTTTAAACATATGAACATATTAATAAAATTGTAAATTCATTTTAGATAAATATATAAAATTAATCATAAAAAAATCCGTCTCACAAGACCGAAGCAAGACACACACAACTTGACGCAAGTGACGCAATCCATAGCAACGCGTTATAGCAACACCTCAGACTGACAGAAACGTAAAAATAAACGTGAATTTAGGCCACTTTAGTTACAGCATTATGGGTCGTTTTTTGAAAAGAAAATCCCCACAAGAGCCGGGGATTTTTATTTTATTTTATCTGCATCCTGCACTTCATTTGAGTTCTCCTGGTCTGGATTTGTTATTGGGTTCTTGTATTGGGCGGTCCACCTCTTACAGTTTTATGCATTTGTATCTCTGATTAATTATTTTGTGAATTACTTTGCAAACCTGTGTTTTTAAAGGTGCTATAAAGTTTTTATTATTATTGTTATTTACAGTTCATATTATGCTCTGTTCATTACTGTTATGTCTAACTAAACAAGACATTTGCATTTAAATTTGGGTTATGCAGTGTTTTTAAATTATATTTTACACTGGGGTGCCTTGAGATTTTATGCACTTTTGAAAGGTGCCCTAACTGAAAAAAGTTTGAGAAAGGCTGGTTTAGAACATACACTGTAAAAAAAATCTTTCCACGATTAGTAATCACAACATTTTTTCTTTTGTCAAATCAACTTAATTTATTTAGTTCAGATAACATATAATTTTGTTTCTGATGATTAAATCATTCTCCTTCATTGTATGAACTCACTTAAAATTTGAAGGCAACCAGGTTACTTACTTTTTTAAGTTAAACCAACAATATTTTTTTTACAGTGTACCTACACTAATCTTGCTGGAAACAGTGATCATCAGGTTTTATGTATGCCAGATCTGTACTGCTGTCATTAAAGACAGCAAATAATAAAATATATAAAATAAATAATAAAAAAATACTTGTATCTATTTTCAAGCTCATCTTTTGTAATTTAATTTCGTATTAAATTCTTCAGGTCTCACACTTTTCTCAATGTTGCATCTAAAAACTGTGTAATATGTGCTTTTAAACAGGTAACACAATGGTTTAAGGAAAAGACGACTTTGCTCTTGGAAAAAAGTCAGCTGGGTTCATCTCTGTCAGAAAATGAGGACTTACTACATGAATGCAAAGAGTTTGAACAGAAAGCCAAGGTAAGAGATCACTTTACAATAAACATTTGGATTCAGTTTAAATTGAGAGTAAAATAAAATAAATAAACCATATTTTGCAGTATTTGTGGGTGGGTTCTCAAAATACAATGAATAAATGTCATAATTAAATTTGAAATAATTGTTTCGCCATGTTTGCTCTGTCCCAGGTGCGCTGTCTGCTAAAAAAACAATTTAGTAGGAATATTTCAGGTGTTATTTATTTCTCTTTTCCAAAATGTTTCAAAACGAAACACATTCCTCCAGTTTCACAGACCAGGCTTAAGTCTAGTCTCAGACTAAAATGCATGTTTGAGCCGTTTAACTGAAAGCAACTTGCACTGACATCTTAAAATATTAATATTAATGTATTGTTGTTGTTTTTTCTAAGGCATTATTAAATGTCCTAATTAAACTAAAACCTAATCCTGGGCAAATCTAAGCCCTGTCTGTGAATCCAATGTGTTTTAATTGGTTAAATCTATAATTAGTTTAAAGTTCTTTGTCCACAAATGCTATATCACATTTTGCACATTCAAACAACTATTTTACTAGCAAAAGCCAGACATCAGGATGTGACATCATTTTGGTGGGAAAACAACACATACATCAGTTAAAAAAAAAGTATAATAATCGTATACATTAAATAAATAATTTTAATAAAAAATAACATTAATTTAAAAAAATAGTTTGATATAATGACAGAAATGTGTATACTATTATATAACTTTTGAAATTAAATTGGCATCAGCATGTAATTTAAGTCCCTCACTGAGCCACAGCTACAGTAACATTAGATTTCTATTTCTGAACTGTTAATCTACTTGCCATTGTGTGAAATAATCAAGTTATAATTAATAAAATGTCTGAGCGTGACCACAGCATATTACTTCAAATCTGATATAGAAATAGCTGCTAGTATCACAGCACACACACATTCTTATCCAATTTAAAAGGTACTTCATATCAGGACTGGCCCAAATAATACCGTCTGTCATTGTGTTTCATACTGTATCTTCCTTCAGGACTGGGGAGTGCTGGTCGAGAGGTTACTACAGCAGGCATCAGATCTGCTTTCCCCCAATGAGTCCACACAACTCCAGAGCTTGTCAGAGAAGAGTGATAACCTCAAAACTACACACGAGCGCTTCTGGAGCCTCATGATGAATCGTCTGGCTCATCTACAGGAGAGCAATGCCTTTTACAGCAGTGCTAATAAAGTATGCACTGTAGTCTAGTAGCACTTCACATGCTTTGACTAAGTTGAGGTTTGGATAACTGAGCTGATAGAGATCTAACTCTTGGTAAACACTTCAGCGGCTGTATGTCTTCTGAGCGCATGCTAGTGACTTATGTGTTTTGTTGTTGGAGGTAGTACCCCCTAGTGGAGATGTGAATGGGCTCTATGCACGGCGTTATTTCCAGTGAAGGATTAAGGATGCTCGATAACTTCCGCCGATCATAGAGTCCAATGCAATACCGAGAATTTATATTGAATTTTATACTCCATGGTTATACTAAAGAAACGTTAGTCACAAAAACAGATAAAACAGACACCCCTCGTTGTGTTTATGCTTCTTTTTAAAATTATATTAAATAAACATAACTATATATAAAATTACATCTAAACGTATGTACGTTTCGTTTCAAAGACGGGAGGACAGTAAATATTGAAGACTCTGCCATAATCCCGTTTTCTCCGGTTTTCCTCCGCTTTAATCTACACAACCGGTAATGAACGAGCATCCTTACGTCAAATGCGGAACTTATGCGTGCATATAGCCCATTGGATTATAAAAGAGAGAGAGGAGAAAATAGAGTGATTTGTTGCAAACATTGATATAAAGCTGTTTGGTCATGAAGGTTAATTTGCAGTGAACTTTATTTCCTCAGGAATAAAGTTTTTTAAGTCCTGTTATTGACATTTTTTTTTGAAGAAACGTTAAACGTAAATTATACGGATACCTTAAAGGTGAATTTTTGTTGTGTGCTTATAAAATGTAAGTTGATATAGTTTATAAATGCAGAGTGTGTAAAGGAATATCAGGGAAATTGAATATTGCATAATATATTTAATGTCTTTAATATTTAAAGAACAGCAACTACATCATTACAGAAACTTCTACTTTCAGATTACTTTTGACCAAACTCGTTTATTGCATTGAATTGAATAGGGTTTGTGAAGGAACTGCAGGGGGTTTGTGAGTTTAATGAAAAGCAAATGTCAAATTAAAATAATTATTAATGTGTAATTACCCGCCCGACTAATGGCTTGTCTGACTTTCTGAACGTATTTAAGTGCTAGGCTTTTTAGCTTTTTAGGCTGATTTACTGAGTGATAACATCAGTCTTTTGAGGGCCATAATGGAGACATTTGTACTGAATTAATTTGTAAAGTATAAATTGTTTAAATATATATTTCAAGAGATTGGATCCTGACTTACAAATGGAAATTAGTGTCCCTATATTTTATGTGTTAGTCAGCATACACTCAAACATTACTGATTCACATTTATGTATTAAACACTAAAGTTTTTATGACTTTTTTTTTTTTTTTTTTTTTTGTCATCAGGCATTTGAGGTGCTGGGCACGATAGAGATTGCTATAAAGGAGCTGAAGACTCAACCTCTGTCATTACCTGAGCAGGCTAGGAAACATGAAGAGTTTTCACGCCGTATCAAAGACTCATCCACCGAGCCTCTTCAGAGAGGTCAGCTGTTCCTTCAGAAGCTCGACCCACAGAGGTGAGATGACAAAGAGCAGATGGTACAGTGTGTTTAAAAAAAGACCCTATCACAGTTGATATCCAGACACCAGGTTTTCCATGGATTGGGATGTTCTGTGCATTGTCTGGCATCTTTGTTTGTTTGTTTGTTAGTGCCCAAGTTGGAGGAATACAAAGGATGCTGGGATACATCAAAGAGAGAATTGAGGTTCTGAGCCACGAGTGTCATGCCCACAGAGTGTTAACAGGCAAAAGGCAGCAGCTGGTGTCCTCCTTTGAAGAACTGGTGGATAAGGTATGGAAAATGAGATGTTTTAAGACAACTCTAATAAGATCGAATTATGAGAGAAACAGCTTTTTTTTTTTGATACATTATTTTAAAATGATTGTAATTAATAATAATACTTAAAATGCAAAGACATCATTTATATGAAGTATTTATTATACATAATGGTTGTATTTGCTGTTGCCTTTCTAATCAAATGCAAAAATATAATTATTATTTACGGTTGACTTTCTATTTATGCTGATTAAAAACAAATCAAATTTATTTATCTAATGCCACAAAATATGTAAATTTTTAGCACATTTCTCCACCTAATAATTATAAAAAATAATAATGATTTATGTACAGTATTGTTGCCATTGCTGTTGTCTTAAAGGAGTAGTTCACTTAAAAAAAAAAAAAAACTTCTGCTGATAATTTACACACCCCCTTGTCATCCAAGATGTCCATGTCATTCTTTCTTCAGTTGAAAAGAAATTAAGGTTTTTGATGAAAACATTCCAGGATTTTCTCCATATAATGGACTTCAATGGGAACCAAACGGTTCAAGGTCCAAAAGACAGTTTCAATGCAAACTGCAAACTGTTGAAAGGGCTTTAAACGATTTCAGACGATGAATAAGGGTCTTATCAAGCGAAACGATCGCTCATTTAAAAAAAATAAATAACAAAGTTTAAGTTTTATAAGCTCAAATGGTCGCTTTGCTCTGTTCTGTGATGCGCGTTCGTGACTCTCCTGTTCGAACTCGTTTATCAAAATGAACAAATCTTTTTCGTGTCATTTGGTTCATTCAACGAACGAAATGAACGAGTTTACTTGGGAAAATATTCATTCATTTTGATGAACGAGTTCGAACAGGAGAGTCACAAACGTGCATCTAACCCTAACAGAGCAAGGCGACCATTTGAGCTTATAAAACTTAAACTTTTTTTTTTTTAAATGAGCGATCGTTTCACTTGATAAGACCCTTAGTCATCGTCTGAAATTTTGCACTGAAACTGTCTTTTGGACCTTGAACCGTTTGGTTCCCATTGAAGTCCATAACATGGAGAAAAATCCTGGAATGTTTTCATCAAAAACCTTAATTTCTTTTCGACTGAAGAAAGAAAGACATGGATATCTTGGATGACATGGGGGTGAGTAAATTATCAGCAAGTTTTTTTAAAAAAGTGAACCACTCCTTTAATGCTGAAAGGACGAATCCTATTCATTTATAACATAATCATTTTAAGTGTATGTATTTCCTCAATGATCTGGATCTCTACAGGTCTCTGCTTGGATTAAGAGCAGCAACAGTGTCCTGTCTGCCAGCACAGAGCCCGGTTCATCTTTAACTGAGGCTGAGGACACCCTTAACAAGCATGTTGAGCTACTCTCACAGTCTCAGGTGTCTTTATACTCGCCTACACTGAGAGTACAATATGATGTGGAAAGTTCAAAGTGAACTATGTTATTTTATACAACCCCTAAAAAGTTTGTAAAAGTGCTATAAAGATCTACTCATTATAAACCGTGGTGTTTTTGTCCTGCAGGATGCTATGAGAGAATCAGAGGCTATATCTAGTTTTATAAAAGAACTAAAGGAACTGGAATCCCCAGAGACGGTCGAGTTTTCCAACAGAGCTTCACTTCTGGCAGAGGAGATGAAGACATTGGTGAGGAACATATCATCACACGTGGAGAGCCTCAGGCCCTATGTGGACTTTTTGCGCTGTGCAGATGAGGTATGGTTATATATTTATGACATGTTTTTATTATAATGAAGTACCCAGTTAGACTACTGTAAGTCCAATGATGATATTTGCTGTGGTGGCACAGGTTGAGGAGCAGATAAGGACCCTTCAGGAATGCTACAAGATCAAGCCAGAGGAAGAGGAAGAAAATGAAGGAGCATGTGCATCCATGAAGGAAATGTTGGATGCTAAGTGGCAGTCGTTGCTGCAGAGGTTTTTCACCATGCAGGATCTAGGCAACAACTTTATTAACTCATCGAACATGGTAAGAAACGCTGTAGTGACAGATTTTAATACAAGCTTAAAGGAGTAGTTCAATTAAAAAAAAAAAAACTTTTGAATCTTGAAACGTTTAAAAAAACAAAACAAATCTTTTTACGAGTCAATTCGTTCATTTTGTTCGTTGATTGAACCAAATGACACGAAAAAAAGATTCGTTCATTTTGATGAACAAGTTCAAACAGGAGAGTCACAAACGCTCATCACAGAACAGAGCAAGGTGACCATTTGAGCTTATAAAACTTAAACTTTATTTATTTATTTTTTTAAATGAGCAATCGTTTCGCTTGATAAGACCCTTATTCATCATCTAGAATCATTTAAAGTCCTTTGAACAGTTTGCAGTTTGCACTAAAACTGTCTTTTGGACCTTGAACCGTTTGGTTACCAGTAAAGTGCATTATATGGTGAAAAATCCTGGAATGTTTTCATCAAAAACCTTAATTTCTTTTCGACTGAAGAAAGAATGACATGGATATCTTGGATGACATAGGGTTGAGTAAATTATCAGCAAAAGTGTTTTTTTTTTTTTTAGAGGACTACTCCTTTAACAATAAATGGTCTTTACAAATCTATGGCAGTGTCTTGGGGGTTTAAAACAAACAATAAATACATATTATGTGTGTGTGTGTGTGTATGTATGTATGTATGTATGTATTTATTTTGCAGATCAGTGGCAACCTGAATCTAAACGTTAAAGCAGCAGGGCATGTTGTAGAAAAATATATGGAGACACTAACCAGGAAGAAATCTGAACTAGCAGACTTGTGGACATCCTGGCAACTTCATTATAGTCAGATCAAATCTGTGAAGAAGCAATGGAAAAAATGTAAAGATCAACTTAAAAAGGTAACTTGGGATTTCAGAATATGGCAATTTGTGATATTTGGGCCCATCCATGTTATTTTCAATTAATAGAGCATTTTAAGAGACTGCATTTTTTATATATATATACATCAAAACATTATTAATAGACCATCTTTGTTCATTGCCCTACATTTCTGGTTCATTGGCTGCAGGTTCTTCATGATTTAAGGGCATTGGAGGAGATTTTTGCTCCAGCATCAAAGGTTGATTTGGGGGGTGATCCCCAGTCTGTGTATAAGCTACAGGAGAAATTAAACTCTGTAAAGCCAGAATTCCAGGTGAGAGAAGACTTTTTGCTTTCTCATTAGTGCTTCTTAATTTGTTTTAGCAACTTTACAACCAACCTAAATTTGAAAACCTTCATAGCAACTGAATGCAGAGGTGGAATTCCTGGTTAAAACATCCGAGCTGCTCGGCTTAAAGGGGATACCAGTGAAAGAGAAGAACGAGAAAGTTTCTGAGCTTCTGCAGCTACATCAGCATATCACAGATAAAATCAGGGAGTATGAAACCGTTCTCAGTATGGCCGGCAAATTTCACCAGCTTTATCAAGAGGTAAAGTCATAACACTTTATAGAATCAGAGAAATCAGAGATTGTGATGGATTTAAATGTTAATAGATGGACACCTTCTCTTTTTTATTGATGTTTTCACAGTTTTAGAGTAATTAATAATTAAAGCATGAGAATGAAATAGTGATGCGGAAAATTTAAAAGCATCTTCAGTCACCAACCAAGCTGCGCATTCTTTTAGCCAGCGTCACAAGTTACATCCTGACAACTAAAAATTGTTACTAAGCCATTGGACTAAACACTAATTAATAGTAGTAGTAGTAATAATTATAATAATAATCATCATCATCATTCACTATTTGGATGCATTTGTTTTAAACAGTGTTATTACTATATGCTGGAAACTTGTTGCCTGTTTTTCTTTACCTTAAGGCAGGGTAGGTAGGTTTGAGAAACTAGCAGAAAACTGCTGGATTTTGAAAGTATCCAACAGAGAAACTCCCACCCCGCCCTTCTGCGCTCCTTCCAAAGCCACGCCCCCAAAATACAGTAACATCTGGAGGAGGAGTTTACTAGCGAACGGAGAGGAGCGCTGTGCATGGAGTGACATTACCTTTTTTTGCCTTGTTTGCCTGCGCTGACTGTACATGTGATGCGATCTGGGAAAACCCACCACATGGTGAAATTTGACATATTACATATTACTTTCCAAATCAGTTTTTATTTATTTTATCGTATTTCTGTAACAAAAGTTATGGTTATCTGAAGTCGGCTGATCGCTGTGATTTTCAGAAATGGAATTTTGAGAAAAACAGGTTTAATTAACGGTCACGTCCTGCTAGCGGGACGACTGGTGCTCCCTTTTTTATTGCCTTTTTTTCATATCACATATTTTAGTAATCATCATAGATTAGGTATCACTCGAAAGCTTACGAACTCAAAATTCAACCTGTGAAAACCGTTTTGATTGAGAGGCGAGCAAGGACTTTTGAGCGAGCAGCTTCAAACTCCGCTGTTCTCTTGTGCTCCGCATCACACCACATGATAACGCCGGATAAAAATAAATAAATAAAAACTTGCGGGCTGTTGTAGTTCACCCAGGACTGGACTTTATTCTGTTATGTGGTTTAGTTTGATAGGTGAACTGTCTTTAGAAGGAGAGCTAAACGGGAGATATTGTTTTTTGCCCCTCCTCTCCGCCTGCGTGTTCTTAAAGAGAAACACAGTCTTTTCAGCTGGACATTATAAATCGCTATTTTTCTGCACTAAACTAGTGAATTTTCCCAAGATATATTTAGAGATGATAAACAAGATGTTCTAGAATAATAATTTAATAAAAACCCAATTTCGACAAAAAACTGACATTCAATCTATATTTAGACCTTACTGAAAACGTACCAGAGCGACATCCGACGGGTTTTCCCAGATCGAATCACACACTTCCGGCCAATACGTGCCTCTCCTCTTTTGAAAATGAGTGAGTCAACCGGGCGCGCACATGTGGGCAGCTCCTGTAGCAGCAAGGGTGGTCGCCATGGTAGCGAGGGAGAGTGACAGTCGCCCAGCCAATCATTGCATTCGTTCCGAATGGAAAGAGTCGCTGTATTTATTGCAGCCCTGAGAGGACTACAGACACTTGATTTTTATACTCTCCTTTTCAGAGTACTTACATTTAAGATATGCATTGATATATAAAGACAGTTTAAACAAATTTGGGGAAAAGTGTTTTGGAAACAAACTGCCTACCTTGCCTTTAACTACCATGCCAGCTTATTAAATATATATATAAAGACAATTTCGGTTAACCAATAGTATTGCTACTAGTAACAATAATAATTATATTACATTACATTAGATACTGAAATTTGGAGCATAATTGATTGTTTTTACTTTTTTTTTTTTAGTTGGATACCGTCTTACACACAGAACCAGTGATGGTGTTTAGTGACACCAGTCAGGCCAGGACTCAGTTGACTCAGCACCAAGAGAGGCAGTCTCACATCCGCCATCTGTATAAGCTGGCCCTCTCGCTGGGCGCAGACCTCACCAGCACTGTGCAGCAGTCGGTGCGTTGATGGCTTAACAATATTTCATGCCCTCGTTATCTTCAAAAAATCCATGCATTATTTGGATTTCCTTACCTGAATCTAAATTAACTTTTTTTTTTACATTGTCAACAAAAACATGTGTTGATTATTTTATTTGCAATGCATAAACAATACTTATTGATTTGATAGAAACTGCCACAAATGACCATCCTTTTCCCCCTTCTTTATGGTCACAGCATGTGCTGGTGTTGTCCGTGCAGCAGTTACACGAGAAACTGGTAAAGTTGGAGAGGGGAAGCACTGACTGGATCGCTGAGGCTAATAAGTGTGAAGAGAGTTTGATAAGCAACGTTCACTTCTGCCTTCATAAGGAAGAAATCAGTGAGGTGAGTATTGTATGTGTGTGTCAGTTGCTCAGCGTTTAGGTCATTTACTAATCTGTAGTGATCTCTGACCTACTAATCTCATCCGAGGCGCACATCAGGAGAAACACAGGAAGAAAGATTAATATAATATAATATAATATACAAAGTAATATAATATAATATAATATAAAAATAAAGTGTTTATTTGCACTTGACTGTGTTTTTCCCCATGAGGTCCACTTATAATATTTCTGTGCCCAAAGCAATCATAACTTAAGAACTCAGAGGCGTTATTTGCTGTTGTGCTATTAAGACTCCAGTGAAAATGACTGTTGGGTCTAATATAGTTGTTGAGGTCCCTTCCTTCACAGCCTCTTTGCAAAGCCTGCATTGGATTGTGGAAAGCAATGGTGGATTTAAATATGCAAAAATGGCAGTAATTTTTTTAAAATGTATGCATCTTAAAGGAGTAGTTCACTTTTAAAAAACTTTTGCTGATAATGTACTCACCCCCAGGTCATCCAAGATGTCCATGTCTTTCTTTCTTCAGTCGAAAATAAATTAAGGTTTTTGATGAAACCATTCCAGGATTTTTCTCCATATAATGAACTTCATTGGGAACCAAACGGTTCAAAGTCCAGTTTCAGTTTCAGAGCATTTGTGCTTAAGTTTTATAAGCACAAATGTTCGCACAAATCTTTTTTCGAGTCATTTTCGTTTGAACAGGAGAGTCACGAACGTACATCACAGAAAGGCGAGCATTTGTGCTTATAAAACATAAACTTTCTTTTCGACTGAAGAAAGAAAGACATAGACATTTTGGATGACATGGAGGTGAGGAAATTATCAGCAAGTTTTTTTTTGTTTGTTTTTTTAAAGTGAACTACTCCTTTAATGTTGGAAAGTACAGAACAAGCCAATTTTTGCAGCTTAAGTCTCAACAAATGACCTTTTTTCACTGGGGAAGAAATGTTAGGTTCTGGAAGTTAGTATGTTTTAATTTTTTTTTCAGACCACTGAAGCTTTGATTCCACATGATCCCCTTTTAACTGTATAAAGAAGGATTTTGGTCCAGCCTTTCCTGTCAGTCATTTTCCTTAAAGATGTGTTAACGTCCCAGCCCACAGATCCAGGGCTCAGCAACACATGTGTTGGGCTTTTGTGGCTGCCTCTCATTGTCTCTCGCCCTGAATTATTTATAGCTTGTTAAATTTAGTCTGTGAACTGCAGGGATTGTCTTTCCCTCTGTTGACTAAGGGATCCTGCCATTTGTCTCTCATCACTTCAGATAGCAGGAAGGATTCCACCCTTATCACATACTTAATGCCCCCCAACCACAAAACCCACAGTCAATCCCCAGGATTACATGGCAAGCCTCCCAGGGCACTTTCCTATCACGAGTCACGACCCAGTTTCATGATGTCCTTTATGATTTGTGATTACAGCATTGGTTTCTGTGTAAGAGGAAAACAGACATATTCACTTATCTTTCTTTTTCTTTTTCTTTTTTTTTAAGCTGCCACATGGACTGCAAAAAAATGTTAACAATAGTTTAATTTTAGAGATTGGTGAGAGGCAACATAAATCATTTCAAACATTTTAGAACGTCTTCATAAAAACATTTGTTAGCGTTGTGATGATATTATAATCTCTGCCTCCCTCTAGAGGACACAATTTCATTTTTTTTTCCTCTCTGAATGAATAAGCACAGACATATAGACCCGGGGTCCACTAGGGGGCCTCAGCAAACCTTTATAAAGACAAAACATGCAATGAAATTCATTATTTCGAAACATTTTATTTTTAATTTTTATTTATAATTCATCCTCTCAACAACTGTTGTCTTTGAATGATCTTAAAACTGTGATTTCTATACTTTATAAAACCTTATAAATCAGTGTCTTAAAAAATGTAAATATTGAGAACCACTGATTTAGACTTTGTTAATAATCGCAATAATAATTTGTGAACTGTTTAATGCAGAGGACTGTCACTTTCTGTAGATAAACCAGAGAATTAAAAAATAGTTTATATTTTCATAAGGTGATTTCATGCCAAGACATGGGTTGCATTAAACCAATTAAACTCATGGGTCTCTATTAGTTAATCAGCATTCCAGAACCCTTGCGCCTATATCTTACTCCTCAGTCAAATTCAAAGCTTCTTAAACATATCCAAATTAACTATGCCACGTGATGTCATGCTATTTCAATGTATGACTGCTGTAAGACTGTAAATAGAGCAAAGCAATTTCTAAAAGTAGCTGTACTTTATAGAGCTCGTATATTTCCTAGTTTTATGTGAACATTTCTAGTGTGGCTTTAAAATGTAGGGAGTCTTCACTTCTAATCACTGTCTAAACAGTGGGATTTGGAGTGGTGTATAGACTATGAAAAGCTTTTCATGAAATGAAAACATACAAGAGTTCTGTATACAGATAAAAAGAATGGGGTGGATATCGAGAATAAGGCATCAAATTCAATGTCCATGTGAGTCACCAAACCATATTGTCACGTGAGTCATACCCATCGATCCACCATCCTGTCATAAATATTATGCATGAGTAAACAAGCTGACATTTTAGCTTGGACAGTTGCTGCTGTTCATCTGCAAAGAGGACTGACTCTATTTCTCTCACTGTGAGTTCACAAGTCCAGTGTGCATGCTTACAGAAGCGTTCGTATGTTACTGAAAGTATATTTCATTGTAGTCATGCATGTTGACTCCTTTACTGTATATTTTAGAGTTGAATTAGAAGTAAGATCTCTAAAATCTCTGTTTAGTAGTGGATCTAATTGCCCCCAAGATGTGCTGTGATATTTAATGCCTGAATAAAAGTATTAATTTCATATATATATATATATATATATATATATATATATATATATATATATATATATATATACACATATACGTATATATATATTAGGGCTTAACGATTAATCCCGATATACACCACTTTGGTCTGCAGAAACCCCCCATTCCTTGTTTTACAGATCTCAAGGCCATGAAAAAAACAGTGAAATGTTTACTGAGCACAGTTTGAGTAAGTTGTTTAGATGGCAACCATTAATGTAACTGAACTTTCCTCCATGCATATCCCTCTGTTTGGGCGGCAGCAGAATTTTCCTCTACAGCCCCCTGTTGGAAAAATCCAGCAAGACAGTTATGAGGCTTCTTTAACTGGCTCTAAGCTGGGCTGCAGCTGTCTTTGGGCGACACTTGAGCCTGCCATTTGGAGACACGACACCATTGCAAAAACTCATCAGGCTGGACAGAAATGGATCTGCATTATAAATCATCCACCGGTCTGACAATTAATCCCTCTAAAATAATCCCCCTGGACTCTGCCCTCTCCTAAAGATCCTCCCCACATCCATGGACCAACTCATCTTATATTTGATTACGCGTTTCATAATCAGCATGTTAAACAAGGCAGATATTGTGGTTTTAGAGAGGGGTTTTAAAGGGATAGTTCAACCTAAAATGAAAAATGATTCATGTTGTACAAGTTTATGTTGTTCCATATATATCACGGAGGGTGAACCAACACCATGATGATATGCGATTCCGCTTTAAAAACATTTACCATATTGATTTGGCAAGGCAGATTACACAAGTGTATAACACAAGTCTGACTTTATTAGGAATGGGTATTCTCAACCAAAAATAAGATTCGATGATCGCTGGGAATAATTTTGATTATTACTTGAAAATCGCACCCCTCCCCCACACGCTCAGCGGTTAAATGGCGTTTGTAAAAATCCCGCTTTGACTTTAAAGGGTTAGTTCACCTACAAATTAAAATTGTGTCATTAATGACTCATACTCATGTCGTTCCAAGCCCATAAGACCCCCGTTCATCTTTGGAACACAGTTTAAGATATTTTAGATTTATTTCCGAGAGTTTTCTGTCCCTCCATTGAAAATGTATACACAGTATACTGTCCTTATCCAGAAAGGAAATAAAGACATCATCAAAGCAGTCCATGTGACATCAGTGGGTTAGTTAGAATTTTTTGGAGCATTGAAAATATATTTTGGTCCAAAAATAACAAAAGCTACATATATATATATATATATATATATATATATATATATATATATATATATATATATATATATATATAAATATATAACTGTCCTATATATATATGAAGAGTTCAGATGCAAAAGCCTCTAAATGCCATTTGAAATTTTCTTCTTTAATGATGATTTTTATCAAACTTGTACATTTAAGTTCAGTAATTTCACTTAAATAACAATTAATAGGTAATTATCATTGCCATTTAAGTGAAATCACTGACTTAAATATACAAGCTTGATAAAAATGATCATTTTAGAAGAAAATTTCAAATGGCATTTAGAGGCTTTTGCATCTGAACTCTTCATATATATATATATATGTGTGTGTGTGTGTGTGTGTGTGTGTGTGTTTGAAATGTCTATATTAATCAAAACAATTCAAAACATAAAGAAACAGTTGCTCTAGGCTTACTCTATGCTTATATAATCCCTAACATATGAAATGTGCATTTCTCATAGGTGCATTAAACTGCGAAAAGTCAACCGACAAACCGAGCTAGAAAACACTAGCTCATTAATAAAAAATTTAAAAATCTCCTTGCTGTATTTGACACATTCATAATTTTGTGTCATTCAAAGATTTAATTGATTTAATTACTTTTGCCGGTTCTTAAATATTCTTTACAATTTCTAAAAAAAATGTCTGAACTCATGGATATAATATTTCTTCATTCACCCTTAGCTGTCTTTTAGTAGTGTTTTATGCACTTTTTAGGCACTTATTTACATGTTGTTCCTGAATCCTTTATTTTAGCTGAGAGAGTCCTTTAAAGATCTCAAAAAGAAATTCAACAATTTGAAATTCAACTACATGAAGAAAAACGAGAAGTCGAGAAATGTAAAGGCTGTGAAAAATCAGCTCCAGCAAATTGAGATTTACATTGAAAAGCTGCAGGTAAGGAAGTCCTCATTTAATCTGCTTGCACTAATTTTATTAACGTTTTATTCCAAATCTTTTCTTGTCTTTCTTTCTTCAGTCGAAAAGACATTAAGGTTTTTGATGAACACATTCCAAGATTTTTCTCCATATAATGGACTTCAATTGGGAACCAAACGGTTCAAGGTCCAAATGAGAGTTTCATGGCAGCTTCAAAGGGCTTTAAACAACACCAGACGATGAATAAGGGTCTCATCTAGCGAAACCATCTGCCATTTCAAAAATAAAAAAAAACGTTATGTTTTATAAGCTCGCCTTGCTCTGTTCTGTGATGTGCATTCGTGACTCTCCTGTTCAAAATGAACAAATCTTTTATCGAGTCATTGAATGAATGACGTTTTCGCTTGATGAGACCCTTATTCATCGTCCGGTCTGGTTTAAAGTACTTTGAAGCTGCAATGAAACTGTCTTTTGGACCTTGAACCATTTGGTACCCAATGAAGACCATTATATGGAGAAAAATCCTTGAATGTTTTCATCAAAAACCTTACTTTCTTTTCGACTAATGAAAGAAAGACATCTTGGATGACATGGGGGTGAGTAAATTGTCAGCAAAAGTTTTTTTTTTTTAAAGTGAACTAATCCTTTAAGGAGATTTCTTCCTTTTTTAATGCTTTGAGAGTTTTATATTTATAAAATGTAACATCCAAATCCCTCCCTTTTGTAGGTTTTGAAGAAGAAGCTGCAAGCCTTCACTCTGAAAGTATCCAGCAGCAGTGAGAGGCATTTAATTGGCAACAGCCTCAGAGAGATTGAGGATGCCTTAAATGAGCTGCAGAGACAGGTGTGCGACTTTGACAGGGCAGTGGAGGAGTACAAACAGAACCTGGATATGAATGTCAAGCTCCAGCAAGCCTTAGAGGAGGTGGGGTACACCAGGAACATACAGTATAATGAGACAAAACATTTTTTACATGTTCAATTTATAATCCTGTTGTGGAATTTCTGGAATTTTTCATTTCTTTCAAAGTTCACATCTTTTCAACTGTTTACTCTCAGATCTTCCCATTACTAATGCTGCTAGATGAAGTAGAAACAAAAGGAATCGGCTTTGCTTTAACTTATGTTTGCCTTCACATCAGTCTCTCAGTAAATGTCTATAAATAGTCTCTGAAAATAGTCTCTCCTCTCACCTTTCGTTTTAAACACAGTATCAGTTCTGGTGCGACGAGGCAAGTTCCACAATTGTCCGAGTGGGTAAATATTCCTCCCAATGTAAGACTAAGGAAGCAGTCAGCTCTCTCTACAAACAGTTTGAAAAATTTGTGTGGCCCACAATTCCACAGCAAGAGGAGAGAATAAGCCAGATCACAGAGCTGGCAGTGCGGCTGCATGGTGAGAAACTGAGGATGCATTCTGAAATATTGTATTCTTTATCATTACTATGAATAGAGAATATAACCCTCGTTTATGTATGTCAGAGAGCCCAATGGCAGCAATTTGGGAATTTTTTTTAGTTTAAACCCTTCAATTTCTTTATAATGTTCCTCTGATCAATATAAAGTTAGAATGTGCTTTTACAAGGTGAACATGGACTTATTATTAGGGCCCGAGCACTAACAGTGCGAGGACCCTATTGAAACTGTTAGGGTTATTAGGGCCCGAGCACTAACAGTGCGAGGACCCTATTGAAACTGTTAGGATTATTTTTTTTTTTCTTTTTTCTGCAAAGTAAGTGCCATTTTCGGGGCCACAACATGCTCAAAAACTCACCAAATTTGGCACGCATGTCAGGACTGGTGAAAAATTTCGTATTTTGTGGGTTTCGCGGATGGGCGGGGCAAAATGGCACGATAGCGCCACCTAGAAAATTGGAAAAAATTAGCCCCTCGTCCACGTTCAACCTACATGCACGAAATTTGGTGGGGACGTGTATCATATCAAGACGCACAAAAAAGCCTCAAGAACCCATACCCTAAACTCGACAGGATGTCCGCCATTTTGAATTTGGCGGCCATTTTTGGACGATTTACAGACTCCGTACTTTAACGAACTCCTCCTAGGGATTTAGTCGGATGGACTTAAAATTTCTGCTGTGCCTTCTAAAGGCATTGACGATGTAAAGTTGTGCTATCTGCGCGTTTTCGTCGATGGGCGTGTCTGTGGCGTCGAAGATTCGCCATGAAACAGGAAGTTGTAATAACTTGGCTGTAAATGCCCAGACCTGCACGAAATTTTACACATTTGACTAGAGTCCCGCCCTGAACAAATCTACATGCCGACATTCACCCTAAGTCATAGCGCCACCTGCTGGCAACAGGAAGTGACCTGTAACGTAGCAGCCCCCGCCATATGTTTGACCGACATGTACGAAATTTCTGTGGTACATCTACCATGACCAGACGTACAAAAAAGCCTCAAGAACCCATACCCTAAACTCGACAGGAAGTCCGCCATTTTGAATTTGGCGACCGATTTGGGACGATTTACACACTCCGTACCTTAACGAACTCCTCCTAGGGAATTAGTCGGATCAACTTCAAATTTCTGCTGTACCTTCTAAAGGCATTGAAGATGTAAAGTTGTGCTATCTGCGTGTTTTCGTCGATGGGCGTGTCCGTGGCGTCAATGATTCGCCATGAAACAGGAAGTTGTTGTAACTTGGCTGTAAATGCCCAGATCTGCACGAAATTTTACACATTTGACAAGAGTCCCACCCTGAACATATCTACATGCCGACATTCACCCACAGTCATAGCGCCACCTAGTGGCAACAGGAAGTGACCTTAAACGAAGCAGCCCCCGCCGCTTGTTTGACCGACATGTACGAAACTTCTGTGGTACATCTACTATGACCAGACGCACAAAACAGCCTCTTGGAGCGATGCCCTAAACTTGACAGGAAGTCCACCATTTTGAATTTGGAGGCCATTTTTGGACGATTTACACACTCCGTACTTTAACGAACTCCTCCTAGGGATTTAGTCGGACCGACTTCACATTTCTGCTGTGCCTTCTAAAGGCATTGACGATGTAAAGTTGTGCTATTTGCGCATTTTCGTCGATTGGCGTGTCCGAAGCGTTGATGATTCGCCATGAAACAGGAAGTTGTAGTAACTTGGCTGTAAATGCCCAGATCTGCACGAAATTTTACATATTTGACAAGAGTCCCACCCTGAACAAATCTACATGCCGACATTCACCCACAGTCATAGCGCCACCTGCTGGCAACAGGAAGTGGCCTTTAACAAAGCAGCCCCCGCCGCATGTTTGACCGACATGTAAGAAATTTCTGTGGTACATCTACCATGACCAGACGCACAGAAAAGTCTCCTGGAGCGATGCCTTAAACTCAACAGGAAGTCGGCCATTTCTAATTTTACCGCCATTTTTTGATGATTTACTCATTACGTACTTTAACTAACTCCTCCTAGGGCTTTAGTCGGATCGACTTCACATTTCTGCTGTGCCTTCTAAAGGCATTGACGATGTAAAGTTGTGCTATCTGCGGGTTTTCGTCGATGGGCGTGTCCGTGGCGTCGATGATTCGCCTTGAAACAGGAAGTTGTAGTAACTTGACTGTAAAAGCCCAGATATGCATGAAATTTTACACCTTTGACGAGAGTCCCACCCTGAACAAATCTACATTCCGACATTCACCCACAGTCATAGTGCCACCTGCTGGCAACAGGAAGTGACCTTTAACGAAGCAGCGTAGTAAATACACAGCCGCACTGGCTGAGCTGCAGAAAATGCAACGCGGCCGCCTCAGACCCCGACGTGCTACAGGTGCGAGGGCCCGCCCATCGCTGCTTGCAGCTTTAATTTTTTTTTCTTTTTTCTGCAAAGTAAGCGTCATTTTCGGGGCCTCAACATGCTCAAAAACTCACCAAATTTGGCACGCATGTCAGGACTGGTGAAAAATTTCGTATTTTGTGTGTTTCGCGGATGGGCGTGGCAAAATGGCTCCCTAGCGCCACCTAGAAAATTGGAAAAAATTAGCCCCTCGTCCACGTTCAACCTACAAACACGAAATTTGGTGGGGACATGCATCATATCAAGATGCACAAAAAAGCCTCAAGAACCCATACCCTAAACTCGACAGGAAGTCGGCCATTTTGAATTTGGCGCCCATTTTGGGACAATTTACACACTCAGTACTTTAACGAACTCCTCCTAGGGATTTAGTCGGATCGACTTCAAATTTCTGCTGTGCCTTCTAAAGGCATTGACGATGTAAAGTTGTGCGATCTGCGCGTTTTCGTCTATGGGCGTGTCCGTGGCGTCGAAGATTCGCCATGAAACAGGAAGTTGTAGTAACTTGGCTGTAAATGCCCAGATCTGCACGAAATTTTACACATTTGACAAGAGTCCCGTCCTGAACAAATCTACATGCCGACATTCACCCACAGTCATAGCGCCACCTGCTGGCAACAGGAAGTGAACTTTAACGAAGCAGCCCCCGCCGCTTGTTTGACCGATATGTACGAAATTTCTGTGGTACATCTACCATGACCAGACACACAAAAAAGCCTCAAGAACCCATACCCTAAACTCGACAGGAAGTCCGCCATTTTGAATTTGGCGACCGATTTGGGGCGATTTACACACTCCGTACTTTAACGAACTCCTCCTAGGGATTTAGTGGGATCAACTTCACATTTCTGCTGTACCTTCTAAAGGCATTGACGATGTAAAGTTGTGCTATCTGCGCGTTTTCGTCGATGGGTGTGACCGTGGCGTCGATGATTCGCCATGAAACAGGAAGTTGTAGTAACTTGGCTGTAAATGCTCAGATCTGCACGAAATTTTACACATTTGACAAGAGTCCCGCCCTGAACAAATCTACATGCCGACATTCACCCTAAGTCATAGTGCCACCTGCTGGCAACAGGAAGTGACCTTTACCGAAGCAGCGAACCAAATTCACAGCCGCACCGGCTGAGCTGTACAATATGCAACGCGGCCGTCTCACACCCCAACGCGCTACAGGTGCGAGGGCCCGCCCATCGCTGCTTGCAGCTTTAATTTTTAATGTGAAACTTATCCAACATAGTAGCAAATATTGTGGGTCAATTGCACATCAGAAACACTAGAACAATATGATAAAATAAATCCCATTAAACAGGAGTGTATATCAATGATTTCCCCCCAATGTTTTCGTGTTATACTGTAGATATAACCCTGAAGGGCATTTAGTTAGTTGAACTACAGTGTGACTGATTTTTTAAATGTAGGTGCTGAAGATGGGAAGAAATATATGGAGAAAACAATTAACAAACACCATGAAATTGTTGAATCAATAAAAGAACTCTCAAATGGACTGCTGGACCTTGAGGCCAAACTTCAGGTGATGAAAACACCAAACATAATATTGTAATTGATACATTCATCTGAGATTTTTTTTTATGGAAAATACTTTAACTAATATTTTCAAATGAACTCTTTCTGTAGCTAGAGACTTTGAAACAACCTCTTACACCTGAAGACAACAACAAACAGGACACCATTGATACGGTAAACGCCAGTAACACTTCGGCTTACAATTTCGAACATGCCAGAATTACATCGTTCTTCATTTTGTGCATACATGTTACATTCTAAATTGTTACAAATTGTTGCATTCAAATGCAGGACATTACAATTAAAGTAATAGAGTAAAAAAAATAAAAAAATGTTTTCCCTGTTTGTAAATAAAATCTGTGAATATACTTATGTGAATATTTGATGTGTATGATCTAAAGGTATCATTAGTTCAGAGTTTTGAATCGATTCATTGAACTAATTCAGAGAAATGAATCAAACTTGCATATAAACTCTAAAACCATATTTGCTTCTAAAGTTTAAATCCCAACCACAAGACAAGGATCATAAAACCAGTGTAATGATGGTCTAAAAGGGTTTGCTCGGGGCCTTTAAGGAAACATAAAAGACAAATATAATGGTTATTTACTGTCATCAGCAATGGCATTGGAAATATCTGATAAATATTCAGAAAATCGCTCAACCTTAAACCATACTTTTTTCTGTTACCACTTCAGTCTGAACCAAAAGAAAGTGGACACACCCCTGAGATGACAGGCCCACACTGTACTAAAGAAATGCCTGTCGGCAAGAATCCAGAAAACAAGAAACCTCAGCTTCGCAAAACACAAAGCCAAGATCTGCCAGACATGCATCATCCAGAGCATCAAAAAGTGCTACAAGAGACCAGGTTGCACACCCATGAGGCCTATTCCAAGACCAGCAAAGTGGAGACCATCATGTGCAAATCTACTGTAGAGAGAAGAGAAGAAATCCACACTTCCATCTCTAATTCCCGCACCATTAATGTGAGCCATTCCCCTGTGGAGCGGGATAAGAGAAGTCACAGCAAGAGAAACTCACAAGAAACTCCTCCTCCGCCACCTCCACGAGATCCAACTTTATCTCGCCCCATCATCATAGATATAGAAAGGGAATTGCATGGTACAGAGAAACAGCATCCTGTTCAGAAAACCAACTCTGAGGACAAATATCAGGCCTGTAGTAGAAATCATCCTTTACTTTCATATTCCAAGGTGAGCCTTGTTTGACATAAGAGTTGAAAGATGCCTTTTGCCATGTTGAAAAGGGGATTGTTGACTGATTTATTTAGGCAAATTATAAGTAAGATTTTAATAATTCTATTCAATAGGCCTATCGATAAAATCATGTTTTACTTAAATCAATTAATTAATTTACAAATTAATGATGTAGCCTATTTTTAAAACCTACACTACATTTGAAAAGTATGGGATATACAGTATATATATATATATATATACATAATATATGTGTGTATATATATATATGTAATGATTAATCGTTATTAATCACATCCAAAATAAAAGTTTGTGTTTACATAATATATGTGGGTGCACTGTGTATAAGTATTTTGTGTGTATATATATATATATATATATATATACACACACACTATTATTATATATAAATCTATTTACAGTATATACATGAAAATATTTCTCAAATATATACAAGCATGTGTGTGTATTTATATATATATATATAAAATAATTGTACACAGTGCACCAACATATATTATGTAAACACAAACTATTATTTTGGATGCGATTAATCACGATTAATCATTTGACAGCCCTAATATATATATGCAAATATCTGATATATATATATATATATATATATATATATATACAGTACATAATATATATATATATATATATATATATTCAAGGCCATGTCTTGTTGCTTTTTAATAAACACATTTAAAATAATTTCTATAAGCAACTGTGATCTCTCATGAGATTGAATAAGTCTCATGTATTTTTGAGTTAATATATTTGATACTTTCATGTCCTGTGTGCCATTGTTGTAGTCCTGTGTAGTATTTTTCACCCTCAAGGGCTAACACGGTGGAGCCGGCAGAGCTGGAGACCAAAAAAAAAACCCCCACACAGGACTACAACAATGACACACTGGACTAAAAACAGGAATATAACAATATTTAAGCTTGTAAATGCTAACTAACAAAAAATGGTAACACAAAATTATTTTACACAGGCATTATTTTCTCATTATTTGTGTGTTTTATTTCTAGACGGCAGCTCATCATTCTTTAGAGGAGGACTTTTTGTCACATGGGACTCCAGAGCCAGCAGTTCCTGTAGGAAGTGTACCAGAGGGTGAGTTCCAGCCTGACCATCTCACTGAGGAGTCGCTCTCCAATGATGAATATGAGTGCACCTCCCCAGATGACATCTCTCTGCCTCCCTTATCTGAGACTCCAGAGTCCAACATTATTCAGTCAGAAAATGACCTTGATGATGGCTATTGCGTGAGCTCTCACAGCCATCGGGTTAACCAGTACAGCCACCAGTTCCACTCCCAGCAGGGTGACACCCAAAACCACAGGCAACAGGAGTGGATGTCGTGCCAGGCCGAGAGCTGCCCATCTCCCACCACTGGCTCGGGGGCCAGATTTAGAGCAGAATCATCCTCCTTTCTTCAAAGCCCCCTCACAGTACCTGCTCCTAGTCTTGTGTCAAACACCATCTCCAGCATCTTAAAGAAATCTGTCAACCCGCCACCAGGCAGCCTCACTGAAACGCTTTACTCAGTGCATGAGATGCAAAAGTGTGTGCATGAGTCCAGTATGGGTCAATCCCACAGTGCTCAGCCCAATAACATGCATGCTACCCCAACCCCATTAACCACAGAGCTGGACTCGGATCTCTGCAAGCCCACATCCATTCGAGAGGAGATCAGGCGGGCTTCTACCAAAAAGGTTATGGGCAAACTGACAGGCGGCACAAGTCCTAACTTCTCCAAACCCTTGTCTAATACCACGGTAATGGAGGGCTCTCCGGTGACACTGGAGGTGGAAGTCACTGGATTCCCTGAGCCTACATTAACCTGGTGGGTAGCTTATAACAAACTTGACCTATAAGTGAAAACATTCTTTGCTATTTCTTCAATATAGTATAACATAATTTAATGCATAATATAGTTTAATATAACTCTTCAAAAGTTTGGAGTCAGAAAGATTTTAAAGAAATTTAGATGGAAAGATGAAATATTTCAGGAAGGATCCAGTAAATTGTAGTTCACTTTGAAATTAATTTTTTGATTTGTTTTAGCTTACCTCAAGGGCATCCTAGATGTAGGTGTCTTTGTTTCCACAGTATTTTCAATTTTGATATTTTTAGGTCAAACTGTTCTTGTCTGTCAGTCATATAATGGAGGTCTATGGTCACCACCTCGAAGAGCATGCACAGAAAAGTCCAAATTAAACATGATTTAATGACTTGTAAATGTAAGTACACATTGATGGCTTAAGACACGAAACGAGCGGTTTGTGTGAGAAAACGAACAGTGTTTATATCGTTTTTAACCTCTTGCAATCACAGTCACGTCCAAGTCCAAGCGATTAATTGTCGTTTATAATTAATCTCAAAAATTAATTATAAAGTGAACTATCCCTTTAAAGGTGACTTAACACTTATTAATATATTAAAAAAATAAAAACAGTTATTTTAAATTGAAATAATATTCCACAGTTGTACTGTTTTACTGTATTTTGATCAAATAAATTTTGACTTCTTTCAAAAACATAAAAAAAATAAAATAAATGTACCGCCCTAAACTTTTGTAAGTTGGTGTATAAAGATGATTAATTATCGGAATACTTTTCTATCTAAATGGGGTGGCAAATTCTCATTATACAGTATACAGATCAATATCCAGTTTTTAAAAACTAAAAATGAATCACAAAGCCCAGTTTTTTTAGTCCAGATAGATGAAGAATTATGTAGACATATATTTGTGTCTGTCTGCATGAAGCAGGTTTGTTGAGGAACGTTGACATATTCCATTCATTTTGATTCCATTTCATTTGAAGAATTTAACTTCTCTTCCACTGTCATGTATATCCATTCATACTAACTTTTTATTCCATATTTCCTGTAGCTAACATTTCCTTAGTTTGTATGTATTGTCTGTATACCTTCAACTTTAACATACCTCTAATTTCTCTCTTCCATTGGTATTAATGAGTGCCCTTTTTTTTGCTGTGGTGTGATTGTGTGACATAATTCACTCTTTGTTTAGGTTCAAGAATGGACACAAACTGGCAAATGATGAGCACATTGAACTGTCCCATAAAGAAGGCAAACATGCATTGTTCATTCACAGCTCTGCAGTGAGAGACTCTGGGCAGTATGTGGTTACTGCCGTAAACCCAGCTGCCACAATCACGTCCAGCTCCATGCTACAGGTCAAAGGTAACAGCAGCCCTGATTTTGATCTCCTCAAACTGGACTGGCACACCTGCTTTGGCACCCTCTGTTTCTTCTTGTGGCTTCTCTATCTGCTGTTTCTATAACAGACACTGCCATTAACATAAGGAAAACTCTTGGATGTGGACTCTTTACTTTTGAACCTTCTTCACACGCACAAAACCACTGGTGTGCACAAAATTTACTGTGTTTGCACAAATATAAGAGCACATGGGTTGATATTAAGCCTTTTTTTAGACACATCTTGTGGTGTGATGTGCTTTACTCCATCTAAAACTAGTTATTATTTTATAATTTAATGCATATTTTGTTTGGAAAGTTTAGAAAATGTTGTCACGACAAGACAATGCAGTGAACTATAAAGGTGTCTTGAAATAGTGATCAGTCACAGGCCTAAATATACACTTACGGTAAACTTATACATTCATATAAATGTTAACATAAAAAAATTTAGTGTTTTTTTTTTTTAATTAAAAATGTATGCATCAACTAACCACATATTTGTTCGTTTTGGCTATAACACTGAAATCACTATAACAATGTTTAGCAGTAATCAAATTCAACATGAGATTAATTATTCTGTATCTTTCCTAATATATTATGCAAGTTGGAATAGATCTGCATACAATTCCCTTTGTGATGGTAATGAAGCCCTGGTCTGCTCTCCAGTTATTTATAGTTACAGTTTTGAAATAACATGTGCAGCATTTTGCAATTAAATTATTTATTTTTAAAGAGTGTGTTTTTTTTGTTGTTGTTTTTTCTTACAAATCCACTTCCAGATCTTAAGGAAATGGTTCAATGAGGAAAATTTATTTATCAGTCCTTTCAAATCTGTATGACTGCAGAACACAAAAGAAGGTATTTTGAAGAATATATAGGCCTATATGTTTTGCCCATACGATGAAAGTAAATGGTGTCCATTTAAAATTGTACACACCAATAAATAAATACATAGGCAAATAAGTAAACAAGCTGTTCAGGAGGCTCAAGAAGCTCTCAATATTAGTTGACTGTTGGGTTAGGGTTAGTAGAATAAGTTGACATACTTAAAACTGACTACTCTAATGATTCTGATGGTAGTTGACACGTAATTGCAAAGGTACTTATAGTTAGTAGAATGTCCAAAGTGAAATATTAAAATAAAGTGTTACCAATATTTGTTGTATTTTGTTATATATTTATTGAAATTTCCATAATTAATCCGATAAATTATAACCATAATACATACATGATCATAAATTAAGGTAATTTAACCTTTTGGAACAGTGATTAATCTAAAGCTGGCCACACTTTAAACACATGTTGATAACACAACACAAGGGGTGTGCATAAGACTGACATCACACCTTTATAATCATGACATGACACGTCATGAATATAAAGTGGGGTTTATGCATGTTTATGACAACTGTCATTCGCTCAACTATGACATTTTTAATGGAAATATGACATTGTTTGAGATGTCTTCGTTATGACAACTTGACATAAACCAATACATCAAAAGCTGTCAACGCACACCCCTTAAGTAAAGTGTTACCATAATGTTTTATTGTGTTCACTTTTTATTGCAAAACACTTTTGCTAATATTGAGGTTTGTATTCTTCTAAATATAAGTGCAGTATAAAAATACACAATACACTGTATCAAATGATTGATTTAAATGTTAGTAGACACTTAATATAAAGTTGGACCCTAAAGCCTTATACTTCTAGATGAAAATGTATAGTGATCCTTATTTTATACAGACATGTGGTATTGTTGTTCAAAGGACTTCATATCCAACTTGTCAGCACTAAGCTTGATAATAAGAGTAAGGACTGTTGTACAGAATGTACCTTTGGTTGTGAGAGAGTCTGTAATTTGACCTGAGGGAAGTATATTCACCAACCCACCAGCTAATAGACACATCACAATTAACTTTGTTTATTGTATGCAAGTTGCTTGTCAGTGGTGTCATAATATCCGCATGAGTTTCAGATTCTTAGTGTTCTGAATTTCTGTTGATTTTGTTGACAAGTACATTTACTAAAATTTCCTGTTGATAAAATATTTTCCTTTTAGTAGGAAATACATTTTTAGTAAAGTAAAATAGATGCAGGATGGATTATATGTTCTGTAACTTAAAGGAGTAGTTCACTTAAAAAAAAAAAAAAAAAAAACTTTTGCTGACAATTTACTCAATCCCCATGTCATCCAAGATGTCCATGTCTTCAGATGAAAACATTCCAGGATTTTCTCCATATAATGGACTTTAATTGGAACCAAACGGTTCAAGGTCCAAATGAGAGTTTCAGTGCAGCTTCAACGGGCTTTATACGACACCAGATGATGAATAAGGGTCTTAAAAGTCCATTATATGGAGAAAATCCTGGAATGTTTTCATCAAACACCTTAATTTCTTTTCGACTGAAGAAAGAAAGTGAACTAGCCTACTCCTTTAAGGCTTGCTTAAAACCTGATCCTTAAAGACCCTTTTAAATATTTTTTGTATTTTTTCTTCCGGAGTCTTTTCTGATTAAAAATGAAGTTAGGAAGAAACATATTAGTTAACAAACACCATCGCACACCTGCAGGTGATAGGTGGCGTAGAAAAAGAAGACCAAATGTAAACCGAAACGTTGCTAATAAAACGTTTTTTTTATATTACTTGCAAGTACTGTTGGTGTGCGGAAGTTCCTTATTTGAAGGAAGAAACATACCGGATTCACCGATCATTTTATTGTTAATCTCAATATTGATACTTCATTAAGTGCAAGATGAGTCGATGTTTAGCGAGAAGAGATAGTTTTATGAATAATGTTGAATGATGAATTAAATGAATGAACCTTTAGCGATAGCAAATAGATTAGCTTAGCATACAGTATACGGATGACCTCAGATGTTACAGAGTAAAAGCCTCAAAATTAGATTTTTTGGCGTCTTTAAGGCTCTCTACTGAATGAAAGGGCGACTAGCATGTTACTGTTATCACACAGCATAACTCAGGGCTCTCGGGTTACACCTTTGCTTCCTTGCCATGTCGCCCTACTGAGAAGGTGTCTATGGCGTCATTCCTCACCCTGCATTCAGATACAGCTGTCTCGCAGTTATACTTTTAACTTTGCCTCCAGTGCTCTTTACTTTTTTACTTACTACTTTTTTCCAACAGTACAACAGAGGCAGGTTATGTGCTTAACGAGGCACATGTTGGAGTATGATGACCCTTTTTAAACTTTAACATTTTATTAGCGTTTTTTTCTTTTTTTTTTCAAGATAATGATTCAGTGCAGTAAATTATAATGCAAATTGATTTCCTCAGGACACAGTGCCACTTCACACTTCCTCTCCAGACTGGATGAGCAAAATGTATTGGTGGAAAAAGACCTCAGCTCGCACTGCACTTATCCTCAAGTGCTCTGTATGAATGATACTAAGGTTTCAGCATGTGACGAGAACCATGTGAGTCAAACGTATATACACTGAACAAAATTATAAATGCAACACTTTAGTTTTTCCCCATTTTTGATGAGCTGAGCTGAACTCAAAGATCTAAAACTTATTTTCTATGTACACAAAAGGCCTATTTCTCTAAAATATTGTTCACAAATCTGTGTAAGTGAGCACTTCTCCTTTGCCGAGATAATCCATCCACCTCACAGGTGTGGCATATTAAGATGCTGATTGGACAGCATGATTATTGCACAGGTGTGCCTTAGGCTACCCCCCCCCCCCCTTTTCAATTTATGAGCCTTTACAAAGGCAGCCTGTTAACAAAGTATTTATACATCAAATTTTTAAGCCTGTACTTTCCTGATGACTCAGGAGAAATATGTGTTTTGTCTAGTCGACTATTAAAGACTATCTTACAAAATATACAATAATAATAATTATTATTTGTATGTATATTTTTAACAGGGGCCAAAACCACCATAAAGGTCACTGATTATGGGATGTATAAGGATCTGCAAAACCTCCTATCACTCTTTGCATTCACAGACACAGATTCTGTTTATGGGAAAACTTTGGATATTCAGTTCACCGAGCCTAATCTTATTTGTGAATTATGAAAAAAAAGGGTAATATCTGTAACACTACTGCTTGGAACTGATTGTTTTGTTTATACGTTGTCTTGCAAAAGTATTCAGACCATTAACCAATATCAGTAAATGTCATATAACCACATTCTGAACAAAAATAAAAAACCTGAAAAACAGCTGCGTCTATATCGTTTTTCAGTGATTGTTGCTAAAAGCTTACAAAGATGGAGAAAAAAATGATTCATACTATTAAATAACTCCCATATGTGATTATCAACATATAGTATGTGTGTATGTAAGTTATTAAAGGGTTAGTTCACCCAAAATCAGTATTTACTCAAGTCAGTATTTACTCACCCTCATGTTGTTCCAAACCTCTATGTGTTTATTTGTTCTGCTGAACACAAAGGAAGATATTTGGAAGAATGTTTTAATCAAACAGATCTCATTCCCCATTGACTACCATAGTAGGAAAAAATACATACTATGGTAGTCAATGGGGAATGAGATCTGTTTGATTAAAACATTCTTCCAAATATCTTCCATTGTGTTAAGCAGAACAAATAAACGCATAGAGGTTTGGAACAACATGAGGGTGAGTAAATACTGACAGAATTTTCATTTTTGGGTGAACTAACCCTTTAATGCAGTCAAAGGACTGTTTGAATAGTTAACTCATGCCAGTCCTTGTCAACACTAGTCATGCATTCCACTATTAGACGTCACTGCCTATCTTTACATGGTCTCCTTGCTGCTAAACCAACTAGATCTCACCATGATGGTAAAGTTCACAATGTAACTTTTTAAAGTCACTTCTGCCTCACTGTACGGATAAACAAAAATGGGTGAACACTGCCTGTGATCTGAGCTGGAGACACAGAGCCTGAGTGACAGTGACAGCCCTTCTCCCCCATTTGGTTCTTTACTTCTTGGTGATCAACATGCTGAAACAGTGATTAATTTATGAGATAAAGCTAGTGACGATCTCTTTCTTTATGAGGGGCATTTTCCTGTTTCTATAGGTACGGGGGTTTCAGACCCTCTGTGATAATGAGTCCTGCGCTATGTTAAGTAAAGTAGGTGACAGGTGTGAGTTTGCATAAAATGGCCGCTACCTCCCATGATGCCTCGAGGGGGGATGGCCAATGGGGCATGGCAATGTAGTGATGATGCTGATTAGCCAGGGGTATATAAAGTAAAACCACCATGTTAACACTTCTGAGCAGTTGGAGCATTCCCAGCCTTGCCTCGGGTGTAGGGATTGCAAGGGAAAAAAAGCAAAACTACACGGTTAAGACCCTGTGTAGTTTTGTTTTTTGGGATATTTTGAGGCTCATCCGTTCTCACACTGTGTTTTCTGAAATAACATCTGGATAAGGACTTTGTTTCAGAAGACAAAACCCTTTGGGATTCGTCCCTTCAATTCAAGGCACTCTTGGATACAAGTAAGTATGCTTTGTGCTCTTGTACCCATGTGCCAGTGCTTTCCTTTGGTGTGAGGACCCTCTTGGAATTGCTCTGTTTATGATGATGCTTTGCTGTGTGATTCTAACAGAGTAGATGTTTACTTATGCTTATGATCTTATTCAAATTGAATGAATATTCATTTGATTTTGTCCAAAGACTTCTCTTTGCTGAAGGTTATAAAATGGTGCAGTGGTTTTAGTAAGGCCAAGAATAGCCTGTGATAGCATTAGAGTGGTGCCCTAGCTGGGCCATGATGTCTTTTTAAGGGAATCAGCAGCAGAGATATCAGTTGCACCTCTAGCTATGTGCCACATGGTGACTGTCAATCAAGCTGGATACTGACTATTTTTAGAGGATGCCTTTTGTGACACTGGGTTTGATTTGCTTATGAACATTTATTGCAGTTTAAATGGATTTTCTTAAAGTGGTTGCTGGAAACTGCCTTATTGTTGTGCAGATACAGTTATTTTCAAGTTATGGTTCTTAAGGTTTAATTCTGAACTTTTGCTATTAATGAACCTGGTCACCTTTGAATAGAGGCTATCATTTATTTTTATTACTCTTAATTTGTTTATTTTTTAATAAATGAGAATGTAAGTCAAATTATTCCTCATGAAACATGATTTGTTCGTCACTTAAACATACACATGCATTGTTGTGTTGTGGTTGTATATTTCAGAGCAAAGCTACATTTTCATTTAGAATTATTTTAATGAATTTAAATATGTAAACTTAAATGATATCAAATTGATAGCTGTACGGGTAACTATTATATTGATTATACACAAATGTAATAGTACTTTTACAACAATAGAATTATTTTCACCTGATTTTTGTTCAGTCTGTGTTGTTCTATTTTAGGTAAAGGTCATGTGTCTAGTAGTTCCTGTCAGCCATTTTAAATTCTAATTATAAACTAGTTTTCATTTTTTTTTTTTTTTTTTTTTTGCAGTGTTTAAACCTTAAGAGATTGTATGATTATGCAGTATGATTATGAATAACATCTCAGTATTGCTTGTCAGAGGACCAGTTTTTCAATCCAGCATTGAGTCACAAGTTCAATAAAGATGCATGAGCCACTTATTTATATTAGTTTTAGATTTGATGATACAGACCTGTCTGGCTGTTATAACTGGAGGGCTATTCTAAATTATGCGTCATGCCGGAAAAAGAGCTCCCTGCAGGCCACAGGCACCAGTTGTTACTGTCATGTCTCAAGACCTGTCAGTTGATATGAGGCCCAAATGTTTGGCTTAACACCCAATTGAGCCACTGAATCTCAAGTGACAGGCCAGGTTCTCTAACAGGTTGATAGGGACCACACCAAATGATTAGTCTGTTTAGAAGCTGCTAAAAATACTGTTCTCTTTTTGAATTAAGATAATATTCTTTTAAGGTTTTGCAGGGTTCCAAGCCAAAACTATAATTTTATTTTATGTCTTCCTTTAGGGTGCCTTCCACCATGTCAACACAGGCGCCAACATTTACACAACCGCTTCAGAGCGTTGTGGCACTTGAGGGTAGTGCTGCAACGTTCGAAGCTCAAGTTAGTGGTAAGAATGTTACCGATTTGCCATTCCATTGCAGCAATGTAGAATTATACTTGAGTCTTTTACAATGTGTACAATATGAAATTAGTTAAAGGAATGTTTAGAATTTATTTGCATAACTCCAGTGTGTTTACATTACATAGCATTGATGGATTTATCTGAATAAGCAGTTTTCACATTGGGGTCTGTAACAGCATTGTATGGGATTCAGCCATTATTATTTGATCGCTTTATTTATTTATGGGAGGGACAGTAAAACATTTAACTAACTTATTTTTTTCTTTATATTTGTTTATAAATACAAATGTTATAATAATCACTGTGCAATGTTTAAGCATCATGATAAAGTTGTAAATGCATTAATATGGTACCATATGTGCATGCTCAGGTCAGGATTAAAATGAAAACCTACAGCTCCATCTTTCTATCCACCAAGAGGACATGAATTTTGACTACAGATTAAGAAATGTTTGTATTTGTCTAGATAAAATATATTTTATTATATTATGATAACATAAAACTCTACACACAGGTAATCCAGTTCCAGAGGTGAGCTGGTTTCGTGATGGCCAGGTTCTTACTGCTGCCGCTCTGCCCGGCGCTCAGATCTCGTTCAGCGATGGCCGCGCTGTTCTGATGATCCCCGCCGTGACAGCCGCACACAGTGGAAGATTTTCTGTGAGAGCCACCAATGGTGCTGGACAAGCCACTAGCACAGCTGAACTGCTGGTTACAGGTAATAACCAGTAACTTGGTTTGAGCTATTGCCACCGGAAACAAATAATAATAAACATGCCTCCCATGTCATTGCTTTCCAAAATACTACAGTTAGCCAACTAAAATTAGTGTTAATAAAATATTAACTTGTCTCATTTGTTAATGATTATAGTGATTACAAGTTAATTTGTAGTAGAGTCATGAATTCTCCCACTGCGTGCTGGCACCCTTGAGCTACAGTAAGCAAATATGTGGATTGATTGATCGGCTCATAAAGTTAATGACTGTTACTTACTTGTTATAGAAAGTGGGTATAGGCTATTGTTAAATTATGCAGGCTGTCATTGCTCGAATAATTTATGGAAAGGAATGTGTGTCACCTTTTCCAATGCTTGCAAGGCAGTGCTGTATTGACAGGGGATTTAAAGGGACACCATGGAGGAATTCCGTTTTTGTCAAACAACGACCCCTAGAGTCACTGTGGAGTACTTGTAGTATTTGACGTTACTATCGTAAATACCACGCACACAGAGATGGCGTGATGTTTATAGTATAAAATAGCACACTGTGTTTAATTTAATTTGTCGTTTAATTAGATCTAATATATGTTGCTAGAGGTGAGAATTTTTCACATTTTTGGCATGCTATCAACATGCATAATCGCTTTTCAGCGTGTTTATGAACGCCGTTGACTTAACGTTACATTACTGTATATATAAATATAGGACCTACCCCAACCCCGTCCCTAAACCTACCCGTCACTGGGTTTAATAGCATTTAATAGTCTTCCCCTACCATAGGAAACAAAAAAAATATTGCTCCCCAGATGTAGATCTACATTTTGCTTTGTTTCGCTCGGACATTTAACGGCGTGCCGTGTACATACACGCGGAATCACTTGGACATTTAACGGCGTAGACATACACGCATACACGCGGATAGCTGAAAATGTGTATAGATAACACAGCACTTGACTTGAAAGTGGCGTGTATGTTTACGCAAAAGTCATGATGTTACATGTTGGGCTATGATATTTTTGATGTTTAACCCAAAAAAAAAAGATATGGACTGGAGCTTTAAATTGTCTTTTCTGTATTTTTTTTTTCTCAAATAAATGCAGGCACAGAGTAATATAGAGATGTAAAAGCTAAAATGGCTTTCCATAGTATGTCACTGTGTTTTAAATAATAAAAGTAATTCTTGATGGTTATTATTTACTGAGGGATGTGCATACATATTGACCAGTTATGTCCAGCCAATCAACATTTTAAATGCAATATAGGCTAGCCTATTCAATGTATGTCATTTCTTTATTGCAGAGTCGTAACTAAACTGACATGGAAACTAGATAATCATTGTCATGTTTTAAAAGTATATGCGCCTATATGAGGAGTGCCATCACGCCTATTGTACTGGTCCCAGATGTTTTGCTGGAAAGTGCACTGTGCGCGTTTCATTTCGTGCACGCGCATATGAACGTAACGCGCGACGCGGTTATCTTTTCCGAGCTGCAGTAAGTGCAGTTTATAAACAAACACCGTTGCCTTTTTGCTCGTTTATCAAACGTAATACATAGTATTTCACTCTCACTTTTAGTAAAAAAAAAAAAAAAAAAAAAAAAACACAGCCCTGGAAGTGGCCGGCATTAGCAAGACACGGAAAGACAAAAAGATGCACTGCCGAGCTGGGTTAGACAGACTAGAGAGAATGCATCAACTTTACTGTTCTTTGCTGACATTAAACTTGGTGAGGAGAGAAAACAAGTCTACCTGATTGCTGTTTCCGAAATTCACTCTCGTGGTGTTTTTTCCCCCTCTCTTTTCGTGACCAAGGATTCCGCTTAATTTTCTTATTGATGTTAACTTGACACGATTTGACACGAAGGGGAGGCGCGGCTTTGAGTAATTTGCGGGGCTATGCAGCAATTTTAATATCCTAGGCCTGTAATATAATATTCATTTGATATAATTAATAAATATAAAAGCCAGTTCAAATTGCACTTGGCAAGAATGGCAGCAGACACACCTGTCAGCTTCTTAGCATGGTCGGCAGACGCCCATTGTTTTCGCTGTTTGAACATGTAACGTTTACTTGAACATTTTTCTCGAGTTGTGAAATGCCTGACAATGTAATTGTAATCTGATGATTGTCTGCGTTGCTAAGTCACTGGTGCAGTGTGAATTGGCCTTAAGAGAGAATTTGATAGCCTGTTGTGTTAAAAGTAAAAAACAAACAAACATGTTAAACCATATTGTAATTTGCAGCTGAAACTGCGCCACCAAACTTCATTCAGAGACTACAAAGTATGACTGTGAGACAAGGGAGCCAAGTGAGACTGGATGTTCGAGTTACAGGAATCCCTGCACCTGTGGTGAAGTTCTACAGAGAGGGAGCTGAGATTCAGAGCTCTGCTGACTTTCAGATTGTTCAAGATGGAGACCTTTACAGTTTGTTGATTGCTGAAGCCTTCCCTGAAGATTCTGGAACTTATTCTGTCAGTGCTTCTAACAGCAGTGGACGTGCAACTTCAACTGCAGAGTTGCTTGTTCAGGGTAAGATTTTTTAGCCGGTAAAAATATGTAGCATTTTTCTTATTTTTATTTTATAGATGTCGCAAATAGCATTTCATTAATGATTTACAGGCGAAGAAGTCGTACCTGCAAAGAAGTCAAAAACAATCATTTCAGCCTCTCAGATTTCACAGACTCGTCAGACAAGAGTAGAGAAGGTGAGTGACGGTGTCTGTGAACTAGCCACAACAGAATTTTACCCCGTAGATCACTGTGTTAATTATTTTCTTTTAACAGAGGATGGAGGCTCATTACGAGGCCTCTGCCACTTCCATGATGCAAATGCAAGTAGAGGGTGGGGTTGTGACCCATCAGCTGGCACATAAGACACCACCTCGTGTGCCCCCTAAACCAACCTCCAAATCCCCCCCTTCACAAGTGACTAGAGTGTCAGGTGCTCGCCAACAGTCTCCCTCTCCTGTGAGGCATGTTAAGGGCCCGACACCCTCTCCTGTCAGGTAATGCATCGGAAGTTTCCAGATTTACATGTGTAGGCAATTCATATTATATTTTTAAGTGGATTTGATGATAATAAGTAACTTTAAAGTATATTTTAAAATCTATAAAATATTTCTTTCCACATTACAAAATGTTTATTCATAAAGTAGTAAGTAACAATTTTGGAAAATGATTTAAATTATGTGCATGCACATTAGATTGATTGATGTAGATTTCAGTCAAATAATAGTAAGCCTAAAAGCTGTTTTACTCTACCCAGAGTCAGAGTGAATCACATCCTACCATGTTGACATCATGGCCAGTTGTGTCTTGTAGTTTACTACTACTTGTACTACTAACAATAAATAATACATATTTTTAAAAGATGTTCGTTTAGCGTTTTAATGGATATAAGGAAATGTCCATATCTTACTGTTTGTCCTGGAGCTGGTCATTTCTTTTAGGGTTTTCATTTTTAAACATTACCTTTTCTAGTTCCATTTAAACATCTCCAGCTGTGTGACAAGTTAATTTTCTACAACCAATATTCCATGTAGTTAATGAGGTCATAAAAACTGCACGTTTAATAATTGTAAAAGTTGTAAAAATTGCTTTCAGATGAGAATAAACAGTACATATCAAGTTTCCCAGCTCTTATTAATCCAAAGGCTAAGGTTTGTGGTTCATGTTCTCATAATATGTTCTTCCATTTAATTTCAGTTCTGTCTCTCCATCTACGAGACTGTCTGTTTCCCCAATCCGACCAGTCAAATCTCCCGTGATGACCCGCAAACAGGTCACGCAGGCCTCTGAGGTCCTACCCCCATGGAAACAAGCAGGGTATTCCTCAGAAGCCAGCTACACCCGCATGATTTCCGGTGCGACACAAGTCCAGACGACTTCTACCCATGTCCAAATGGAACAGCGTTGGGAGGCCTCTGGTTCTATCCAGCAACAAGTTGGAGTTGTCAAAGAGGTAAATAATTTCCCATTAGACAAACTTGCTTTCAGTCTTTCTGCATGTTATGAATGACTTGTTTAGTGGTGCCACCACTTCCTTTCTTCAAGTGTCTATCTCATGTAAATGTGTATTTGTCGGTGAAAATGCCTGTAATGTAAACTCTAACGACATATTGCAACGGAATTCTACTTGCATGTGAAAAAGGAGCAGAAAAACGTGGATGAGAAAAGTTTTGCTGTTGCCACTGTGGTGGCGGCAGTGGACCAGGCTCGTAGCCGTGGGCCGCTCAGTGGCTCTGTAAATCAGCCCAGTGTTGAAACCGGCATAGCTGGAGAACACATTACATCTCAAAATGAGCAGGTAGTCTGGTACTTTAGTGTTGTGGTTGTCACCCATCCAAACCTCATACTCCTATTTTTTTTGTTTTTACCACTGACTCCACAAAGATTTTTATTGGACAACAATAACAGAATTTACTTGCCCATTTTTCCATCCATAACTCCACCTTTCCAAATATAAACTTTATTTTATTTTTTTACATTTATACAACAATTTAGAGATTTCTTTCCACATGTTCATAGATATCATGTAAGGAAATCCAAGAGGAATCAGTCACAACTGTGACAACTCATAAAATCAATATAGATGTTTCAACCACTAGTGAGAAATCCTTTGAAGAGATCTCATCAACTGCAGCGGTAGAATCTAAGAGAATAATATTTCAGTTGGCCACAATTCTAACGCCTTATATCCTGTTTTACATTCACTTGTTTTTCAGAGAGCACCTTCTGATTTTTTTTTGCGTTTAAGGGCAACATTTGAAAGGTTACATATTCAGTTATTAGGTTGAGTGATTAAATAATTTGATTTTATGGTCTTATTTGAACAATTGTCAACAAATAACTTTGATTATGAAGACAAAACATTGTCTTTTCTAAATCTTCAAGTGAATTGTTTTGTAAAGCGTTAGATGAATATAAATATGTTAACTTATTCTTTAGATGTAAAGTAAATGTAAGCCTATGTAAATGTTACCCTTAAATCAATGGAGGTCAATTTGTCTCTTTTTCCACACCTTTCAACACTAACATTTAGCAGACAACTTCACTGGGTGGTGCATTTTCCAGCTTTCGTCCCATAATGTTTTTTTTTTTTTCATTTACAATATTCAAGATCTGTATTTATTTATTTATTTATTTTTTGATGAGAATGGATTCTGTGTATTATAGATATTGATCAGTGATTGCTCTTGTCAGGGTGATGGGAAAAAAGCAGGAGCCGTTGCCACTGTGCTTGCTGCTGTTGATCATGCACGCATACGAAAGCCCACGCATGCTGAAGGGGCTCAGATGGAAGAAGAGGCTGATATAAGACATCAGGAAATGCTAGCCACTAAGCAACAGGTCATAAGTAAAAAGGAGCTGTTGCTTATCCCCACTGAAATGTCAACTTCTACTACTGAGAGTGTACATGTCACCCAGGTTAGAAGCATTTAACAGAAGCTGAAACATGAACATGACATTTTTAGTCTATCTGCATTCAAATATTCTTCTGTTGATTTGCAATAGATTCAAAGAGCTACTGAGGTCAGCTCCAAGGTGGAGACTGACCTTTCACCATCCCCAGTTCCACATTTCACAGTATCAAAAGTTACTGTACCAAAACCAGATCATAGTTATGAGGTAAGATTTGGTGATTACAGGCAAGCAGTGAAATCCTCCTTTTCTAAGGTATCTGGATTTTCAGATATTTAGGAAAGAGGGTGATGAGAGAGACACAACTGATATAACATTAACAAATGAGTTGGAAACAGATGAAATAAATCTGAAATCTATTTTCTTTTAATTAAGTTGTTTTCCTGCTTGCCTGAAACACAGTTCAATTCAACCGTATATTTATGCACAAGGGGTTCCAAAATCTGAGACCACTATGAATATTTTCAAGGTTTTTTTTAAATCAAAATATATAAAATATAAAACATCAAAATTATTAAATGTTTAACATTTTGCTCAGTTTTAAGCCAATGCACAAATCATATAAATATCAGTTTATGCTTCCAGCGCTCATTCTGGAGAACTTGATCATTAGGTTTTACACAGACTTGAGGAGATCAACTGCTGTTGATATAGCAAAAGAACATACCAAATACTTATACATTCTGAAATTAAAGTACATTTAGTTTTCATATAAAATAATAAAATCCTAAATGTATGCATTACACTAGTAGTCTCAGAAGTTGTGTCCCTTTGTGGTAGACTTAATTTTAACTTTTCATCATTAGCCTTTAACAAGTGCCGCCTATCCAGACCAATCTAAAAACCCACCCTCAATACCTAATATACAATCTTCACAATAACTTTCAACATAACATCCATCCATTAGTTTGTCCATCAACCTCTTATTATATCGTTGAGTATTTGTTATCTAAAATTGCTAACTAATTAATTTTTTCCTGCCATCCTTCTAAAGGTTCCCTGATTGTTCCCCTCTGTGTGGCTAAACAAAAGTGAACTTGTTTTTTTGATATTCTGTGATAATGTTGCTCTTCTTGGGTTGGTCAGGTTTCAATAGCAGGTTCTGCTATTGCCACACTACAAAAAGAGTTATCCTCAACTGCTGCTCAAAAGATCATCAAGCCTGTCAGGCCTCCAACACATAAGATTGTGGAGACTCGTGTGACCCCAGAGCCAACCCCTCCTCCTTTTAGAGACACTGCAGAGAGATATCAGACTCATTTCGACAGAGAGTTACAGAGAAAGATAGGTGTTTCGTTTGCCGGCGAAGAGTGGGACGCACAGGTTTGTAGTTTAACATGTTGCCCACTCGCAAAGCTAACATTGACTTAATATCAGTTATTCATCATATGGAGTCTTGTGTGGTTGGATTATCACTTACAGAAAGATTCCTCAAAGCTAACTATTTCTCCTTACAGATTCCATCTTATAAATTGAGGATTTCTTCTCATCACCTCCACCTAATCTTTATTAAAACATTTTTGTTTGTTTCAAACTCGTTCTTTTCTCAACCTCTTTTCTTTTTTAGCATTACCTGTGGCACTTGATAACAAAGCAAATTGTATTCAAGAGTCACTTGGTTTGTAAACAAATGTTGATTTTTTTCTTGCAGGTTGTTGAGACTGCAGCGATCCCCTCCGCTATCAAAGAGCCTGTAGTGCCCCCTACCTTGAAAGCAGTAAGTGTTTTATTAGCATTTTGATGAAATGCTGCTGATTTGTAGATTCACTTGAAGAACCACTAATTGGTGTCTTGTTCATTAGGGTTTGAAGAATGTGACTGTCACAGAGGGAGAGTCTGTCACTCTGGAGTGCCAGATTTCAGGCCACCCCACCCCAGCTATTATGTGGTTCAGAGAAGATTACAGAATTGAGCACTCCATTGACTTCCAGATCACTTACGAAAGCAGCTATGCCCGCTTGGTCATCCGTGAGGCCTTTGCTGAAGACAGTGGCCGCTTCACTTGCACTGCTACCAGTGAGGCTGGAACTATCAGCACCTCCTGCTACCTGCTTGTCAAAGGTACATTTTATTTACAGTACTGTAATAAAATTTCTGTGTAAACATTTTTTTGTAGAGAACAAAAATATGCTTGTTTTAAAGGAGTAGTTCACTTTTGAAAAAAAACGTTTGCTGATAATTTTCTCACCCCCATGTCATCCAAGATGTCCATGTCATTCTTTCTTCAGTTGAAAAGAAATTAAGGTTTTTGATGAAAACATTCCAGGATTTTTCTCCATATAATGCACTTCAGTGGGAACCAAACGGTTCAAGGTCCAAAAGACCTTCCAAACAACTGTTCAAAAGGCTTTAAACGATTCCACACAATGAATAAGGCTCTTATCAAGCGAAACGATCACTCATTTAATAAATAAATAACAAAGTTTAAGTTTTCTAAGCTCAAATGCTCGCCTTGCTTTTTTCTGTAACACACGTTCGTGACTCTCCTGTTCGAACTCGTTCATCAAAATGAATGAATCTTTTTCCGAGTCATTTGGTTCATTCAACGAACGAAACGAACGAATTAACTCAGAAAAAGATTTGTTCATTTTGATGAACGAGTTCGAACAGGAGAGTCACGAACGCGCATCACAAGGCGAGCATTTGAGCTTATAAAACTTAAACTTTGTTATTTATTTATTAAATGAGCGATCGTTTCGCTTGGAATATTTTCATCAAAAACCTTAATTTATTTTCGACTGAAAAAAGAATGACATGGACATCTTGGATGGCATGGGGGTGAGTAAATTATCAGCAAAAGTTTTTTCAAAAGTGAACTACTCCTTTAAATGTAAGTCTGTAATAAGCTATAACAATTATGTTCACAAATGTTTTAAAACAATACCATAAATTTAAATCTTCTACCACCTCAGTGCATCTCTGTTGAACCCAAGGTTGAAAATCTTGAATGAAAAGACTATGATAAAAAAAAAAAAACAAAAAAAAAACAAACCCAGGGTATCCCTCTATCATAGTTTGAAAATAAAAACAACCTCAAAAAACCATTTATGTTATACTTTTTTTTACAGTGTCAGAGGAGATTGAGAGCAGAGAGGAGATAACTGTCCAGGAGAAACAGTAAGTTACAAGGGCAAGAGCATGGACTACTAAAAGAGTCGAGCCAAAAGGTAACACATTTTAATATTTGGTGTAATTATATTGTGTGTGTGTGTTTTTCAAACAAGGACTGTCATTGAAGCCAAAGAGGAGACCATGTCTGAAATAAGCGCGGTCTCTGTGGACATTGGAGCACCTGTTGCTCCTTTCTTTGTGAAGAAGCCAGTGGTTCAGAAGCTGGTCGAGGGAGGCAGTGTTCTCTTTGAGTGCCAGATCGGAGGAAGCCCCAAGCCCCATATTTACTGGAAGAAGAGTGGAGTTCCACTCACTACTGGATACAGGTATAGATTTCGAGCAAGTAAACTTTGGATCTAGTTGGTCTCTACACAGTGAAAAATAAAGCTCATACTTTCCTCGTAATTTAACAGATATAGAGTTAGCTATAACAAGGATACAGGGGAATGCAAGTTGGAAATTTCCATGACATTTGCCGATGATGCTGGAGAGTACACCATCTTTGCCAAGAACCAACACGGAGAGGCATCTGCTTCCACATTCCTGTTTGAAGAAGGTTAGTTGTGACTTTATTATAAAATGTGACTTACAATTAAATAAAGCTTTGAACAAAAAACAACAACATCCATCATGCATTTACAGAGGAGTTTGAAGCCTATTTGAAGAAACAGGATGTGACATATGTAACGGAAGTGACGGCAATGGTGCAGGAGCCCAAAGTTGCGGATGTGCCCCCTGTAGTTGTAAGTGAATATGAAAAAGAGCTCATACAGAGGAGAATGGCTCAGCAAACACAGATGATGAAATCCTTCATCTCAGAGACGGTACGATTTTATATGGGAAAACAAATTTTTGTAATGAGATCCTAAATCACATAAAACATTTGCATACTAAGAAATGCCTCTAAAAAAACGATAATTAAATAAAAATGTATAAACATTTCATTCTTTTCAGGAATTTCAAATATCTGCTATTGAACGAAAAATTATCCAAGAGATTGAAATCCGCATCCTTAAAATAACTTACCGAGAGCTGGTTATTGAGGATGGTGAGGAGATGGTCATGAATGTTGCTGAGCATGAGGCTGTCGGATCCTCATTTAGCACTCCTGTCAAAAGCTACAGAATTCTGGAAGGAATGGGTGTTACTTTCCATTGCAAGATGGAAGGAACACCATTACCAAAGGTAATGGATGGTATTTATATTGAAAAGCAGTATTTTTACAGCAGCAGCACAATGTATACAAGTAATATTATATGATTTGTGTTAAATAGATTGCCTGGTATAAAGATGGCAAGCGCATTAAGCATGGAGGCCGCTATCAGATGGAGGTTCTACAAGACGGAAGAGCCAGTCTGCGCCTACCTGTGGTGCTGCCAGAAGATGAGGGGATCTATACTGCATTTGCAAGCAATATGAAGGGTAACGCTGTCAGTTCCGGAAAACTCTATGTAGAGTCCACTGCAGCTGCTCAGCCTTACTACCCTCAGGCCGAAGCTGTGAGAAGAGTCCAGTGAGTTGCCTTTGCCTTCATCTCTGGATTTGCTGTTCTGTAATTATGTTTATGATAATGTTGTCCATATTTACACTTTTATTTAGGTCAACATCTCCAATGTCTGCTCGCTCAACTAGCTACTCCCCTGGACGTTCTCCTGCTCGTTCTGTTAGCCGCTCTCCTGCTCGTAGACTTGATGACACTGATGAGAGTCAACTGGAGAGACTATATAAGCCTGTTTTTGTACAGAAGCCATCATCCTTCAGGTGTTCTGAAGGACAGACTGCAAGGTTTGACTTAAAAGTAGTTGGAAGACCTATGCCCGATACTTACTGGTTCCACAATGGTAAGTGTGTTTTAAAGCCGCACTACCATTCAAAAGTTTGGGGTCAATTTTTTTTTATTGATTTATTTTCCTATTGTTCTATTTAGCAAAGACTCCTAAAAAAATGCATCACAGTTTCCACAGTTTTAAAAAACAATTTGTATTAACATTGATAATAGAAATGTTTCTTAAATACTAAATCGAGAATGATTTCTAGGATCATGTGACACTGTAATGGCTGCTGAAAATTCAGCCTTACCATCCCATGAATAAATTATAATAAAATATATTCAAATAGAAAACAGTCATTTTAAATGGTAATATTTCACAATATTACTGTTAACTTTATTTAAGACTAAATAAATGCCATGTCTTGGTGAGTATGACAGACTTCTTCGAGAAAAAAAAAATATACCCCAAACTTGTAAACAGTAGTTTTTGCCTGGTTATTTGTTTTCTTTCTTGCCTGTTGAAAACAGAAAAAAAAGAAAGTTAATTTTTTATCTTTTATTATATTTACCAAAGGACAACAAGTGGTCAATGACTACACCCACAAGATTGTGGTAAAGGAGGATGGAACTCAATCAATGATTGTGGTTCCTGCCATGCCTCAGGACTCTGGAGAGTGGACAGTTGTTGCTCAGAACAGAGCTGGAAAAACAACTGTTTCTATGACTCTCACTGTTGAAGGTAAACCGTTTTTTTTTTCCAACTGTATTTGATCTTGACTCAATGGTGTGGAACATTGTGTAAAAACTCATCTGTGTTACAGCAAAGGAAAATTTGGTCCGGCCCCAGTTCATTGAAAAGCTAAAGAATATCAGTGTTAAGGAAGGAAGTTTGGTTGAGTTGGCAGTAAAAGCCATTGGAAACCCCCTCCCTGACATTGTCTGGCTGAAAAACAGTGACATCATCTCTCCTCATAAATACCCTCACATCAAGTATGTTACTTTACTTTGGATTTTTGTTTAATTATTTCATTTTTTTTTTGTACTATCTATACTAAATTCAAAAATTGTATTACAGAATTGAGGGTACCAAGGGACAGGCACATTTCCAGATTCCTCAGACTTCCGGGTCTGACAGTGCGTGGTACACAGCCACAGCTATAAACAAAGCCGGTAGGGATACCACTCGCTGCAGAGTCAATGTGGAAGTAGAGTACACAGAACCTGCACCAGAAAGAAGACTCATCGTTCCTAAAGGAACATATAAAGCTAAGGACGTTGCTCCACCAGAGATTGAACCACTGCATCTTCGCTATGGTCAGGAACAGTGGGAAGAGGGTGACCTCTATGACAAGGAAAAGCAACAGAAGCCACACTTTAAAAAGAAGCTAACCTCAGTCAGGATGAAGCGATTCGGTCCCACTCACTTTGAGTGCAGACTGACCCCTATTGGAGACCCAACTATGGTTGTTGAGTGGCTCCATGATGGCAAACCGCTGGAAGCTGCTAACAGGCTGCGTATGATCAATGAGTTTGGCTATTGCAGTCTTGATTATGAAGTTGCTTATTCCAGAGATAGTGGCGTCATTACATGTAGAGCCACCAACAATTTTGGTGCTGACCAGACTTCTGCTACACTAATTGTGAAAGATGAGAAGAGTCTTGTGGAGGACAGTCAGATGCCAGAGGGAAGAAAAGCACAGAGAATGGATGAAATGGAGCGAATTGCCCATGAGGGCGGACCCTCTGGAGTAACTGGGGATGACATGAGTGAAAGGACCAAGCCAGAGATTGTCTTGCTTCCTGAACCCATAAGAGTATTTGAGGGTGAAACCGCCAAATATCGCTGTAGAGTGACCGGTTACCCCAATCCCAAAGTTAATTGGTACCTCAATGGACAGCTCATTCGAAAGAGCAAACGTTTCAGACTACTCTATGATGGTATTCACTATTTGGAAATCACTGACTGTAAGTCCTATGATTCTGGAGATGTCAAAATATTGGCTGAGAACCCAGAGGGTAAAGCTGAGCACACTGTCAAACTCGAAATCCAACAGAAAGAAGACTTCAGGGCAATCTTGCGCCGCGCTCCTGAGATGAAGGCTCAGGAGGCACCGGGCCCTGAACATGGCCGAGTGTCTTTTGATGTTGTGAAGGTAGATAAACCTGTAGATGCTTCACAAGCAAAAGAGGTTGTCCGACTGAGGAAGGTCGAGAGAGTTGTTCATGAAAAATCCACAGAAGAGACAGAAGAGCTGCGAAGCAAATTCAAACGCAGAACTGAAGAGGGCTATTATGAAGCCATATCCTCAGTTGAGATGAAGTCTCGCAAGAAGGACGAGTCTTATGAAGGAATGTTAAAGAAGAGAAAAGATGAACTTATGCACTGGACCAAAGAGGTGTCTGAGTTAGAAAAGAAGAAAGAGGAGGAGGAAGGCAAACTTACCATTCCAACAATCAGACCTGAGAAAATCACTCTCTCTCCAAGCATGGAGGCTCCAAAGATCTTGGAAAGAATTCAGAGCCAGACAGTTTCACAGTCTGATGAAGTTCGCTTCCGTTGTAGGGTTGTTGGTAAACCAGACCCAGAGTGCCAGTGGTTCAAAAACGGCATTTTACTTGAGAAATCAGATCGTGTTTACTGGTATTGGCCTGAGGACCATCTCTGTGAATTAGTAATTAAAGATGTCTCAGCTGAGGATTCTGCTAGTATCATGGTCAAAGCCATTAACATTGCTGGTGAGGCTTCAAGCCATGCTTTCCTGTTGGTTCAAGGTATGTTTTTTCATTTATAAATCCGTTTTGTGGTCATTGTTCATATTGAATTTACTTTCTAATAAATTGTCCTTTTTTTTTTGCAGGCAAGCAAGTTATATCATTTACCCAGACATTGGAGGATGGCTACGTTAAAGAGAAAGACACAATGACAACCTTTGAATGTGAGACAAATGAGCCATTTGTTAAGGTAAAATGGATGAAGAACAATGCTGAAATTTTTTCTGGAGACAAATACAGGATGCACTCGGACAGAAAGGTGCACTTCCTATCTGTGCTGATGATCAACATGCAAGATGATGCCGAGTACACTTGCGCTGTAGCTGATGATGACCACATAAGTACCACTGCCAGACTCTATGTTGAAGGTTAGCTTACACTCATGTGTGTTATTGAATTTCACATTTTCAGTCATCTCTGAATTTTTGGTCAAATGTGCCATCTGATCTGTTATACAGGTGCACCACTGGAAATGCTAAAAAAAATAGAGAGTGTTGAAGTGCCTGAGACATACTCTGGAGAGTTTGAGTGTGAACTGTCGCGTGAGGATGCAGAAGGCACCTGGTACTTTGAGAGCAAAGAAATTAAGGCAAGCCTAAAATATGTTGTATCCTCTCGTCGTGGCCGACACACCTTGTCTGTAAAAGATGTCAGGAAGGAAGACCAAGGCAAATATACTTTTAAAGTGGGTAATCTGATGACAAGTGCCACACTGAAAATGAAAGGTAAGTAGAATTTAAATATAGTTTATATAAAAAAAATATATACATGGTATGTAAATAATGGTGTTTTTGTCTTGTATCAGTGCGCCCTGTAACTCTGATGCAAGGCCTCTCTGACTTGACGATCTGTGAGGGTGACATTGCCCAGTTGGAGGTGCGATTCTCTCAGGAAAATGTGGAGGGATCATGGTTGAAAAATGGCCTGCCCATCTCTGCCACTGACAGAATTCACATCGTCATCGACAAACTTGTCCACAAACTTCTAGTCGAAAATGTCAACAGGGATGATGCAGGAATCTACACATTTGTTGTTCCTATTCAAGACATTTCTACAACTGGAAAATTGACTGTCCAAAGTAAGTTTTCCCCCCACTTTTTCCAGATACATTTTTACAGATAAAAGGAGAATGCAGAAATGTAACCTTTCTTTTTCACCCTCTTCCCAGCAATTGAAATCACAGCTCCTCTAAAGGATGTCCATTCTATTGAGGGTACGAAGGCAGTGCTAGAAGCTAAAATCTCTGCCTCTGATGTTGCTGCAGTGAAATGGTACCAAAATGACAAGCTCATTGTAGCTAGTGAGAGAATCCAGATGGTTGCCAAAGGAACCAAACAGAGACTAGTCTGTAACAGGTCCTTTGCTTCTGATGAAGGACAGTATAAGATGGTCGTTGGCAGAGTGGAAACAACTTGTAAACTGACAATCGAGAGTGAGTGTTTCTTTAAAGGAACTTATATACAATCTTTCTCTGGGTTTGCTTAAAAGTTCATTTAATTGGTTTGTTATTATTAACAAACACATTTATGTCTCACACAGAGGTCAGCATCATCAAGCACATGGAGGACTGTGTGTGCACTGAAACTCAGAATGTCACTTTTGAAGTAGAATTGTCCCACACCGGGATAGATGCTTACTGGACCTTCAAAAATCAGCCTCTTAAGGCTGGACCCAAATACAAAATTGAGTCCAAAGGGAAACACTACACCCTGACCATCATCAATGCCATGAAGGATGAAGAGGGCCAGTATGCATTTGCAGCTGGCGAAAAGTCATCCAGTGCAAAACTGACTGTGTCAGGTATGATTTTCACCATTTGTTAAATATGTGTTAAGTTGATGCACAGATATTGCCTCATGGTTACGTTTGTTTCACACAAGGTGGTGCTATAAACAGACCACTCCGTGATGTGACTGTAGCAGAATCCCAAACTGCTGTTTTGGAGTGTGAGGTTGCTAACCCTTCCTCTGAAGGCAAGTGGCTTCAGGATGGCCACTCTGTTGACTTTAGTGACATTGTCAGGAGTGAGGATGTAGGTGCGGTCCGTCGACTTATCTTTGTTACCACAAGACCACAAGATATTGGAGAGTACACATACCAAGTAGCAAACTCCAAGACATCTGCCAACCTTAGGGTTGAAGGTACTATTACTTTGACTACAGTTTTGGCAGAATTTGTTTTTCATACTGATAATATTTTCCTATATGTGTAACTTTTTCATACTGATCCTATTTTCCTGTCTTTCACAGCTGTGAAGGTCAAGAAGACACTGAAAAATCAAACAGTCACCGAAACCCAAGAGGCAATCTTTAGTCTTGAACTCACCCACTTAGATGTGAAAGGATCCCAGTGGATCAAGAATGGAATTGAAATTGTCCCCAGTGACAAATATGAGATAACAGTAGATGGATTGGTTCACACCTTAAAGGTCAAGAATTGCAACTCCCAAGATGAATCAGTCTATGGATTCAAACTTGGAAAACTCTCTGCTAACGCCAGACTGAATGTCGAAAGTAAGTTCAACATTTGGCTTAATCAAATAATTGGCACTAATATATATATATATATATATATATATATATATATATATATATATATATATATATTTAAAATGTTATTTAATTCTCTTGCAGCTGTTAAGATTGTGAAAAAGCCAAAAGATGTGACTTCCCTGGTAAATGGAACTGCCTCGTTTGAGCTGAGTTTATCCCACGATGACATACCTGTTAAATGGATGTTCAAAAACCAAGAACTGAAACCTAGTGCCAATATTCAGATAATGTCTGAAAGGAAAGCACATAAGTTAGTCATTCAAAATGTTGAAGAAAGCAGTGATGGAGAGTACACAGCTGTAGTTGGACATTTACAATGCAGCGCATATTTACATGTTGAATGTAAGTATAACATTTGAAGATTTATAGATTTTAAGTCACCAACCTAAACTTGTCTAGTGTCACACCACTAACTCCATACAATGACTGTTTCAGCTTTGAGAGTCACAAAGCCCCTGAAGAACATTGAAGTTCCAGAGACCCATGTGGCCACGTTCGAGTGTGAAGTTTCACATTTCAATGTTCCATCCACCTGGTTGAAAAATGGAGTTGAGATTGAGATGAGTGAGAAGTTCCGGATTGTGGTGCAGGGCAAACTGCATCAGTTAAAGATCATGAATACAAGCAGAGATGATTCTGCCGAATACACATTTGTGTGTGGAAATGACAAAGTCTCTGCTACCCTGACAGTTAGCAGTAAGTTATTTGTGATATTTTTGTATTTTTGTAGTACAGACATGTACTTACAATGGCAACAAGAATAAGAATTGAGTCAAATGTTTATTCCCTCTCCTTCAGCTGTCCTCATCACATCTATGCTCAAAGACCTGAATGCACAAGAAAAGGACACCATCACATTTGAGGTGACTGTCAACTATGAAGGCATCACCTACAAATGGCTGAAGAATGGAGTTGAAATCCGATCCAGTGATAGATGCCAAACCCGCACCAAGCAGTCCACTCACTCCCTCACTATCCGAAATGTTCACTTTGGGGATGTTGGAGAGTACAAATTTGTGGCCGGATCTGCTGAAACAGCCGCAAACCTTTTTGTTGAAGGTAATATTTACTTCATTATTCAGATTTTCTTATCATTTGTTTTTGGCTAATTCTGATCAAATGGTTTTTTCATGATCGACTTAAGCTCGTGTCATCGAGTTCACCAAGCACATCAAGGACATTAAAGTTACTGAGAAGAAGAAGGCCATTTTTGAATGCGAACTCTCTGAGCCCAATGTCCATGTAACATGGATGAAAGATGGTCAGGAACTTGAAATATCTGAAAGGTACTCAATATAATGGTTTTCCACATTTAGCTTTTTGACATTCATAATCTGTCTTTATGAAGTTCATGTCCTAATGGAGATATCATCTTCACCATTTAGGTTCAAAGTTTCCACAGAAAAACACATGCATCGTCTTATGATCCAAACTGTGCGCATGTCTGATGCTGGAGAGTACACTGTGGTTGCTGGATCGAGTGTATCGAAGGCCAACCTCATAGTTGAGGGCAAGGATGTGCGTATAAGTGAACCTGCCGAGAAAGAAATCACTGTAAGTACCAAGCTGTCATAAATAATGTTTCAATTCTGTTCAGTATATCAATAATGAGTTCAATTTCTTTTTAATTGAAGGTGCTTGAGAAACAACGAAGTACATTTGAATTTGAAGTCAATGAGGACGACATTGAGGGACGCTGGCTGAGAAATGGAGTCGAGATCCAGTTTTCTGTAGATCAGCGCTTCAACTATGTCATTATCAGAAAAATTCATCGCCTGACAATCACAGAAACCTACAGAAGCGACGCCGGAGAATACACATTCATTGCTGGAAAGAACAGGAGTGTTGTAACCCTACATGTCAACAGTGAGTTTGATCTCAAGTTTTCAGTTTGTTCTTGTTTGTCTCAGTGTATCTATTATTAATTCTTATACATTCTTGCATTGTTTAGTCCCTGAGCCTCCTCAGATCATCAGGCACTTGCAGCCCCTGTCTGTTGAGGCTGGCAAACCTGCACGCTTCTCTGTGGAGGTGACAGGAATTCCTCAGCCTCAGGTGTCCTGGTATAAGAACACTCAGGCCCTGTCTTCTGGGTTCAAGTGTAAGTTCCTGAGGGAAGGAAATGAGCACACATTGCTGCTCATTGAAGTCTTCCCAGAGGATGCAGCTCAGTACAACTGTGAAGCTAAGAATGACTATGGAGTAGTCACAAGTTCTGCGTCACTTAATGTGGAAGGTAAAGAAAGACAAATGAAAAAACAAAGGTGTATTATATAAAATGGATTAAAGTTACACAATTTATTTATATTTGCTATGTCTTTTAATCCTCAGTTCCAGAAGTTGTATCCCCCGACACTGGAGCCCCACTGTCACCACCTGTTGTCATAACACCAATACATAACACTTCTGCCAATGAAGGACAATCTGCTAGATTCCAGTGCCGTGTCTCAGGGGAAGGTAAGATCAGTAACTATAGGCCTGTTCCAAAACCTAGTGAGCTGCCTATTGGCATTTGCATTATTATTATTATTTTTTTTTTATCTCGCTTACTAATGCTGCGTTCATGTGCTATGGTAATTATGGTAAATACCAAAAGCCGACGTGGAAAATGCACATGAACACCCCCTCATGTGGTATTTTCCACTGGGCAACTCTTAGAATATTTTGATGGACGAGTTGCCGAGATGAGATAACCTTTGATCTTTTCAAAATGGCGGAGAGCACCGCAAGAGTCGTGAATGGTAAAAATATACTATTCATGATCTAGAAAATATAGGCTACAGTATATTATTTACCTTTTGAGTTTTGATAAATCATTTTCTTGCTGTTGCAGATGACTTAGGCAGTCTAAAATAGTTTTAGCTAAATAACAGGTCTGGATCTCCGTCTTTTTACCACATTACGGCAACAAAAGTACTTGAACGCAACACACTGGTAAATACCAGTTCACAAGTGGAAAATATCCTATTTTCCATAGCACGTGAATGCAGCACAAGTCTCATCAATGAGGCTCTACAGAGGCAGACACTATATGCACCATAGAAATATTTACAGTTTATTTAGGTTCTGCAAATGAAATGGTACAATACTGTAGTCATTTATAAAGCGTAGCTCTTCTATGATCCTTTAAAATGAAGGTGCCTCACTACGTCTTGGCGCAGAACACATATATTGGCACATCCAGAATGATCAAGTAAATTGTCATTTGTACCTTAATTGCTGTTTGACGTTATACATATTCCCCTGATTTACTCCTGTTTAGATCTGACAATTACTTGGTATTGCAAAGACAAGGAGATCAAGCAGTCTGATATATTCAGAGTGTCTCAGTTTGATGAAAACTGTCAGTTGGAGATCACCAGAGTGTATCCTGAGGATGAGGGCGAGTACACATGTGTTGCCCGTAACTCTGCAGGAATGGTCTCATGTTCTGCTGTGCTGAAAGTGGACGGTAAGCTACATTTTCTTACCAAACAAAAATTGCAAACTAATAAAAAGCTGATAATAGCTTCCTTCAACGATAATATGTTATTATTATTAGTCAATAATGCGATTGGTGGTGGTTTGACTATTAATAAGGGTTGTCAAAGCTAACACAGTATTTCTAAAAACTAATCAAACTTTCAGAGCGAACTACACAAGTACACGTCGCTGAGCACCCATGTATGAGTAAAAGTCATTTGCTTTCTGTCATTCATAAAAACATTCATTAGAAAACTTGCAAAGAACTGCATTTTTAAGATATTTTACAAATAGTTACTGATTTGTTGCAGATTTGCATTTCAGTATTTACATTTCTCCTACATTTTGATGAAATTTGAGAAGTCTGTTGCTTTTTTTGTGAGTGAGATGAGTAAAATACACTGTTGGCCTTTTTTAATTTCCTTAAAAAGGAACTGAACTCATTAATGCATTAACTACAAAATGAGATTCGTCATGCTTAAATTCGAACAAAACACAATTGGTACAGGGAAACAAATTTCAATGTGTGCAATGTAGTGATTAGTTGAGGATAAATCAATACTTCCTTTCAGGACAAACACATATTATGGACTGTACATCCAAGTCTCAGTCTCAGTCAGAAGCCACTTCCAGCCTCTTCACAAGCATTAAGAGTGTTCAGAAGGATCCTATTGGCCAAAAGCCCACTTTTATTCAACCCATTGTGAGCTGTGTGGTGGCTCATGGAGAAGTGGCTAGATTTCATGCTCGTGTGTCTGGCATGCCAAAACCAGAGATAAGTTGGTTCCATAACCAACAGCCTATAAAGCCTACCAAAAATGTTGTCTTTCATTTTGATGAGATGACACACACTGCTACGCTAATCATAGTTGATACTTTCTCTGAGCATGCTGGACAGTACACTTGCAAAGCAGTCAGTATCGCAGGAGAGGCAGCTTGCTCAGCCAGCCTTGCTGTAACTGAAGAAGGTAATTGAGATCAAAGTAGTTTATGGTTTTTGATTAACATATCACATTTAATTCACATCATTTTCTTTCAACCAACCTCAAGAACCTCTCATTGAATTTCCTGATCACGTTCACTAATTTCACTTTATGAAACCTCATCAATGCTTCTGAAGAAGTTGTATCATACAGTGCTCTCTTGATGTTGTGCTGGCAATGCATGCTTTTGCAAACTCCCATGTTTCACCTCTTTTTAACATTTTCTCATGTAGATAAACCTATTTTTTTGTCCTTATTAAATGATTGCTATGGTGATCTTTCCTTCATGTTATGGGTGACATATTTGGCTAATTGTTTGTTATTCATCAATTCATGTGACTCTATTTTACAGTTACAAAAGTACGCGAAGAGATTGAGGCAAAAATTGAGGAAGAGGTCAAAGGTAGGATCATTTTACAGTATTTATTTTGTTAATAATGATGATGTCTCTCTGTAAAACTATTGAATTTAACATTTCCGAGCATATTGTATTGCATGCGAACAAATCCTCTTTTATGAGAACAACTTTCATATGTCACTGTTGGATATGTGTATGGTTGAAATCAAGTGTTTCTGGATAGCAAGCAATTTGATTGGTAAAATGCTTGCTGTGAAGCACTTTTGCAAAGTTTTGCATCTGTCTTCCCCTTGAAAAGCATGAAGGATATGGTACTTCTTGGTTGTTTCTAGAAATAAAAGGTGCAGGATGTTTGTCCTTTAAAAGTTCCAGACCACAGGAAATTACATTTCAAAAGATATGGAAATAGCCACATCTTTTATTTGCTTCTTACGTTTCTTGCATCTGGAACACCTTCCTGCAAATATTTCTTAGACTGGCTTGCAGATAGCGGGATGTGATTAATGTTGTTTGCTTTTTAAAATAACATGGTTATACCTGTAAACTATATTAGTTCGAATAAACGCCTTCTCAAAGAAGTCTAGAGCTGTTTTAATGACCACACTCTTTTTTATCAATAGAGTGATGTTTCTCTATATTTACGAAAGATTTTCGTCATTCTAAGGATTAGAAAGGGCGTTTATTCATCATTCTGCAAGTCAGGTAAGGAATATTTTAGGATATATATCCACCAAGTTAAATATAGAAGAGGCTCTTTTCCGAACCAGATCAGTATTATTTGGATACGTGTTAATGCTTTGAAAATAAATTTATGCTTTGAAGAACTGTCCACAGAAGAAGGAACAAAACATCAAGCGATTTTCGTGTCAGAATCTTTAATAAAGACTCAAGTCTTGCGTTTATTCGAACAAATATGGTGAGTGAATTTGTTTTTTATGGCTTTGTGACTTGATGCATGCTTTAATATATCTATTAATATTCTATTTGAAATATATTTCATTTTCTTTAGCAAACTGGGCATTTTGTTGAAATTTGTCTCCCTTTTTTACAGAGCTGTTTTATAATGAAGGAGCTGAACACATGGAAAAAGGAGGACTGCAGCATGAAGCATTTTCAGACCCAGAAGAAAGTTTAGATCAAGGTCTTGTAGCCCCATCTGAAAACTTGAAACCCTCCTTCACCAAAAAGCTGAAATTTCAATCTGTTGTGGAGGGTGACACTGCATCTTTTAGGTGCAAGCTAGTTGCAATGCCGCCTCCAACGATATTGTGGTTTCATAATAATAGACAGATACAGAAGGAGCACCATCGTACAATAAATACAGTGAGTAAAATGCATATGCATGCGACCAGTTTAACGATTAAAGAGATTAAGGAAAAAGATTCAGGCAGTTACAAAGTCATGGCAATTAACTCTGAAGGCTCTGCTGAAACCACAGCATCACTTCTTGTATCACTGAGGGAAGAGCAAGATGTAACTTATTTCTGCCATTCTAGATCCTCAAACAAAGCCCACTCAAGCTCTGATTCATTAGCTGATTCAACAAAAGAAAGAAAATTTAGAGTAGATCTAAGATGTGTTGGCTCTCCTTTTGATAAACAAAGCAAAGGGCAAACAAAGGGACGTCATAGATCAAAAAGCACTCTGTTCCGCACCATGTATTTTAGAACTTCATCCCCATCAAGAACACCAGACAAAGACAGCAAGTTTGAGACGGCATCCGAATGTGCACGCTCTCCAACTCCGATGTACGAGAGACACGAGAGGTTCAGTGACCGGTACAGTGATATATACTGTGACAGATTCACAGGTCGTGACCGATACAGTGACAGGTTTAGTGATAAATTCAGTGACCGATGTAGTGACAGGTACAGTGACAGATTTAGCGACACCGAGAGCCTTCATGGAGAGGTTAAAGCAAAACTTAGTCTCCTACAAAAGGCTGTCAAAAAGAAAAAGAGACTTTCAATATCAACAATGTCCTCTTCCGAGTTTGAGGTGGAATCGGTTGCAAGTGAGCCTGGTTACACAGATTATGTTGAGAGACTCAGAGTAAAGCCATCTACTTTGCCCGAAATTCAACATGTTGTTCGCCCTGGTGAGCAAGCTGAAAGTGGTAGATATTCAGCAGAATATCAGAGCAGACTAGAGAGAATTACTGGACTCGGCTCCCAATCAACAGAACGAAGAGTCAGACACTCCTTTGAACCTCAGTCAAGATCTAGGGCACTGCGAATTATGAAGGGTGAACTTCCTCCAGAGAACACTTTTAGAAAAGACATTCAAGTTGAAGTATCTGATGCACGGATGGATCAAGAGATCGCATCTAAAGAGGAGTCAGAAAGGGATATAGAATATGATATTTTAGATCACAAAGATGATGCAAGCCTGAGTCAGTGGGATGAGGAGGCACAGGCCAAGGCAAAAGAACCATTTGTGTTGCAGTGGTTAGAGGCAGGAGAAGCTTCTAAACAAGCAAGCAATACAAAGGAGATAAGCGCATCACTTGAAGAGTCACAAGAAAAAGATTCATTAAGAGCCAAGGCAGTGAAGCCAATGAAAGAAATATTTTTTGATGATGTAGTTAAAACAGTTCCTGTGCAGAAACTAGAACAAAGAGCCATGTCAGTGGAGAACATCCTTGAGAAAAACCTTGAGAGTGAGTGCTTAGAAAGTGAAGATCAGTTCTTAGCTCAGCGCATTCGAAAATGGCAACAGGATGTGCAGTGGAATGAAGAGCCACAAGTCAAGGCAAAGGAACCATTTGGGTTGCAGTGGTTAGAGACAGGAGAAGCTTCCAATCCAGTAAACAGTCCAAAGGAGATCATCCCTTCACATGAGAAGCAAGCAGACAAAGAGTATTTAAGGACAAAAGCAGGGATGTTAAAGGAAGAAAAAAATCTTGCTGATGGTAGTCTGGAACAGGAAAGTAAAAAGGCTCCTGTACAGAAATTAGAAAATAGAGCTATGCCAATGGAGAACATCACTGGGAAAAACTTGGAGGGTGATCACATAGGAAGTAAAGATCAGTTCTTAGCTCAGCGTACACAAAAATGGCAACAAGATGTGGAGGTTGATCAGGCAGAGTCTGTTTATCCCCGAAAGTCAGAGAAAAAAGGCTCATATTCTCATCAATCTTTTGACAAATTTCAGAAAGAAGAAGCAGAATCAGCTTTATTAGCTCAAAAGGAATCCACATTTAAAAAGACTTCAAGATCTTCCTTTAAAGAAAAACGTTTGCATGAATGCTCAGGTGAGAGTGAGTTGCACTTATTGCGAGAAAGAATAAATGAGTTAAAAAGTGAGAGCGAACATGTGAGTGAAAAAGAGGCACTGACTCAACGTATAATGAAATGGCAACAAGATGTTTTGACTGAGCAAGAACAGGCTGTTGAAATTGATCCTGACTGGGGTGGTGTTACTGAGAGTGCTTTAGATAACACTCTCAGTAAAACTACATGTGAAGATGTTGAATTGGAAAATACGAATAATGTGTCGCCTCAGAGAACAGCAAAAGAGAGGTTCTTTAGTGATGTTTCTTCTCACTCCTATGTTACTGATGGGTCTAAAACACAAAAGCAAATGATTTCTGAGGCTGATAGTGAGAAGTTAAGGACTGAAAGTGACTATTTTGTCAGTGAGGAGGAGGCTCTAGCAAAGCGGATTAAAAAATGGCAACAAGATGTTCCAATTGAGCAAGAAGAAAGTGTTGAATTAGAATCTAATTGGGCCATTGCAGAGCATGTGCAGCCTTCTGTTGTATTACCTGAGACAACGTTGATGTCCACAGCTTTGCCAACAGGAAAAGGTACAGATGTGGCTGTAGGAATTGAAAGACAATATTTGGGTTATGAGGATGTAGTTCAGCAGCATCATGGTGATGCAAACGTTGCGACAATGTCTAGACATGAACCTGATGTAATAGGCCAACAGAAAACTCTCTCAAAACGAGAAATCCCCAGTGTTTCTCCCATTGCAGGGAAAAAGCCAATAAGTGTAGTAAAACCAGGAGCACCTGTCTTTGTGATGACATTAAAGCCAGAGATTGAGGTAAAGAGAGGTCAAATGACTGAATTAAGTTGCCAATTCCAGGGAGATCCCCAGCCATCTGTTTCATGGCTTAAAGATGGACATCTTATAATGAGAGACCCTGATTTTGATGTTCGTACCAAAGCAAATTCATCAACACTGACCATTTATTATCCAACAGTTGACCATCAAGGTGTGGTTACTTGTAATATTGCTAACAAACATGGAAAAGCAAGTACATGCTGCATATTTAAAGTAACTGAAGAAGGTATCTTGCCTCCTCAAGAAGTTAAAGTAACAGATGAGTCAGTGTTCACTGAAGAAGAAATGATAGAGGAAGAACTTGAGGCCCTAATGAAACCCGAGCTAGACAACAAATACACATTGCAGGTACCTCAAGCAGTCATTCACATGCCTCAAACTTCATCTTCATCTATTCACTCCTCACCAGTTGAGATCAGAATAACTGCTCCAACTCCAGTGCTAGAGATGTTTGATGAGGCTAAAGACACATTTAAGCCTGTTGAGCAAACCTCAGAATCTCCAGTTGATGATGGCACCTCTCAAACAGTGAAGCATAAGTTCACATTTGCCTTTGATGATGGTCGTGAGGCTCCCCAAGTTTTCAGAGAACTAGAAAACATTAGTGTTTCAGAGGGACAGACTGCTATTCTTGAGTGCATCATAATTGGTGATCCAACACCTGAAGCCACCTGGTTCCATGATGACATTTGCCTTGATCTTAATAACAGTAAATATAGATTTCAGGTACAAGACAAAAGTTATAGACTTTTCATTGACAATTTCACATGTCTTGATGCTGGAATTTATAGATGTATTGCAAATAACAAACTTGGGCAGGTTGAAAGTGTTGCTGATGTGTCTTTTGATTCGGCAACTCTGGACTCTGGATTTTCATCCATTGCCAAAACAGAACTGGATAACCAAACAAGATCTCTTGGCTTATCTTTAGAAATGACCAAAGGTCAAACAAAGACTTTATCAAGTTCTTCCACACCATCCCAAGATATTACTCTTACAAGTGAGGACATTCTTGATTATGACTCTTCAGTCAAACCTTCTAAATTTCAAGATATTAACAAAACGGATGAACCCTATTACCCACAGCTAGATGCTCCCAAACTTAAGCGCATTAAGAAACCAGCTTCAGATATGCCTGTAATAACAGGCTGTGGGTTGCAGTCATCTGGGGCAGAGGTTAAAGTATCAAAATTAAAACAAGCATTTGAGACACCAACATCTTTTGTAGATGAGTCAATAGCACAATCAAAGGACGAAGCCTCTTTTCCTGTTGAAGATATTCCAGAGTTTGCTCTTGAACCTGGGCAATATGAAAAAGAACAAATAACTTCAATTCTCTCCAGTGAGGACAGGATAAAATATCCTACTTTGACTGCAGCTAAGAGCTTCCCCTTAAGAGCTCCAACAGATGTTCTTGTTCTTGACAACACAGAAAGCACTATAGAAGAAAAGTCAGATGTGAGAATGGCTTCTATAGACTCAACGTTATTTGACTTGCAGCATTTTGTATCCTTGGCAAATGTTACCGAGACTCAGCAATCACCTACTTTATTCAGACCCCAGGCAAGATTACCTGAAAAAATTAACCCAGAAGACAGTTCTGTTAGCCCTAAAACAGTTTTGGGGAGCACAGTTGAGCAAAGAATTATAGTGGAGGAGGCATGCGTTAGGCAAAGTGAAATTGGTAACTATGCTCAAAAACCAGTCATGTTAGAAACCCAGGTACAGTCCGCTGAAATAACTGAACCCATAAAAATGGGTACTATCAGTGTTCAAAGAGCAGAAGTTGAGGACATGCCGCAAGATAACGTCAGTTCAGTTGATATAAAACGTGATGGAATGGAAGCCTCAGATATAACAAAACCTCTTATTGTAAAACCCAAAATTGAGGTTGACAGAGTATTGCAATCTGACTCGGCAGATTACCCTTTGTCAGAGAGACTGCAACCTCAACAGAAAAAATCTGCTAGGCTAGGGGCTGTTGGTGTTGCCAAACTTGAGGAAGAGGAAGTAACTTTTAGTGCTGTTTATGACTACTATAACCAACCGACTGATTGGGGAAGGCCATTGTCGCCAGAGTCAGAAATGTCTATTGAAGTTGGTAGCACATTCAGTGAGGAGATGGCAGAAATAGAACGGTTCTACACACCAGCTTCATCCACTGAAATTTCTCAAATTCAAAAGTCACCAGAATCTTTCCATACCCCCTCTGAGACTCCAGGGGGTGTCATGACACCTCCTGAGTATCCGTTTTCCCCTGTGGAACATAACAGACTCTCAACTAGCTCTAGTGAAGGTTTTTATTCCCCGGCTAAGTTTCTCACTTCTCCAGATGATGAGGGTATTGAAACAACTCCCCCTGTGTTTACTATCGATGAGTGTATGATTCTTCCAGAGGGACGTGGTTCACTAGGCTTGGGGACACTTCAGGAAAAGGTTCAGGGAATTCCTCCCGCTTTCCTTAAGCCACTTACAAAAAGAAGAGTTTTTGAGGGCGATTCCTTACAGTTCTGTGCTGAGGTATTTGGACTACCCACTCCAGAAGTGAAATGGTTTAGAAACAAAACTGAGCTTGAAGCAGATGAGAGGACTATTATTGAAAGAGATGGTGATAACATTGCCCTAGAAATTAGGAATATCACAAAAGCTGACCAAGGGGAATATATCTGTGAGGCTCTTAATTATGTTGGGGAGGCAAAAAGTGTTGCTTTGGTACTTGTTATATCTCAGGAAGCAAGGCAAATGCTACCCCCTCCTATTGTTACCCATCAGCATGTCATTGAGTTTGATGTTGAGGAGGATGAGGATCTGTCAAGGTCTCCCTCTCCTCAAGAAATCTTGTTGGAGGTTGAGTTAGATGAGAATGAGGTGAAAGAGTTTGAAAAACAGGTAAAGATTGTTACCATTCCAGAGTATACAGCTGATAACAAAAGTATGATCATATCCCTTGATGTTCTTCCAAGCATGTTTGAGGAAGGCACTGTGGATTTCATAACTCAAGAAAGTGATGATTTAAAAATAGCTTTTGAAGTTACAGAAATGCCGCCACGCTTTATAAACCCCATTTATGACATTGAGACTTCTGAAAACACAAATGTAATGTTTGAATGTTCTTTAATGGGTATTCCCTCGCCCATAGTGTCATGGTACAAAGGCAATGTGAAGATTCCTATGGATAAGAAAAAATACATCTGTAGCTCAGATAGTGATAATCATTTTCTGAAGATTCTCAAAGCCAACACACGTGACAGTGGCATATATACATGCAGAGCTATTAATGTTGTTGGTGAAACACTTTGCAGGGCATCGCTTACGGTTATGAATCCACAGTCATTCTCAGGAAAGACAAGGGGAAGAGAACTAACTGCAGTTTCTCTTGGCAGTGCAAAAGTTCATCCTCAGAAGTTTGACTTGGTTGTTGGAAATTCATCATTTGATGGAGAACAGACATCAGAGATAGAGCTTGAATTTGAGTTCCAGCAGGAATTTGATGAGTCTCAGAAAGCGGTCAGACTGGTTGCCATTACTGATAATGAGACAAGTGAGCAAGGAGAGAAATATGTTAGTATTAATTTTGATGTCTTTGCGGAACCTTCCAAAGATGACAAAATAGAATTCAAAGGCAAATCAACAAACTCTTGTAGTTTTGAGTTTCAGGTCACTGAAATTCCCCCAAAATGTATAATCCCACTACAAAATGTCACTGCAGCTGTAGGTACGCCTGTGATTTTTCAGTGCTTAGTAAGCGGAAAACCAAATCCTACAGCAGAGTGGTTCAAAGATGGTGCTCCGGTAAAAAATGCTAGATATATTATCCAGGAGAAAGCATCAGGGCATTTCAATTTGCTTATAACGAATGTAACTCACAGTGATGCAGGTGAATTCAAATGTATTATCCAAAACAAAGCTGGTTACACTGAAACAAATTCGTTGTTAAAAGTGTTTTAATTTGACCGCAGTTTAAAAGTGCAGTTTATGAAACAATGTCAGGCAGGTTTGTCGTTTTGTTTACTTTGAACACAATACATACACATTTTTTTTTTATGTATTACAATTGTAAAATATTGTGAAATTATGTATAGAAACGTTTACTCAATCTGCATTCAAAAGTATTATTCTGTGGTATATATTTTAATGATCGATCCACAATTTATTGAAAAGACCTGAAATTATCATCAATGTCTCTTCAGTAACTTACATTGGTTTTCCAATTTGGGGGACAGATAGTTTTTTCCCTTTTGGATGGTCTTGGACTTTGTTTTTGGTGGTGAAATGACATGTTATAATGAAATATTGTACCTTTGCTTATGTCTGCCAACAGTTTGGGTGAGATTTTCAAGCACCGTTTTGAAAGATCCCATTGAATTTCTTGTTAACGCATGTCCATTCTAATAGATTTAAAATGTTGACAGTTTTTTGTTTTAATTCAAATTGCATGAATATTATTTCCCTTTTTGTGATTTTCTCTCTTCCTTAATGTTAAGAGTGTGATCAGAAAAAAAGTAAAGAAAATTTGTTTAAATACTTAGTTTTAATAATGTTTGGAGAAACTATATTTTCCTTGCCCAAGTTCATAATTTATAGTATAAATAAGACTGCATAGTGTTGGGTTATAATTTAACATTTTTTGTTGTATAGTTCGATCATGTTTTTCTAAAAGTAGTAGTAAGTGAGTTAAAGATTTAATAGGTTGTAAATAAAAATGTTAAAATAAAAGTAGGTTAGATTAAAAAAAAACAGTCATGACTTATGAGTAATAATTTGCTTATGTGTTCTCATTTCTATGCCTTTATGTATCTACAATTGTCATTATTTTGGGATACAAATATAGGTAGTGAGGTAGTCAAACCTGTATCGATAGGGATATAGAAATCTAAATGACTATGTTCTACCTATTTATTGTAATTCTATGTACATGAAAAGTAAATAAAATTATGATAAAACTGATATTCTGTTGTTGTTTTTTTTAATCTCTTGAGGGCATTATTATGTCCGCTTCTTTACTAATACTGAATGACCTCCATCTTTATCTAAACTTGTAATTGATGAGAATATTTTGTTGAATCTTTAATTCCATTATTTTCATACAGAATTTTCTAGTTTGACTGTGAAGACCGAAGAAGAGGAAGAAACCTACAGCACATCACTTCATTTACCCGAGAAGTCGAAAACACTTGAACTCGAGCCAGAGCAGAAACGTTTTTCTAGTGTGTTGGAAAGGAAAAAGGAGAAACCTGTTTTTGAGTCCAAGCTTACACCTGCGGAAGTTACCGTTGGAGAGTCAGTTAGGTTTACTGTCACAGTATCTGGTTTTCCAAAGCCAAAAGTTCAGTGGTTCTACAATGGAAAAATTATCACTTCTTCGTCCGTTTATAAGTTTGTAGAAGAGAGAGATGACTACACTTTAATAATAACACAAGTAAAGAAAGAGTACGAGGGAGAGTACTCTTGTACCGCTAGTAATAGATTTGGCCAAACCACCTGCAAGACAATATTAAAAGTACAAGTGAGTCAATTATCAGCAGCAGAAAAGTGGGTGGAACAAATGTTTAAAATACCAGGGCAACCGCCATGCTTTACCACTCAAATTCAACCTGTGCAGTGTGCAGAGGGCAGTGAGGTGAAATTTCAGTATAGAGTTACTGGTACTCCACTCCCTGATGTTCAGTGGTTTAAGGGTAATGTTCTAATTAAATCAAGCCAGATCTGTTCTGTTGTGAGTAACCCAGATGGCTCTGGCTTTCTTATCATGACTAACATCAAACAGAAAGACAGTGGACTCTACACATGCAAGGCTGTAAATCCTTTTGGGGAGGCAAGCTGCAGTGCTGAGTTGATAGTATTCCACAAAAAAGTCTCTGTATTTCATAAACAGCAATTAGTTCAAGAGCAAAAAAGTTATAAGGTGTCCATGAAAGAGGAAGCCACTGAATCACGTTTGTACAGTGTTAGCCTACCTGGACAGGCAGGTGCTAGTTTGCAGGGAGACCATTCGGTAATTTATACCATTGGCACAGAAGATAGGCAAATGGTAGAGAGCGAGCAGGTTGACAGTCTCCATGACTTGGATGTTTCCATTGCAACTGTGCACAGGGAGCAGGTGACTCATCAAGCTGCTGTGTTGGAATCTCATGAAGTGCAGGAGAGAGTAATTTCTGCTTCAGTTCAGCCAGAACCAGTGGTAGCAATCCCTTTGAAACAGCTCCAGATGGCTACCATGACCTCAGCAGTTCAAGAACGCCAAGGCTTCACAGAACAGCACTTTGAACGAATCAGAAGTCCAGAGGTTACAGAGCTGGAAATTGCTAAAGAGCACCGCTCACAAATAATGTCTGCCATAACTGAGAGTGTAACTCCACTGACAATTGTCAAAGCTGAGCCATTATCAACCAGAGAAACGAAACAGATCAAGGCATCTCCTGAGCCCAAGTATCCAATATCAAGTCACCAAGTTGAGTCAAAACTCCCAATTCTTAAAGAACATTCACAGGTTATACCGCATACTCAGGAGGAAAAGGGCTACCAGGTTAAAGAGGGAGTTAAAATACTTTACAGTGCAGTTTCAACGGAGAAACAACAGATCACAGAAGGTCACACTAAAGAACTGTCAACTCAAGAATCTACCTTTCAGACAACAGTGAAGAAAGAACCACCAGAACCAGTTGTCCTTTCAGTTAGTGAGACTGCTCAAACTTTAGCAAAAGAACAGAGGTTATCAATGCACAGGCCAGTTGAGGAGACCGCATCTCTAGTCAAAGACAGTGCATTGAAATCAGCACTCGTTGCTGAGGAAAAGCATCAGCTCCACGCTGATCAGTCAAGTTTGATCCCAGGTTTAGAAAGTGCCATTTCAGTGCAGTCCCAGAGAGAAGAAGAACAAGTTCTACATTTACAGGTCATCACAGATCAGGATATTCTTCCATCTGAAGGCAGGTTTGGCAGTGAGAAACCTGTCCCAGACAAGGCAGATGCTCAAAAAAGTCCTGTTCTCAAGCATACAGTGGCAGTGGATTTACAGCAGACAGTGACATGCGAGGAGTCCTCTCAGTTTTCAGCACAAACAACAGAACTTTCCATTCTTCCTGGTAAGGAGGCTCCTACTCCCTTGCATCTTCAGGCAATTCACTTAGAAAATACGTTGACAAAAGAAGGGATAATCTCAATGGAAAAACCAGATAAACAGATTGCAGTACAGAGGCAGGAAAAGGCCCGTCATCATGCTGCAAGTACAGAAGAGAAAAGAGCGCATACTGCTGATTATTGTGAAGATCTTGATGTGTCTGTTACAGGCATGCAGTCTGAAATCAGAAAAGAACCCAAACCTGAAAGTATTCTTCAAGTCTTTTCAGAGCCAGTGCCGTTACCGAAGGAAACTCCTTTCGTAAGTGATGTTAAACAGCAGCGTGCCCTAGTTCAGAAAGAAGATCACTGGAATATTGTGCATGTGACATCTGTGTCAGAGAGTCAGGATATAGAGGAGGGACACACAGAGAATATAGGAACAATTGAGAAATTTGTGTCTAAAAGCAAAGTGGAACCCAAAATCCCATCTGAATTAATTTATGTAGAAGAAAAGGCTATCTCAACAGAGAGTAGTATTGCTCTTGAGGCCACCGAACAAGACTTTGCAGTTCAAATTCAAGAAGGGCAGTCTGTTAGACAGTCAGTATTAATGGAAGAAAAGCGAGTAATCAAAGCTGAGTCATCTGAGGATATTACAAAATCTGAAACAACCACAGCAGTTGTCAGTGAGCAAAAGATGGGTACTGTTTTAGTGTCAGAGGCAAGAGAGAGCCAAACGCTGCCCAAAGAGCTCACTTTTGTTATTGCGCCTCCAAAACCCCATTCATTGGACATTAAATACCAGTTAAAAAGTACTCTTGCAACTGCTGTTGCTCTTGACCAGCCTTTGATCCTGGCGGATGTAGTGGAGAGTTTAGGAGCTGTGGAAATTCATGAGGTAAAAGAAAGGAGAGAACCCAAATGTGTCATGTTCACTTATCTTATCACAAGTGCAAGTGCCCCTCTTGAAATTACAATTGCTTTTGAAGGAGATTATCCCCAGACTGCTGATCTCAGAAGTGAACTTCAAGCTGCTTTCTACTCTATTGTCTATCGAGAGCAACAGGTTCTGACCTCAGAGCAGCCAGGCACAATGCAAGTCGACAGGCCCCAAAGATTACAGGTAACTAAGGCTTCTACAAAAGAATTGCTTTCTCCTGTGGTGGAGATGGTAAGATCGACAGAAAATGTAGAGCCTTTCACATCACCAAATATTCAATCTGCAACTGTAAAAACTGAAGCCAAAGCCTCTTTTCAGTCTGTAACCACTAAAGAGCAAGCTTTTGCGCAACAGTCCACTATTCATGTGGCAAGTCAATCAAAAATTGAGATTCAACGGTCTATCCAAGTTGAGCAACAAGAAACCAGATCTGTGACAGTAAAAGGGCATAGGAGGGATGTAGGTATGACAACCGAAGCTGTTTCGGGGTCTGTTTTAACTGAAAGTGAAGTCAAATTTCAGAGAGAGGAAAGGGAGGAATATATAACTGAAGCATTTATGGAATTAGAGAAAGAAGTTGTTAAAGAGGGTTACCCAATTTTTGAAAACATTTTGGAGGATATTATAATAGAGGAACATTCAGAGGCAACATTTTCATTGAAAATTAGACATGTAAAGAAAGTGAATTGGCTTTTTAATGGAAAATCTATTAAGTCTGGCAAAGAGTTCAAGTGTTCCACAGATCATGACACTTACACACTAGTAATCAGCAAGGTTATGAAGGATCATCAAGGAGAATATACCTGTGAGGCTCTAGGTGATGCTGGCAAGACCTCAACTTCCTCCCACCTCACTGTGGTCTTAAGAGGTTGGAATTATGGGATTATTTTGTCACCACATGACTAACTCTTGGCATTCATAGCTAAAATAGCCACACTTCATCAGACGTGCTTTCTCAGTATCTCCACACCAACTAATAGTACACTATAGATCTTTGTTTCATATGGAAATGCGTTTGTAATGTCTTCTGCTCTGATCTTCTTCACAATGCTGAGATTTTTCCACCATTTTTTTCCACCCATCACTGAAATGTTAGCATGTCTTCACTTCTTCACACCAACTCTTAACCCGTTGGATCTTTCAGTGTCATTCCAACATTCATCTCCTTCACTCCTGCAGTATTTTCCACGTTTTTGTGTTCACCTCTGTGAATTGGTCATGAAATACTCCATTGTTTTTCATTGTTTCATCAGTCATTGAGCACTTCATTCTTGATCTTTGTTGCTTGCATGCCAAGATGTCAAGTCTTTTTCACTCTTCATGGAATTTGTTTTTCTCTCCCTCATAGCGAGATCACCATTACTCTTCAGTCACTGCTGGAATGCTTTTTTTTTACTCCATTACAGTAACCACAGAAATTGGCACTTTTTGAAAATACCATATCTATAAATATTATAGATGCTAGGATGTACCGAAATGCTTAAATTTAACCTATTGAACTTAGTAGTAAATGATTTTTGTAAAACATTAAAGGTGTAATGAAAGTGCCAATCAGTGGTTTCTGCTTTTCATTCTCACGCTTATTACTTGTTATCGGACATGTTAAATATAATGTTCTAATTTGTTTTTTATCTGTGGGCACAATTTAGTGCCACCTGTTTTTAGGCAGAAAATTCAAAATCTGGAGGTCAATGTCGGCAGCCCTGCAAAGTTCGAATGCGAAATTATGGAGGCTCCTGGTGTGACCTTCAAGTGGTTCAAGTCTGGTTCTGAGCTCAGACATAGTGACAAATGCAGAATTATCAGCTTTCATCACACCTCATCCCTGGAGATCTTTAGCCCATCAACCGCTGACAGTGGAGAATATACATGCAAAGCGTCAAACCGCCATGGAAGTGACAGCTGCTCTGCTAAACTAAGTGCGACAGGTAAGACAAATATAACTTTCTTATTGTCCATTGGTTGTCTTGAAATATTTAACTCTGGAGCTGACATGCTTTGTGTTTGATACTTTGTTGGCAAAGTGTTCATATATTCTTATTGATATCTTCTTTTTGTAGAGCTTTTCCCTCCAGAGTTTGTATCAAAGCCTGATTCGATGACTTTATATGTGGACAAGCAGGCAAAATTTGAGTGTGTTATTTCTGGTTCTGACCCAATGAATGTTGTCTGGCATAAAGACAATATTGCCATTTCAATTGATGATCACTACAAAGCATCCTCTGACAAAAACAAATATTTTCTTGAAATCTTGAATCTACAACAAAGTGATCAGGGAACATACCTTTGCAAAGCTTCAAACAGTGTCGGTACAGCTACATGCTGCTCTGAACTGAGGGTTGTTGACAAACCCAACTTTGTGAAGAGCTTTGAGGCAATCACTATTGCTGTGGGAAACCCACTACGTCTTGAATGTCATGTAGATGAAGATATTGGTGTTTCCATCATCTGGATGAGAGATGGCAAGAAACTCCATACTACAATGGACTGTAAACTAGCTTTTGAAGACAAAATAGCCTGTCTTGAGATTCAAAAAGCCAAACTCAAAGATACAGGTACATATACCTGTACTGCTGCCAATGAGGCAGGAAGCACCAGTTGCTCTGCTAGCGTGACAGTGCAAGGTAAGACTTTCAGATTAATGCCCTTGGTAAGTGCAGCATTTGAAACAAATCTGCATGACTGAGTATTAATTTCTGTCGGTGTGAGCAGATTATTATATTTGCATTGCTTAGACTGATGTCACAAAGCTTAAGCATCAGTTGATGCTGCTCTTCTTTTATTAAGTCTTACAGCTTTTTTTCATGACGGTGCTTCACATATCTCTTATATTTACCTGTTGAAGTTGTCTTTTCTTAACTTGTCTGTTTCTTTCAAACAAATCAAAAATCTTTCCCCCCCATTGCATTTTAATCCGTAGAACCTCCAGTCTTTGTGAAAAGGCTAGAGCCTAAGATCTTATGGAAACAAGGAATGTCATCACGTCTGTCGTGCACTGTCAAAGGATCGCCTGAACTCCACGTGACTTGGTTTTTGAATGACAAACCGCTTAGCTCCTCTGAAAAACAAAAAATCACATTTAAGGCTGGCCAAGCCACTCTTGAGATTATTGAATTGTCTGAATCTGACAGTGGAAATTACACTTGTGAAGTGATGAATGAGGCTGGCTGTGAAAGCTGCAGCTCTCAAGTCACTGTAAAAGGTAATACACACGATTCTTACCTTATGATTAAAGCTCATTATATTGAGATTTAATGTAATATAACTCTTATTGCTTTTATTATTCTTAGAACCTCCTACATTTAAAAAGGAGTTGCAAATGGTGGAGGTAGTCAAAGGGTCCACAGCTCAGCTTGAATGTGAAGTTACAGGCACTGCTCCATTTGAGGTGACCTGGCTTAAAAATAAAAACCCAGTTTCCTCTGACAAGAAGTACAGTATTGTTTCAAAGGACTCAGTTGCATATTTGGAAATCAAATCTTTTGAAAGTGCAGATGTTGGAGATTATCAGTGCTGCATTTCCAATGATGTTGGTAAAATATCTACAAAAGCAGTGGCCAAATTGAAAGGTTGGTACAATCAATTTCAACGGCCTAAAAAATGCTTTGTTGTTAATGTTTTATTTAATGTGAAAGTTAATCTGGCTTTTTTTATGCAGACCCACCATCCTTTGTAAAGAAGGTTGAGAACACCACTGCAGTTTTAGGCAGTGCTGTGAAACTGCAAGGAACTCTTAAAGGTTCTGCTCCTATCACAGTTCAGTGGTTTAAAGACTCAGAGTTAGTCAGAGATGATGATCCTAATATTACCACAAGTTTTGAAAACAGCATCACTATTCTGGCAATAGCAAATGTGGCCATCAACCATGGGGGAAAATATACTTGTCAAGCTGAAAATGAGGCCGGAAAACAAAAATGTGATGCCACTGTTTCAGTTCAAGGTTAGAGTTAAACCATAAACATATCACTATTTAGCAATATATTATTTTGTAGTACGTATTTTCTTCTTCTTGTTGTTGTTAATTGATTGGTTTATTAATTGATTTATTTCATTTTTGTTAAAGAACCAGCTAGATTTGTTGAGAAACCTCCATCCATCAGTGTAACAGCAGGTGACTCTGCAACTCTTGAGTGCAAAGTTTCAGGAAGTCCAGATCTCAAAGTAAAATGGTTCAGAGATGGCAAAGAGATGACAGGAAGTCGAAAATACAAAATCTCTTTCAAAGACAATGTGGCAGTCTTGAAAATCCTCTCGGCAGAGCGGGGAGATAGCTGTGAATACAAAATTGAAGTTTCTAATCGGGTTGGAAAAGAACAGTGTTCTTGTTCAGTCATTGTTCGAGGTTAGTGGTATTCTTCCTAAATTATCTTTAAGTTGTTTGTGTGTGTGTGTGTGTTTTTTAACAATAGTGTTTTACTTCTTTTGAGCAGATAAAATAATACCTCCGACATTCACAAAAACACTTAAAAAGGTAGATGGTAATGTTGGTGGTAGTATTCAAATGGAATGCAAAGTGTCAGGATCCCAGCCTATAACAATATCTTGGTTCAAAGAGGGACAGGACATTACAACTGGAACAAAATATAAAACTGAAATGCAGGAAAGTACTGCCACACTGAAAATAACAGATTTAGAGACATCAGATGCTGGGGTTTTCACCTGCCATGCAACTAATGCTGCAGGACACAGTGAAACAAGTGGAACTGTTTCTGTTAAAGGTTAGACTACTAGATCCCATTTTATAATTTTTGTATTTGCTTGCTGTCATCTTGAAATGTGGTTCTTAAAATAATCTCTTTCCCCCACTCTTTCAAATGAACTTTAGAACCCCCAGTCTTCTCTTTGAAACCTGAAAGCCAAGATGTTATACCAGGAACTACAGTCGTTCTAAAAGCTGCATTCACTGGGACAGCGCCTTTTATTATTAAGTGGTTCAGAGAAGACAAAGAAATGTTAACTGGAGGAACTTGTTTCATCAAGAAAGAAGCCAACTCAAGTTCACTGGAGCTGCACTCTGTGAAGCCAAATCAGTCTGCAAAATACACTTGCCAAGTTTCTAACGATGCTGGACGGGTCTCATGCACAGCTGCCTTATTTGTGAAAGGTGCCTTTTCTTACTCTTGATGATATTTTTACATCTTTATTTTTTGGTATTTTGAATTTAGTTATTCATCTCAATGTGTCATTCTCTTTTTATAGAACCTCCAAAATTCGTGATGAAGCTTGAATTGAATAAACTTGTATTGAATGGGAGTCTTGCAACTTTGGAATGTAAAGTGACTGGCAGCCCAGAGATCAATATTAGATGGTATAAGAATGAGACTGAATTTAGCTCAAATGAAAAATACCAAATGGCCTTCACTGACTCAGTTGCTACACTAAAGATTTCCAATTGCTGTGTTGAAGACAGTGGAGATTATATCTGCCAAGCATCAAGTGAAGCTGGTAGTGATAGATGCAGTTGCTTGGTTACAGTCAAAGGTTTGTTTGAAGTTAATCATCTTACTTCATTTCCTGTTGGTTAAAGCAGTTCTCAATTAGCTAATTGGTGCTTTCTTATCTCAGAACCTCCCGAATTTGTGAAACCTTTTGAATCCAAAGAAATTGTTAAAGGCACAGATGTTGTGTTGGAAGGAACTGTGTCAGGCTCAGCTCCCTATGAGATTTCTTGTTTCAAAGAGTCAAAGCAGATCCGGAATGATAGAAGACATATAATAAGCCTGACAAAGGATGTAGCAGCTCTTCAGATTTTGAAATTTGAACCTGGGGATGTTGGCAAATATCAGTGCACTGTAGGAAATGAAGTTGGCCAAACCTCTTGTGATTTTCATATTACGATGAAAGGTTAGTACGTCTAGGGAATTCTTGGAAATGTTTTTTTTTTTTTTTTTAACATTGTCCTAACATCATCTTGCATTTGATATCCTTCAATTAGAGCCACCATCATTTGTGCTGAAGATGGAAAATACAAATGTCCTCCTGGGTGGTGAGGTTTCCTTGCAGTGTGTTTTGAAAGGGTCATTGCCTATGACCATCTCTTGGATGAAAGATGACCATGAGATCAAGGAATCTGAGCATGTTCAGATATCTTTTGAGAACCTGACTGCAGTGGTACACATTTCTAGTGTGCCATTAATCCTTGGTGGAAAGTACACTTGCCATGCTCAGAATGAAGCTGGTAGTCAGAAATGTACAGCAGTACTGGCAGTAAAAGGTGTGTTGTAATTTTTGTAGACTAATGCATTTTTATGTTTTTGCAATTTAAATCTCTTTTTCTTCAACGTTATTTTTCAGTCATCGTGTCATAGCTCTTTTTGATTTAGAGCTTTTTTTCATGTATTTATACGTATTTTATTGTAATTACAGAGCCTGCAAACATCACAGAGCAAGCCAAGTCTGTCAGTGTTACAGTAGGGGATCCTGCCACTCTAGAGTGCAGGTACTCGGGTTCTAAAGTTCTTAAAGTAAAATGGCTAAAGGATGGCAAAGAGCTGACATCAGTGAAAAAATACAAAGTGCAGAGCACAGATACAAGCTCCAAGTTAAAAATTCTTTCTTCTGAGAAGAGTGATGCTGGAGAATATATATTTGAGATTTCAAATGATGCTGGAAGCAGCAGTTGTGAGGCAGTTGTAACTGTTTTAGGTTAGTATGTTAGAAAATAAAACGTTTTAGATCAACATTTCAGATCAATTTTATCTTATTTTCTATTCACTTTAACAGATCAAATAATCAAGCCTTCCTTCACAAGAAAATTGAAGGAAATGGAAAGTATAAAAGGATCTTTTACACAGTTGGAGTGTCTGGTCTCTGGATCTCTTCCCATTACTATTACTTGGTTCAAGGAAAATAAGGAGATTGAGACAGATGAGAAGCACAAATGCATATTCTATGAGAATGCGGCATCTTTGGAAATAAGTCGTCTTGATAGTTCAGACAGTGGAAATTACACTTGTATCGCTAAAAACCAAGCAGGCACTGTTCAGTGTTCTGGCATGCTGAAAATTAAAGGTTTGCAATTACCCTTGACTTTTATGAGCGAAGATTTGATTTGTTAGTTTCAGTAAATTTATTAGTAAAATATATATTTTAATCTGTAATCTTAAATCTCCCTCTTGCAATCAGAACCTCCATCAATCATTGAGAAGCCTGAATCACAAGACGTTATACCAGGATCCAAAGTGCAGTTTAATGTTCTTGTGTCTGGAACACCACCAATGACCATTAAATGGTTTAAGGATAAGAAAGAAGTTACATCAGGAATTGACTGTTCGGTTCAGAAAAATGACACTTCCAGCTCACTTGAGCTCTTTTTTGCAAAGCCTTCAGACTCTGGAGACTATGTCTGTGAAATAAGTAATGATGTTGGATCAGATGCCTGCCAAGCGATGCTCTTCGTTAAAGGTTTTCACTAAAATTTCTTTTCACTAAACCTTTGTTAAATGTTTAAAATAAGTACTTGATTTAATTTATTTAATTTTTTTTTTTCAGAACCCCCCAAATTTACCCACAAACTTGAAAAAATAACAGTGGTAAAACCAGGCCAATTGGTAGTTTTTGAATGCCATATTACAGGCACTCCAGAGATAGACACCTACTGGTTCAGAGATGGTAATGAAATAAGTCCAAGCGCCAAGCATAAAATTACCTTTGTCAATTTTCTCGCACGGCTTGAGATAAGTAGCAGTGATATCAAAGACAGTGGTCTGTACTACTGTGAAGCCCGGAACGAGGCGGGCAGTGAGAGCTGTAGTATGGAACTAAGAGTGAAAGGTTAGTATATAGTGCACTTTGTAGGCTATGGTTCTTTTAAAATGTCTATAGCCAGAGCATAGAACTGTTTTCATACCAAGTTTTTTTTCATTTTTCAGAGCCACCAGTTCTTGTCAAGCCATTGAGTCCTCTTGAGGTTGTAAATGGCTCAAATGCATATTTTGAATGTCAGGTAAAAGGCACAGCTCCTTTTGAGGTGACTTGGCAAAAAGATTTAAAGGATATCAAATCAAGCCTTAAGCACGTAGTTTTGCAGAAGAATGGCTCTATTTTGACTCTTGATGTACAGAAATGTGATGCTTTAGATGTTGGAGAATATCAGTGCATTGTAGCAAATGAAATTGGCAGTTGTTCAAGTCAGACAACACTCAGCATAAAAGGTTAGCTTTGAGTTTTTCTGATATTTGATATCAGTTTTATAGATTTTATCTCTTTTCACCTTGTTTAAAATATTTTGCACTTCCTATCAGAGCCTCCATCGTTTGTGGAGAGGATTGAGAACGTTGTCACAGTTCTTGGAAAAAAGGTTGAGTTTAAATGTGTTGTAAGAGGATCACCTCCTCTATCCATACAATGGCAGAAAGATGAAAACTGGATTTTGGAGGATCCTGCAATTGAGAGGGCATTTGAGAACAATATTGCCACTTTGAGAATCCCTGTGTGCGAGTCAATCCACAGTGGAAAATACACCTGTCAGGCTGTGAATGAGGCGGGGCAAGAGAAGTGTTTTGGTACACTTGTAGTGCAAGGTTGGTTATTTTTGCAAGTGATTTTTGTAGCTGCCCATCCTAAAGACTTGCTATTATAAATATAATTGTTATGTTATCCCCAGAGCCACCTCAGATAATTGAAAAGCCAGATGTGATTAATGTCACCACTGGAGATCCAGTAAGCTTCGAGTGCAAAGTTACAGGCTCTCCTGAGCTGAAAGTCAAATGGAGTAAAGATGGCAAGGAAGTGATGCCTTCAAGACAGCACAGCCTTAGCTTCATCAATAATGTCAGCCAACTTAAAATTCAATCTGTCCAATTGGAAGACAAAGGAACTTATGTATTTGAGGTCTCCAACCACATCAGTGCCTGCCAGTGCAAAGTGACTTTAAATGTGCTAGGTTAGTGTTCCTTCATTTTCATTAGTTTCCTTGATTAGTATAGTTGAATTGTAGTGATATTTATGATATCTATTTCCTTTGTTTTTATCAGAGCAAATAATACCCCCATCCTTCATCAAACCTTTGATGGAGATGGAGGAAATTCTGGGCACAAATGTTGAAATCGGATGTAAAATATCAGGCTCACTCCCCATAACTGTGGAGTGGGTGAAGGACGGAACTAAACTGTCAGGAAGAACCAAACATAAACTTCTTCAGCATGACAACAGCGTGTCTTTGGAAATTGAGTGTTTGGAGAAAACTGACACTGGAATGTACACTTGTAAAATTACAAACAAAGCGGGCAGTTGTGAATGCAGTGGCACGCTGAGAGTGAAAGGTCAGATGGCTTTTGTAGTATATTTAGTGGTATATTTCATTACCCTAAGATCTCTGACGGCTGCCGGTTTCTTAACAGATGTATTTGTCTTTCTTTCCCATCAATTATTTAGAGCCACCAAGCTTTGTGTTGGTTCCAGAATCACAGGCTGTCATACCAAATACCACTGTTCGCTTTAAGAGTACATTTAAGGGAACACCTCCCTTCACAGTGAAATGGTTCAAGGATGACACTGAGCTGCTTTGTGGACCCTCCTGTTTTACTGGCCTGGAGGGCCTCTCATGCTTCCTAGATCTTATTATGGTTGGAATATCACACAGTGGAACTTACTCTTGTCAAATAAGCAATGATGCTGGTACCGCTAAATGCACCACAACCTTGTTGGTTAAAGGTTGGACATCTTTTCAAGTACCCTTATTGGCACTTTTCAATATCATTCTTTTTTAATGCTTCACCATTTGCATTTTCTTGTCTCGCTTACCTGTCACCATCATCGCTTGTCACCATCATCTACACGCTTTACTCCATTTCAGCCATCATCTGCTATCTTCTTGAAACCATCTTCAGTGCTCCATTTTATATATGATATTATTCGTTATGATAACATGTTTAATTTTGGTTTTACAGAACCTCCAGAGTTTGTACAGAAACTCCCAGCTGCAAAAGTCATAAAGATGGGAGAGCCACTCCAGCTTGAATGCAAAGTTACTGGCACAGCTCCTCTGAAAATAAGCTGGTACAAAAATGATGCCATACTCAGTGATGGTGGCAACTTGAAAATGGCTTTCGATAACTCTGCGGCAGTCCTTGAAATTTTCAAGTCCAGCTTTGAGGACAATGGAGTCTACACCTGTGAAGTCCAGAATGATGCTGGAACTAAGAGTTGCAGCACCACACTCACAGTGAAAGGTTAGACGGTGGAGGGATATTTCACTCACTAGTTTAATGCTTATGCCTTGACATGGTCTATATGTTTCCGATGTGTTACTATTTTATGTTTTATTTTACATGTTAATATTTATGTTTTTTTTATTCTATTTCAGTTTTAGTTTTCATTCATTTCTAGTTAGTAATTTTTGTACTTCAACTTAGTTTGAAAGGCAACATTTAAATTTTTGTTTACTTTTAATAGTAATATTTTATATTATTTCAGCTTTATTACTCATTTTAGTTCTAGTTATTGATAATAGATATTATCTATTGATTTAAATGAACCTTTTATTGATTTTAATATGCATAAGCATTATTTTTTATTTGAATTACTTTCTTGTAGAACCACCAACTTTCCACAAAGTCCCAACACCAGTTGAGGGGTTGAAGGGCAAAGATGGCAGTCTTAACTGTGAGCTGAAAGGCTCAGCTCCTTTTGAGATAACCTGGTTTAAAGATCAAAAACAGTTAAAAGAGAGTAGGAAGTATAAATTTGTGTCTGAGGGATGCTCTGCTACTCTCCACATCCTTGGACTGGAAGTATCAGATGCAGGAGAATATGAGTGCAAAGCATCAAATACTGTTGGAAGTGATTCCTGCCAGGGCACTGTAAAGTTAAGAGGTCAGTAAGATAGGAGTTTAAAGTAGTAAATACTTGTTTTACACTTTAGTTTTCTGACTCTGATGACTATCTTCCTGACATTCAGAACCACCAGCGTTTGTGAAGAAATTATCCAATACGACAGCCATTTCTGGTGAAGAGGTGATTTTGTTGGCAACAGTCAAAGGTTCGCAGCCTATGACTGTGTCTTGGGTTCAGGATAAAGACCACATTCTTAGAGATGGTGACAACAGGAAAATTACATTTGAGAATAATCAGGTCACTCTTAAGATATTTAAAGCTGACTCCACCACTGCTGGAAAATATACATGTCTGCTCAAAAATGATGCTGGAGTAGCTGAATGCACTGCTAACTTAACAATCCTAGGTTTGTAAGAATAATATTTTCCCCTTTCAAGTACATTTAATCTTTTACAATTAATTGAATTTTGTAAATTACCTTAATGACGCTTTTAAATTTCTAGAACCCGCAGCAATTGTCGAAAAGACAGAGTCAATCAGTGTAACCGCTGGTGAAACCGCAGCCTTAGAGTGCACTGTGTCTGGAACTCCAGAACTTAAGCCAAAATGGTACAAGAATGGTGTGGAGTTGTCTTCAGGTAAAAAATACAAAATCACCTTCTCAAAAAGGATCTCCAGTCTTAAGCTATTGTCAACAGAGAAAAGTGATACTGGAGAATACACATTCGAGATCAAGAATGAAGTTGGCAGTGACAGCTGCAAAATGGACCTCACTGTTTTGGGTCAGTAATGTTAAATATTCTTGTATTTAATATTTGTTACAATCTTAGAATGGCGTAGGATTTCTTATGCAGCCAGAAGTTGAGTATGTTGTTTTTGGTCAAACAGACAAAATCGCCCCTCCTTCGTTCTCACGAAGACTGAAGGACACACAGAATGTTGTTGGAAAATCTATTGAAATGGACTGTAAAGCTTCAGGGTCTGCACCTCTCTCTATCTCTTGGTACCATGATGAAGAGGAAATTAAAAGTGGGCCGAACTATGAGATTACATTTGCTGAGAATACTTGCACATTGAAAGTGCCAACTTTGAAACTTTCAGACTCTGGCACATATAAATGTAAAGCAGTAAACAGTGCAGGAACTGCAGAGACAACTGCTTCCTTAATAGTTAAAGGTTAGTGTTTGACTGCAGAATCATTTATAATAACTAATAAATGTAAATCTATTGGTTAAACCACATTTCACAACCTTTTCCATGTCATATTTGCTACAGAACCCCCCTCTTTTGTGACCACACCTCAACCGGTGGAAGCCCTCCCAGGCACAAATGTCACCTTTACAGCAACCGTTCAAGGAAGCTCCCCAATGAAACTGAAATGGTTTAGAGGAAGTAAAGAAGTAGTGTCTGGGAGAAGCTGTGAGATTGCTTTAAGAGGAGATACAGCAATTCTAGAGCTCTACAACATTGATAAATCTCATGCTGGCGAGTACACTTGCCAGATCATAAATGATGCTGGGAAGGAAAACTGTCCTGTGAACCTGTTTGTTAAGGGTTAGTTTTAATTTAGTTAATATATAAGCAACAATTTCCCGTATACTTGTCATAGCAGAACTTTGTGTCATTGTCATTGTCATGTCATTTTCCTCAGAGGCTGCACACTTTGTCAAGAAGCTAAAGAACCTCTCTGTTGAAATGGGCAAAACGCTGATACTTGAATGCACATATGCGGGAAGCCCAAAGATTCTTGTGAAATGGCATAAAGATGAACAGGAAATTTACTCCTCTTACAAGCACAACATTACGACCACTGAGAACTCCTGCATCCTGGAGTGTCTAAACAGTGATAAAGAGGCTGCTGGAAAATACACTTGTGAGGTTTCTAATGATGCTGGACTCGACACTTGTGAAGCAGAAGTGTCCATTTTAGGTTTGTTTCTGAGTAGATGTGCTCAATATAAGCTACTGTGAGACAATATTAAAATGTGCATGCTTTTCCTTATGCAATATGTATGTTTTGTCACTTTTAGAACCACCTTTGTTTATTGAGAGTTTGGAGCCTATGGAAGTCACGGCAGGTGATGCAGTTTGTCTGAAATGCCAGATTGGTGGCACTCCTGAAATTAAAGTGTCATGGTTCAAGGCAGATGGCAAAGTGCGTTCTTCTCCAACCTGCAAGATGGAGTTCTTTAAAGGCACTGCCTGCCTGAAACTTGCTAAAGTTACCAAATCTGACATTGGTGAATACACATGTAAGGCAGAAAACAGCATAGGATCTGCCTCTTGCAGCTGCCACTTGACTGTACAAGGTGATGCATATTTCTTTCTAAAGCTCTGAATCTGTCTCTTACGGAATTTCCCTACACTGTGTAAACACTATCAATGTATTTTGATTCATGTTTTGCTTTCCAGATGTGAAAACACCACCTTCTTTCCCTAAAAAGATTACTAGCATTACACAAATTGAAGGGCAGCCTGTCCAGTTTGAGTGTCGTGTTGCAGGATCCTCTCCTATGGAAGTCTCTTGGCTCAAAGATGGTGAAGCTCTAAGGAGCAATTCAGAAAACACAATGTCTTTTGATGATAACTCTGCTATCCTAAAGATAGCCAAGGGTGAAATGAGACATTCTGGTGAATACACCTGTGTTGCTACTAATAGTGTTGGAACTGCTTCTTGCAGGGCCAAGCTCACGCTTCAAGGTCTGTTTATCTCTTTCATATTGTTCTCTGATTAAATGAGTTTCATGTGTTGTGAAACGCACTGAAATGGATGTTAACATGTCTATGCGATTGTACTGTTGTCTCTATTTAACTCCACAGAGCCAAGATATCCACCTGTGTTTGATAAAAAGCTCATACCCGTGGATGTGACAGTGGGAGATACTGTCGAACTGGAATGCCACATGACGGGATCATTGCCTATAAAAGTTACTTGGTCCAAGGATCACAAGGACATCCGTACAGGGGGCAATTATAAGATATCGTGTGTCGATAACACCCCTCATTTAACAATTTTGAAGGCTGATAAAGCAGACTCCGGTCGTTATTCTTGCCATGCTAGTAATGATATCGGGAAGGACTCTTGTTCCACAGAGGTTTCTGTGAAAGGTATTTGGTCACTGCTTTTTTGGTGTGACTGTCTTCATTGTCTTTATTGTCTTGGTCTGACCTTATGGTGCTTTATATCTTTTACTTTTGTGTCTTCCATTCTTCATGCCTTTGCCTTGGTAATGTTTTTCTTTGCTTAAAATATGGCGCTGTTGAGCATCTTTCACAAATTCTTTAGTTTTTGGTATATGCATTTAGATTCCCTGTCATATATGTCCTGTCTAACAACACCTCTATTTATTGTTCCTATAGAACGTAAAATTCCTCCTAGTTTTACCAAAAAGCCTGGAGCAACTATTGAGGACATTGAGGGCAAAATGGTGAAGATTGAGGCTCGTGTTGCTGGATCACAGCCACTGACTGTCAACTGGTATAAAGATGAAAGAGAAATCTTCACCTCTGACTGTTATGATGTAACCTTCAAGAGCAGCCTGGCTGTCCTGTGCATCAAAAAATCTCAACTGTCAGATAGTGGCACTTATATGTGCAAAATCTCCAATGAAGCTGGCACTGCCTCTTGTGAAGTGTCAATTCAGATTACAGGTATTCTGCTGGTTTCTATGTCAAGTTTTTCTTATGTCCATTGTCTTGTTTTAAATGTTCTATTGCTTACATAAAATACTGTGGCAATGTCGTGGTACAATGACGGTATCAGAAGTTAATTTCATGATACTAAATGTAATTATTCTTGGAAGTACCTATGGTAGTCCCATAGTACTTTCTTGTAAAATATGTATGTAATACAATGTGAAATGTCCCTTTTATAAATGACTTTTTTTTTAATACAGAGCAAAAGGTACCACCAAGCTTTGACTTGCCTCTTAAACCAGTGACTGTGACTGAGGGTGAGCCACTTACCCTCAGCTGCCATGTACGTGGATCTCCTCCTCTAAAGATTCAGTGGATGAAGGACAGACATGATCTTTCTTCATCTGCAAACACTAAGATCACATTCGTTGATGGCACTGCCACACTGCAGATGATTCGTGTATCTAAGACAGATACTGGAGATTACCTCTGCAAAGCAACCAATGAGGCTGGTAGTGAGTTCTGCAAGTCTAAAGTCACTATCAAAGGTAGTAATTTTCTTCTATGTGTAAGAAAAATAATGGTTTTATCATTCTTGGTAATTCTTGGCTGATTTTATATTCCTTAGATTTTTTTTTTTTATTTGCTTTATCCTAACCTATCCTGACCTTATGTTGGCTATTTGCCAATATTACAATATTTGAGTAATTATTAATCTGTTCTGTTTTTTTTTTTTTGTGTGTGTTTTTTTTTTCTTGACCTGGCAACAGGTTACTTTTGCCAGGCTAAGTATATGCTTGTTGCTTGCGAAGAAAAATAAGAAAAAAATATTTTTTTTATGTAAGAAAAATAATGGTTGTATCATTCTTGGTAATTCTTTCTTTTTTGGCTGCTTTTATATTCCTAAGCTTTTTTATTTTATTTGCTTTATCCTAACCTTGCCTTATCCTTATCCTAATCTATTTGCCAATATTAGAATATTTGAGTAATCATTAATCTTTCATTAATCTATTTCTGTCTTCATTTTCTTGGCCTGCCTACAGATTACTTTTGTATATGCTTGTTGCTTACAAACAGGTCTCAGTGATCGCCAAATCTGCTTCTTTGCAAATGTTTCATTGCCATTCTTATTCTTCCTGCAGCTGTGCTTTTTGAAAAAGTTCAACAGATCTTGAGTTTTTGTTGTTCGAAATGATTTAAGCCTGGTTCTTGAATATCTTCAGCTAAAAATGTATGTAACTCACTGCAAAATTCCTTTAAAATATTCAGAGAAACCAGGAGCACCTGCCCCGGCTGAACCTGCCCAGGCAAAGGCCGCACCTTCACCACCACAAGCAGTTAAAAAGTTGGACAACTTGTTCTTTATTGAGGAGCCAAAGAGTGTCCATATCATTGAGAGTAAGTGATGCTCCTTTTCTTTTTCATGAGTGGACTGTATTAAAATGTGGAAGAAAGTGTTATTGAAACTTTTATGTTTTTACAGAGGGTACAGCTACCTTCATTGCTAAAGTTGGTGGTGACCCCATTCCCAATGTGAAATGGATGAAGGGCAAATGGAGGCAGATGACTCATGGTGGCCGCATCAGTATTGAACAAAAGGGCCAAGAGGCCAAGATGGAGATTAGAGAGGTGACCAAATCTGACACTGGCCAGTACAGATGTGTGGCTTCAAACAAACATGGAGAAATTGAGTGCAGCACAGACTTGAATGTTGATGAGAAGAAAGAGACATCTTTAGAAGTGGTCAAACTCAAGAAGTAAGTGTGTGTCAAATTGCAAACCATCTCCAAGGACCCCTCTCCACCAACATTAGTTAGACATTTTAATGTAAAATAACTTAATAAAATGGTAAATTTGGATTAAATACATGGGTTGCTATTATTAAAGCTGAACCATTTGTGCCTACTTGAGTTTAAGTTAAGTTTTTTTTAATGATGCAATTGTGCCATGGACCAGTAGGGGTCATGTCCCCCAACTTTGTGAAACACTGCTTTAATACCTGCCCTAGTAAACTATACAAGATTACCTAAGGTTTTTTTTCTTTCTTTTTTTACAGGACTCCATCAAAGCAGAAAAGCCCTAAAGAGGACAAGGAAATTGACATTGTTGAGTTGCTTAGAAATGTTGATCCCAAGGAGTATGAGAAATACGCTCGCATGTATGGAATCACAGACTACCGTGGACTCCTTCAAGCTATTGAGTTTCTGAAGAGGGAAAAAGAACAAGAAAGTGGAAGACCGGTAATATTCAGTCAGATAATAGTACAACATCATCAGTTCCTTTGGGTGATAAGCCCGAACACATTGTTTCTGTATCAATTTATGAAACATTACCTAATTATCTCCCTGACACATTTTAGTGTCGTTCCAAACAAATGCACTGCAACCTTAACCTTTGTTATTAAAACTTTTAATTGATTCATGATAATACTAATTTTTAGGGATGGGGCCGATCCGATCCAGTATCGGTATCGGGACCGATACCAGCGTAATTCACGTATCGGATTTTTCCGATCCAACCTGCGGAGAAATCCGATATTTATGATCCATGTCTGCGCTTTAACGTTGGCTGCTGAAATGACTCCAAAAGGGATTCCTCTGCTAGTCTGCTAGCTGGCTGCAAACTGTGGAATGGATATCCTGAACGGAGGTGCAGCTCAATCATAGACTGTAAAAAATAGGGCTCAATGAGACACACAGACGCCCGCTCAAGAAATCCATTCCGCAGTTTGCAGCCAGCTAGCAGGATAGCATTGAGCTACCAATATGTTCGCTGTGTGGAAATCCTATGGTGGAAATACTTCACACTGGAAACACCGCAGCAGAGCAAGACAGCAAAATGCAATGTTTGCAAAGCCGTATAAATTAAACTATTTGTCTGTGATGATGCATGTTTGCAATTCGCAGTCCAGAAGAGAAAGAGAGAGAGATCTCTCACGCGGTGCCACAGCACGCACAACACGACAGCCCTGCTTAATGAGTGACGACAGAGAAAACATAGCCTGGTTACACTTTAGATCTGTGATATTAGTCTGATTTCCAAAGATTAAAGAATATATTGAGGTAAAAAAAAAAAACATTAAACAATAGCCGCATTCTGTGTAGCCAACTTCCTTCCCATCGCGGCGGTGCACTGTCATTTCTCCGTAAAACTCAAACTTTAAGACAGAATCAGCACGATCAGTAATTGTTGTAAAATGCCGTCTCTGCTGTTGCTAAATTGCGGGACGCTTTTAATAATAAAAAGAGCTATTAAAAGCACAAAATTTGCGCAAGAGGGCGGCGCGCGCTCCGAAACAGACAAGCAAATTATACTTTCCCAGATAGCAAACTGACATTGAATCAACGTGGAAATAGGACATCGAAACAACGTTGATCTGACATTGTTTTGCTCATCGAATTAATGTTGAACCAACGTCAGATGCGTCATTCTTTCAAAACTAACGGAAAATCAACTTGAAATCAACGCGTTGTTTCAACGTTATGAAAGCAAACCAATTTTCGATTTCATTTAGCTTTGAAGAATGCCGCGTCTGACGTTGGTTCAACGTTAATTCGATGAGCAAATCAACGTTGTTTCAATGTCATGAGAGACGTCGTTTCCACGTTGATTCAATGTCAGTTTGCTGTCTGGGTTGGGCTTCATATGCGCGTCTAAACGATCAAATGTAGCCTGCACAAAAATGTCAAAACGACCGGCTTGGAGATTATCACTTAACTACGTTCATTTTAGACATAAACGGTTTATGGAAATAGTTGGGAGAAAATATGGTGCATCAGTAGACTATGAAATCCGCACTAGTTCTTAAAGGGGCAGCAGTATAAATGTGACGATTGCGACATTACTGCGAATCAAACAACAAAAGGCAAAGAGAAAATCACTCACAGCTCTTGAATTAATAACTTCAGCTTTAATAAGCATAAATCTATCTATGATAAACTTTGCAGTGCTATTTTACTTTTGATTAGTTTATTATAATTCTTTTTAGACGATATACCTGAATGTTAGTAGACCTTCCTGAAATTAAAGCACTGTGTAGGCCTGTATAATGCGTATATCTTTGTTTAATTGTCTATCTATTGTTTAATATATCTATTATATATATATATATATATATATATATATATATTGACATAGGCTACATACGTACGTATCATCCTTGTTTGTAGAGAGGTGTTTATTTCAGCATCATATAAAATCAACAATAATGATAAATAATGTTAAAGCAAACACAGGTCTGGTATCGGAAAAGTATCGGTATCGGCCGATATCCAAAGTCAGGTATCGGGATCGGATCGGAAGTGAAAAAATGTGGATCGGTGCATCCCTATTTTAATTGATAAATCTTAAAGGGATACTTCACCTCTGGAAAGATGAATGTCTATTTAAAATGGGTCATTTATGTAGAAGAAATGTGAAATAATTTTTGAATTTGGAGCTTTCTAGACTGAGAAAAGGCAGAAAATGTATTTTTGGCTTATGTGGATGAAAGACAACAACTCCCAGAATGCACTTCCTTCGCTGCCCTAGGAGGCCACGCCTACCAGTAACCACACAGTAGTTTAACAAGTCTAGGCTACTAGTGAGTCTCCGTGATGAGTCTGCCCAAAAATGTGTTTCGAGATCGCCCAAAATGTCCGGGATTCGGCTTTTGCGTTGTACAGTCGCCATTTATTATGTTTACTGTGGCGAGCACGACGAGTGAGGGCCGCGGGAGAACCGCACGAGGCCTGTGGCGTGAATACTGATGAGTGACACCTGTGAGATGCACCGATCTTGTATCTCTCACAGAAGAGCGGGAATTTTCTTAGCAATGTTAAAATGCACATCAACTGATCGCTTGTTTAGCGTTTATGTAAACACTACATTCAGATTCACCAATCAGAATGAATTCAGTTAGATTGAAACAAAAGATCTGCATGTAAACATGGCGACTGCATAAAGAAATAGCTGAATCCCGGACATCGACGGACGGACATGTCCGGAAAAAGAGGATGGTAACTCTGCTTTCTCGACAGAACAAGAGCCTGCTAGCTTAGCTTCCAAAAAAAGATGGCTGACACTATGTGTGATCCCAATCCTCCATTTTTGACCATTCAATAGTAAGACTGGTTTTCTAAAAATGGAAAGCTTAATGCAAATGGGTGGAGTGTCCCTTTAATAGTTTAGCTTAAAGGGTTAGTTCACCCAAAAATGAAAATTAAGTCATTAATTACTCACCCCCATGCTGTACCAACCCCGTAAGACCTTCGTTCGTCTTCGGAACACAAATGAAGATATTTTTGATTAAATTTGAGAGCTGTATAACTACCACATTGGCTCCTAAGGGACTGCCTCTTGACGGCCCAGAAAGTCAATGAAGAAAATGTTTAAATATCCCAAGTGACTACCGTGGCTCAACTATATGTTTATCAAGCGACGGGAATACTTTTTGTGCGAAAAAACAAACAAAAATAACGAGTTTATTCGACTATTTCTTTTCTTCCTTGTAGGCCAGAAACGAGACTTCCTTAGATTTCCACGACGCATGCGCGAGATTTGCGATCTGCTTACACTACTTCAGATCGCAATTCTCGCGCATGCGTCGTGGAAATCTAAGGAAGTCTCGTTGAGCCACGGTAGTCACTTGGGATATTTAAACATTTTCTTCATTGACTTTCTGGGCCGTCAAGAGGCAGTCCCTTAGGAGCCAATGTGGTAGTTATACAGCTCTCAAATTTAATCAAAAATAACTTCATTTGTGTTCCGAAGACGAACGAAGGTCTTACGGGGTTGGTACAGCATGGGGGTGAGTAATTAATGACTTAATTTTCATTTTTGGGTGAACTAACCCTTTAAATTTACTAAATCAAAGAATATGGTCACGGCAGGCATTTAGTGACACCTTTCAGGAACTCAACTTTCAAGCCAGGGATGAAAGTAAATTGTATTGATTGTTTCACTGCTTGGATTTATTATATTACAGGAAGTGGAAAGTGGTGCAAGAGAGTCTGAGGAAGATTTGGCTAAACTTGTTGCTGATTTGCAAAAGAGGATGGAACAAACAGAGGTTTGAAATCTATATTAAATATGTTCTTTCAGACAGCAGAAATGCTTGAATATCATTGTATAATATAACAGACTTGTTTCACAACTAGCTCTTACAATGTTGTCTATTACATTATTGCCTAGAATTTCTCACTTTGCTAAATACAGCTTTGGTTAGTGTCAAAATGTTGTGTCTAAATACTTTGTGGAGCCACTGCATGTAATTTATAGAGTGTTAATGTGTTTTCTATGCAGCCTGTCACTGTGGTACGTGATATCACAGACCAGACAACTGCTGTTAAGAAGGAAGCTGTGTTTGAATGTGAGATCAAGATTAACTACCCCGAAATCACACTGTCCTGGTACAAAGGAACCCAAAAACTTGACAGTGGTGACAAGTATGACATCAAAATTGTGGGTGATCGTCACATCTTAAAGATCAAGGATTGCCAGACAAGAGATGACGGCAATTATCGTATTGTGTGTGGCCCACATATCTCCAGTGCCAAACTGACAGTGCTGGGTATGTAGCAACATCATTTCCTTTTAGTGAATGCAAAACTTTATAACTATAATTATAAGGTATGTTTTTACAATATTGACCCTTATTGTTTCTGCAGAGGCTGAAGTGGAACAGCAAATGCAGGATGTGGCTGGTAAGGAAGGCCAGACATGTACATTGACATGCCAGTTCTCTGTACCTAATGTAAAAACCCAGTGGTTTAAAAATGGGAAGCTTTTAGAGCCTCAAAGCAGATATACATTTGCTGTGGACAATTACACTCAGAAGCTCTCAATCAAAAATGTTAGACCTGAAGACCAAGGAGAATATACCTGCAAATATAAAAATCTTGAAACAACTGCAAATCTTTCGATTGAAGGTTTGTATAGATTCACTGAACTGTCAGACTTATTAATACTGTAAGTTATGCCATCTACTAACCTCTTATATCATCATCTGACTACTTCTTCTTCACCTCTTATGGAAAAAGAACTCTTCGTATTTTAAATGCCAGGGATATTTTGTCTTCACATTTTCCTGGCTTTCTTTTATAGCAAATCCTAACAGACTGTACTATGAAAAAAAGATTCCACATCAGATTCAGTCCTAATCATCCACCTTGCGTTATCTTTTTCTAGCCAAGCAAATACATTTCACCAAACGCATCCAGAACATTGTGGTGAGAGAACATCAATCCGCCACTTTTGAGTGTGAGGTGTCTTTCGACAATGCTATTGTAACGTGGTATAAGAACACTTGGGAGCTTAAAGAGAGCCCCAAATATACCTTTCAAAGTGAAGGGCGACGGCACTTCATGATCATCCGCAATGTTACCTCTGCTGATGAAGGTTTGTGGACTTCCAGTGTGGGACCATTATTCGTTTTAATAATATTTAAAAAGAAGGCCCATTTAACCAAATCAATAATCCTTTAGGCGTGTACTCGGTCATTGTCAGATTGGAGCCCAGGGGTGAGGCTAAAAGTACAGCTGAACTTTATCTGTCAGGCAAAGGTCGGTACAGCTGTCGTGATCCAGCATTTACTTAACTAACAATCTCTAGAATATCAAGGCTCCTTACAATTTTTTTTTATATATTTTTCCCCCCAGAAATTGAAATAGAAAGTGTACCTTATGGTAAGTATGTGATAATTATTATTATTTTTTTTAACACCTATAGTTCACATTGACAGATTATTTCTCATAGTCCATCATTTATACAAGTAATTTTTAAGAATGTTAAATAACACTCACACAGACATCCCGGATACATCAATACAAGTGCCTGAGGCATCTGCATTAACCATTGAAGGTAAGGTTGGGATGTTATAAAAATTACTTAAATAAATATATCCTTATCCTTAAAAATAAGAGACAGTTACTCACACACTTATTATTTTCAAAAAGCTGAGTCTTCCTCGGAATATTACCATTATGAAGAAAAAACGGAAACGAGAGGTAAAAATGCATTGTTATAAGAATTAAACTAACTTTTTCACATCATCCTTTTCATATAGTATCATTCACTAAAATTGACAAAAATCAATTAACCATCCATCTGTTCAACAACAAAAAAATCAAACAAATAACACGATTGTGTGAGTTTTTTTTTTTTTTTGATTTACCAACCTCTTGCGTGAAATAACAAAATAACGTCAATATTTAAAGTATTCTTCTTTTGAGACGTGTAACGACATTTTACTATTCACCAGAGTATGTGTCCTGGACAGAGGAGAGTGTTGTAGAGGAAATATCAGTCACAGGTATTACTGAGAGCTTTTGGGTCAACAAATATAATTCACCATGTTGTTCTAACCCTCTTTCCTCTTTTGTTTGCTCACATATTGTTATATCTGTGTCGTATGTATTTCTGACATTCATATAATGTTTTTATTTCCCTTTGTCTTCACCATGCCCTCACAATGTCTTATTAAGTTGTATTGTATGTGTTGGTAACACTTATATAGACTCTTTAATAGTTGCTGATGCAGTCATCATTAATTAATGGTTTAGTTCTTCATGAGTCATACATTAACTTATGATTATCTGTGCATTAGTTAAACATGAATTAATGCATATTAGTGCACATGTATTGTGAAGTGTTACCTATGTGTTTGTTGTGTGTTGTCATACAATAAGTAACTTTACCATCTTTTTAAACAGATTTATTTTAAGATTTTGTGTTGTTGTCATATGTTTCTCCAATGCCAGTTTTTATTAAAAACTTTCTTTGTCTCATCAGCCCCAAGGGTCCCGATCGAAGAGGCTGTCACTAGAAAAACTTTGGGAATGAGAGAGATGGCTCCAACAACAGGTACTGAAAGACAAAACAGCTCACTGCTTTTCTACTTGTTGGCAAACCTTTATTCACATTCACATGTGTCATGTTTATAGGTGTGTTTGTGAATTTGTGGTAACTTTCACATCCTTAGTTATGTGTGTCATCAATGTTATGTGCTGTCAATTTTTTTGAAATGCATGATCACTCTCAAAGCTGAAGCTACTAGTCTTGATATTATTGAATAATTGTTCTTAATATTCTCAAAGAACTCAAGGAACCTGAGCCATCTAAACCACCGGAGCTAAAAACTGAAGTACCTGTGAAAGGTATGCAAATGTCTGTCTAATGTGCTCCAGTGTTTCAATTTCTGTTTGTATAAAGAGCACTTTCTTCTAATTCTGTCTGTGATGTCAATATTCTGTTGTAGTGTAATTGTTTTTTTGTTTGTCTAATTAAATATTCGTAAAGCATTTGTAATCATTTTTTTGTCCAACAAGCCAAAAAGCCTGTGGAAGAAATAGTTACTGCAGTTACAGTGCCAGAGCCAATTGAACGGCCCACAGCAAAAGGTATGCAAAGAAAGAACACATGCCATTATTTCCTGTTCTGTGTCACATTACCTGGTTATTAATGCGTGCATATGCACCTCTTAAGCTGATAAAAGTCCTTTTTTACGCCCTCTTGTGAATGTAGATATTTTGCTTCAATGTTAAATATATGTTATGCATAAACGTTTTGTGAAATCAAAATCAGATATGACCCTCTTAATTCTTTCCTTTTTGTATGTCTGGTATCTTTATTGATGTCAAGTCTGCTTGTTCTTTTTCTTATAGCATGCAAACAGCAAATCTTGTGTTATCTTATGTCATCTTTTTCTATGTTTGATGTATGATTTTAACTGCTTCACACTGCTGTTTTCTTTCATTCATATCTCAACTCTTTTGAAACGCTACAAATGTACTAATACCAAAATATGTGTTATATGAAGAAGTGTCACAGCCAGCAGCACCTATAGCTCCTGTGGCTCCTGTACCTAAACCTGAGGAGCCTAAAGCTACACCAGTAGCTGAGCCCAAACCAGAACCAAAATCCAAGATTGAACTTAAGCCCGAACCTGAGGCTAAGCCTACTCCTGTGAAGAAGCCTGAGTCGCCTCCAGCTAAAGGTACTGTTAATTGCTTATGCTTCATGTTGTGTATTCATGTTCTTGTCTACAAGCTTTTTATATATCTTTCTTTGTTGTTGCAATTGTCCAGTTTCCATTAGGAAGTGCATTGAATGTGACGCTGTGTGTTGTTTGACATGTGGTTGTAAACAAATCATTACATGTTATAAAATTAATCTTAAAACAATACAATGCATGTTCTTTAAAGTTCTTGTGGAGGAAAAGAAACCAAAAGCACCAATTCAAGAGCCACTAAAGAAAGTGCCAACTAAACCTGAGGAAGTCATTGCAGTTCCAATTGAAGAACCTCTAAAGAAAGGTATTGACTTTAGTGTGTGTTCTTAATTTACCAGCCACACTCTTATGAAGAACATGTGACGTACAGTGGCTTTTGTTTGTCAATGTCTTTGTCCTGAGATTAATATTGTTTTTTGGTACCTACAGTACTTATTATTAAATGCTGTATATTGCTTCTTGTCCTGCTTCCATTAGGAAGCATGTTTTTTTTTTTTTGTGACATTGTGTGTTCTTTGACATGATTTTGAAAATATTCTTTAAACAATACAATGCATGTTCTTTAAAGTTCTTGCGGAGGAAAAGAAACCAAAACTACCCATTCAAGAACCACAAAAGAAATTGCCAGCTAAACCCGATGAAGCCGTTGCGGTTTTAATTGAAGAACCTCCTAAGAAAGGTATAGACTTACTATTTGTATGTAGGGCTATTTCTTTATCAACTTGCCACACTCTTATGAGGAACACATAACCCTACTGTGGCTTTTGTTTGTCATTGTCTTTGTCCTGGAATATTATTTGGTTTAACTTATGGCATATTGTTCATTTCTAATGCTTTATGTTGTGTGTTTTTCATATACATGTCTTTATGGGTGCAATTGTCCTGCATATTTTATGTGACACTGTTTTTTTTTTTTTTTTTAATGTGTGTGCCTATGAAATTAATCTTAAAACAATACAATGCATGTTCTTTAAAGTTCTTGTTGAAGAAAAGAAACAAAAACCAACTATTCAAGAACCACCAAAGAAAATGCCAGCTAAACCTGACCAAGCCATTGCAGTAGAAGAACCTCCAAAGAAAGGTATAGAGATACAGGTTTTGCATGTAAGAATATTTTCTGTTGTGTTTGTGTTTCTTTATTAACTAGCCGCACTATTATGAAGAACACTGGGTTTTATATCATTGTCTTTGTCCTGCAATATTATTGGACTTTGGTGTATTCTTATTTGCAGCTTCTACCATATCTTTTACATCTTATGTCTTCATTTCTTATGTGTCTTAAGTCTTTTATATTTAGTTGCATTCAAATCTGCCTAAATTTTCTTTCACCCTTCTTGTCTCACTCTTAAATCAGTGCAATTTGAAGCATTGTTCTTAACTTTAATATTCTTTCTAAGTGCAAGAACCTTCCAAGAAGCCAGAGGCCCCTCTGATATTGGCTACACAGAGAGAAGACTTGATTGAAGAAGAACTGCCTAAAAAAGAGACTGTTTCTACCCCTAAAAAGCAGGAAATTGTGCCTCAAAAGGAGGAAATTGTACCTCAAAAGGAGGAAATTGTACCTCAAAGGACAGAGGTTTCTCTTCCTGCTAAACAGAAAGAGGAAATGTTGCCCAAAGATAAAGATGTTACAGCAGGAATTGATCTTCTAAAGAAAGAGGTCTCACTTCCTTTTCAAAGGGATGTGGAAATTGTACCTAAAAAGATAGAGGTTCCACTTCCTGCTAAACAGGATGAGGAAATATTACCTAAAAAGAAAGAGGTCCCTCTTCCTGCTAAAAAGGAGGAAATCTTACCTCAAAAGAAAGGTGTTTATCTTCCTGCTAAACAGGATGAGAAAACATTACCAAAAAAGAAAGAGGTTCCTCTTCCTCTTAAAGAGGAAGAGGCAATTGAACCTAAAAAGAAAGATGTTCCTCTTCCTGCTCAACAGGATGAGAAAACATTACCAAAAAAGAAAGATGTTCCTCTTCCTCTTAAAGAGGAAGAGGCAATTGACCCTAATAAGAAAGATTTTCCTCTTCCTGCTAAACAGGATGAGAAAACATTACCACAAAAGAAAGAGGTTCCTCTTAAAGAAGAAGAGGTAATTGAACCTAAAAAGAAAGATGTTCCTCTTCCTGCTAAAAAGGATGAGAAAATATTACCAAAAAAGAAAGAGGTTCCTCTTAAAGAAGAAGAGGCAATTGAACCTAAAAAGAAAGATGTTCCTCTTCCTGCTAAACAGGATGAGAAAACCTTACCTAAAGAGAAAGAGGTTCCTCTTTCTCCTAAAAAGGATGAGGCAATCGAACCTAAAAAGAAAGAAGTCTCTCTTCCTCTTAAAAAGGATGAAATTCTACCTCAAGCAAAAGAGGTTTCTCTTCCTCCTAAAAAGGACGAGGCAATTGAACCTAAAAAGAAAGAGGTTCCTCTTCCTCCTGAAAGTTCCTCCCAAGAAATTCTACTTCAAGAGAAGAAAGTCCCTAAAAAAGATGTGCCTCATATTATGACTCATAAGAAAGAGATACTTCCCACACAAATTTCAGAGAAGAAAGAAGAAAAAGAAATTTTCTTCATAGAAGAAACTGCACGTCTACAAAAAGATGTGATACTTTCCGCACAAATTTCAGAGAAGAAAGAAGAAAGCGAAGAGATTTTCTTCAGAGAAGTAATTACACATCTAGAGAAGAAAGAATCCTTTATACCAAAACTAGAAGAGAAAGAAGAGATTTTTCCTAAAAAGAAGGATGTAGTTGCTGTACCTAAAAAACAAGAGGTCATACTGCATCATGAGAAAGAAGTTCCTGTTCCTGCTAAAAAGGGTGAAGAGATTGTACCCCAAAAGAAAGAGGTGACTCCTACAAAAGGTACAATATCAGATAACATCTGATTGTCTTTTCTTCTTACTCTTTACTTTCCGGTCGTAGAAACGATTTTCTTTGAAAACTTATCTTGAACTATTTTACTGTACTAATTTCTTAGTGTCTGTGTAGTCCCATATCTGTTTGTCTCTTGTCCATTGCCAGTGTGTTTTTATTCTTCTTCATTAACCTCTTACCACTCGCTAGAGTGATCTCTTGATCCTGTAGATGTGGACTTTCACTTATATATTTCTTAAGTACTGTGCTACCTGAAAAATGTAATACTTTGATAATTTAATATAATATTTTGGTGTGAACATGGACAGAATCTCCAAAATATGAACTACAAAGAAAGCCAGCTACAGTTCTTTTTCCACCAAAGAGAAATGAGAATACTGAAGGTACATAAATCAAACACCACTGGATTCTTTGCAATCTTTTTATTAGACCTTCTCCTTTCAACAACTTTTTTCTCTTGAACATCTTTGTCTTCGTATTCTGTTTAAATCCCATGGGGTATACTAAGTACAGCAATCTTTAATGTCTTTCAAGAGGGAGAAACCAAACCCCAAAATGTCCAAACTAATGCTGCTTCCCTGTTAAAGATACAGATTATGAAATCCCTATAAGATAATTTGTGTAAATTTGTATCAAATGTAATGACTCTTAAATTTAATCGTTCTTTAAAGAGTTGTTTAAAAGCCTGAGACAGTATTCATTCATCAAGTTATTTTTTCAGCAAAGACACATTTCTTACTTTGTTGTACGAAGTATACCCTGTTACCAGATTTACGATTCATCTCCATTACAAACGTAATATCTTTCTATTATCTATGAATCTCTTGGTTCCACTGTTGGGTAAAATTTTCTTCACAATTTTTCACCACATCCAAGATCTTCAAGAGCCAACTTCTGTCCTGAAAAAGGATGAAGTCATGCAATCAGACAATCAGAAAATTGTAATGAAGATAATGATATTGGAAGAAATTTCAAAAGAGCATGTCTTTCATCAAAAACCTGTATCACACACAGAAATGCTGTATGATGGAAGAAAGAGCACAGAAATTGACAGTTTACAAATTTTAAAACTGAAGGATTCTTCAAAAGAAAGTAGAGTGTCTAGTATGAGTAAAAACTTTTCTGATGAAAAGCCACCTAGAGCAATTGTAATGCCAGGTGAGATAAAAAAAGGAAACCCGTGCTTACATTAATTTTAGAATTGTGGATATGATCACTGAGAGTTTAGAGGAATCTTTTATTAGGAGCAACCCCTCTGAACTCTCAGTGATCCGAAATCTCCAATGTCAAAATAATTAAATTAGAAGAGTTGTTTCAAAGTCAGAGACAACATTAATCTTCTGCAATTCTCCTTTTACAGAAGCTATTTTTAAACATTATTCTTTTGAAGTGCAAGAACCTTCCAAAAAGCCAGAGGTTGCTCAGTTATTGGCTACTGAGAGAGGAGGTTTAATTGAGGACATAGGTTTTATGAAACCAGTTGCTGAAGATAGTAAATTAGAAGATATAGAAGGCAAGGAACCTCAAAAAAGAGATACTGATGCTTGTCACCAGAAAAAGAAAATTCCAGACAAACTGCCTAAAAAAGATTTTGTTATTGGCCCTGAAAAGGAAGAACTTGTACCCCAAAGCGAAGAAATTGTACTTAAAAAGAAAATGTTTGCTGATTTTCCGGTAAAGGATGAGGTTCCTCTTCCTCTCAGAAAAGATGACGAAATAGTAGGCCAAAACAATAAGGTTGCTTTTTCTCACAGAAAGGATGAGGAAATGTTACCTAAAAAGAAAGAGGTTCCTCTTCCTCCTATAGGAAAAGACAAAATTACTCTTCAAAAGAAAGAGGTTAAAGAGGAAGAGGAAATGATACCTAAAAAGAAAGCTGTTCCTTACAGAAAGGATGAGGAAATTATACTTGAAAAGAAAGAGATTATTCTTCTTCCCGGAAAGGAAGATGAAATGGCTCTTCAAAAGAAAGAGGTTCCTCTTCCAGCTAAACAGAGTGAGGAAATATTACCTAAAAAGAAAGATGTTTCTCTCAGAAAGGATGAGGAAACATTGCTTAAAAAGAAAGATGTTCCTCTACCTTCTAAAAAGAAAGATGAAATTGTATCTAAAAAAAGATATGTTGATCTTCCCCTTAAAAAGGAAGAGGAAATTGCACTTCAAAAGATAGAGGTTTCTCCTCCTGCTAAACGGGATGAGGAAATGTTACCTAAAGAGAAATATAGTCCTCCAAGAAAGGATGAGGAAATCGTACCTAAGAATAAAGAGGTTCCCCCTCCCCATAAAAAGGAAGAGGAAATTGCACCTCAAAAGAAAGAGGTTCCTCTTCCTGCTAAACATGATTCTCTCAGAAAGGATGAGGAAATTGCATTTGAAAAGAAAGAGAAGGTTCTTCCTCCAAGAACTGATAAGGAAATATTCTGTAAAAAGAAAGAATTTCCTCTTCCTCTTATAAAGGACGATGCTCTTGTATCTACAAATAAAGTGATTCTTCCCTCTCCCAGGGAGGAAGAGGAAATAATACTGAAAAATAAAGATGTTTCTCTTCCTGGTAAAAAGGAAGAGGAAATTGTATCTATCAAGAAAGGGGTTCCTCATAGAAAGGATGACAAAATTGTTCCTCGAAAGAAAGAAGTTATTTTTCCTCCCAGAATGTATGATGAAATATTGTCTAAAGAAATCCCTCTTCCTTTTAAAAAAGACGAGGAAATTGTACCTAAAAATAATGAGGTTCCTTTTCCTCTTAATGAAGAGAAATCCGTTACTCAAAATGATGCTCCCACACCGACAGCAGAAGTAGTAGTTCCAATGAAAAAGAATCAAGTTGTCACTGCTTCTAAAACAGAAGAAACTGTACCTCAGATGAAAGAGATCATGCCCACAAAAGAGAAAGAAGAAAGTACACTTAAAAGAGCAGTTGCTCCCTCTCTTGATAGGGAAGAACTTGCATGTCTACAGAAGGAAATGTCCCACAAACTGGAAGAGAAAGAAGATAATTTGCCAAAAAAGGTTCTTCCATTTTCTCAAGTAGAAGAACTCTTATCTGAGCGTAAACCACAGGAGGAAGATGTTAAGCCTAAAAAGAAAAAAATGGTTGCTGTCACTATTAGAGCAGATGCTATTGTACCTCAAAAGAAAGAGGTGACCCCTACACAGGGTATAATGACATCAGACAACATCTTGCGTTATCTTATTCTAAAACTTGGTGTCTTAGAACTTCTTTTAATCTTATACTAAGTTTTTTTTATGTCTGTGTGGTCTCGTATGTCACTTGCTGTCATTAATATTTATTGACACGGAAAGTAGAAATTTTCTTACAATTACATCCATTTCTTACGACTAACCTCTTCTTTGAGCTGTCTTGAAGTCATAAATACAGTTACGACCCCTGATCTTAAGTATTCTCTAGAGTGTTCGTCATTTTTCCTTTTTAGTGTGTTTTAAACTTTTTAAACCAGTCTAATGGTAAAATGGAAAAAAATAAATAAATAAAAAGGTTTTGGTTTATAATGTACAATTTTATTTGTGATATAAAGTGGCAGAACCAGAGAAGAAACCATCTCCAGAAAAGATACCATCTTTAGAGAAGACACCTGTTTCTTTGAAAGAAGTGGCACCCCCACAAGGTACAATGGGGATTCTTCAACAAAATCTTATTATGTCATACTAAATTTTTATGTTTCAGTTTGTCAAATTATTGTGGTCTCTTTTTATTGTTTGTCCTGTGAGTCAAATCCTTCATATCTTTTACAAATCATATCTTTTTGTTCATCATAACTTCTGAATTTTTCTCATCATAACACATTAAAATTTGTAATTTTCACAGTTGAAAAGAAACCATCTCCACAACCTGAAAGAAAGAAAGAATCTTTGCCCGAGCCTCAGGCAAAGACAGTTTCCCCAGAAGGTACTTTTTTGTTTGATATGTATGTGATATGTTTTGTCTAACAATAGCTTTTTTTTTTTTTTTTTTTTTTAAGCATATTTTAACCTCAATAGAGAGGGCCTTAACATTCTGTACATTTGCTGTCATATTTTTATGTTGTTTTGTATCATGTGTGTTCTGTAATAATATTGGTCAGTTACAGTCTTAATGATAAAAAGTTCACGCTTAGTGAACCACTCTGACTTGGTAATTAGTCTTTCATTTTATCACAATTTTGTGTCGTTAAGACACGCTCTCTTTGGGATGCTTAGAATATGTTCTGTCAAATCTATGTGCATGCATGTCCTTGTAGTTGTTTGCATGAGTTCTTAATACTAACTAATAATTTCTACAGCAAATATCTTCAAACTTTCTTACAATAGTTACTTAAAATATAAGCTGTGCGATATCTTCTCGTATCTCACCTTCTATCACTTGTACGGTTTTAATCTATAGAAAAACATACACTAATATCATGAGAATATTTTGCACATTACTACTAAAATAACTGTTCCTTTTATTTTAACATAAGCATATAGAGTAGATTTAAGTGTTTTATGTGTTTTATGTCATGCTTGTAATATCTGTGTGTCTATTTCTTAACCTCGATAGAGGTTCTTTCATCACATTGTTATCTTAAATGTCTTTCGACTTAAATTTACATCAAACAACACACTTTATTTTAATTTAAAGAAGTCGATAAGAAGGCTGAAGATAAACTCATCTCTAAGCCCAAAGAAGAGAAGATAATTCCAACAAAAGGTATTATGGTAACCACAAGTATATATCCCTGTAATGTGGTGAGAATGAATGTCTAGTACGGAAATCTCATCACATCTTTGAAATTCTTTTTGAAGTACTGACACCTAAAGAACCAGAAAAACCAAAGCCTGCTCCAAAGGAAGAACCGGTACTAATCCAACCAGTGGAAGGTACTGAAACAGAAACCCTTCTTCAAAATAACTCCCACTCTTTATGATATATCTTTATGGAATTATTTTAATTTAAAAAAAATGTATAAAAGGTAAGTCATAATCTGCTTCTCAATGTAAAAACTTCGCAAGGTGTGCTGTAATGTCTGTCAAGTTATGTTTTGTATGTGTTTCTCTTATGTGTAAGCTATTAAGTGAATGCACTCAATAGCGTCCCCTTTCCACTTAATAAAGATCGGTGTCTTATTTAACTCACAACCAGTGAAAATGCATATTTTCTGCACATTTTGATATCCATTATTTAATTTAGACACTTTTCTTTGCAGTAGATAAGAAATATTGTTATTGTAACTTTTTTATAACTTGTTTTTGACCACATCTCTAAATCAGATGGCGAAAAGGGACCAGTTTCTGCACCTGGACCAGGAAAGAAAGGTAAAAGCATTAAAAATGTTTCAATCTTAACAAAAATATTTCACCAACAGATTCACTTAACAGATGGTTAAGCTGATTTAGATTATATGTTCTGTCTAATTGTATTTGTGATGTTATTTTGAATTTGGTTATACATGTATGTATTAAAAAAAAAAAATGTGTATGTTGTCAGCTTTGTCACTTTGTATGTTGTATGTCAAAGGCTTTGTCCATCTTTGTCACTTTGTCTCTTATTGATTTTGTTATTTAGTCTTGTATTATGTTTTATGTTTATCTTGTCTTGTCTTGTATTATGTCTTGTCAGAGTTTGTTGTACTTGGAGGCCAAAGGATGTTACTGTGTTAAATGTGCTGTGGTTGTTTTTTTGTATGTACCGTTCACTTTATAATGCAATAAATTTCCAAATCTAAAGGCAAAGTTCTTGAAATAAAGGAACAAGACGGAAGATTTGAAATTCCTACCTTGAAGAAAGCTAGAAAAGTATCCAAAGATAAAGATGAAGATCAAGAAATGGTTAAACTGAAGAAAGTGCTCAAACCACAAGAGGAGGAATATAAAGAAGGCCCAAAAGTGTACACTGAGGCTCACACTGAAGTTGTCATAACTGAAAGTTATGAGGCAGAAATGCATTTTGAGACTTATGAAACTACCAAGAGAGTTGAGACAATTCAACCTAAGGTAGAAAAAAAGAGTCCTGTTGATCCTGATCAAACATCACCTCAGATTAAACCAGAAAGCGGAGTAGAAGAAAAAGCAAAGACCAAGACCATAGGAAAGGTTCCAAAAAAAGATACACCAGAAGAGCCTGGCTTCGCACTGAAAAAGGTTAAAAAGTTACCATTAGACAAAAAAGATGAAGAATCTGTCAAATTAAAGCCATTTGAGAAACCTGTAAAACCTACTGCCGAAACTGAAAAAGACACCAAAAAAGATGAGAAAGGAAGAGAACCTATAACTTTTGACAGAAGTAGAGAACCAGTTACTTTTCAGAAAGGAGAGCGACCTGAAAAGAATGAAATCCCAAAAGAACTTGATGTCTTGAAAAAAGAAGTGCCTTCGGTTCCTGATAAAAAGGAGCCAGAGGAAGTTGCCGTTAAAGCAGTAACTAGACCTCCCAAAGATGAAGCACCTTCAGAGCCTACAGAGAAATTATTTAAAGGTAAAGGTAAAATTCCATCTAAAGATCAGGAGTCTGAGAAGGTTCAACTTAAACCATTTACGAAGAAACCTTCAGCTGGATCACCAAAAGAAAAGGAGGTTCCAGAGCCAAAAGAACAAAAACCAATTGAATTGTCACCACTTAGTAGAGCACCAAAAGATGAAATTAAAAAAGAAGCAAGTATTCCACCGAAAAGAGTTGAGAGTCAAGAAACTCCAGACAAAGCTAAAGAGGTTCAGAAGATACCAACTGAAGTACCCGTAGATGACAAAAAGACGCTGCCTAAAAAGGTTACCCCGGTAAAGGTCGTTACACAAAAGGAAGATGAGAAAAAGCCTATAGTCACCAAAAAGGGTATTTTACCCAAAGAGGCTGAAGAGAAAGAAGAAATTATTCTAAAACCCGTTAAGCGTGAAAAGGGTGGTTTAGAGCCTGGAAAGATTCCTTCGCCCAAGGTTGTGAAACCAAAGCCAACTGAATTAGCTCCTGTGGAGAAGAAGCCTAGTGAGGATTTAGCAAAGAAGCCTAAGAAAGTTTCACCCAAAGACTCAATTGAAGCTGTTATCTTGAAAAAAGTACCTTCAAAGGTTTCACCTGAGATGGAGAAATTTGAAGAATCTGAAGTTGAGGAGATTCAAGTCCTAAAGGAGCTGTCTCCTGGAGCTGTACAGTTAAGAAAAGTGTCAACCCAGTTTGAGGAAGAAGTTTTTGAAGAAGAGTATGAGGCTGAATTTGAAGCTGAAGGTGAAGAAGAAGAAGCGTGGGGATGGGAGGTTGCTTCTCGGGATAGTTATGGCTCAGAAGGCTCTGAAGAAAGATATTTGGAGGAAGGGGCACTTGAGACTCCTGGGATGCCAGGGGGTAGACGAGGTGAGAGGATGGCTGTGAACTACACCATTGAATGCCTCATTTTCCATGCTATGGAAACCAGCCCCCTATTGTTATTTATTTTCTTCCCAGATAATTTCCATGTCTACATCCATGTTCATCCACATAAAACTGCTAAATCTTGTTTGCCGCCTTCTTCATCTTCTTTCGATCTTCATTGTGGCATGTGTGTTGTATTTGAATGTCTTTTCACCTTGTTTGTTGTTTATATGTGTGTCTTCATTGATCTGAAGTATAAGCACTGGTGGTAAGAACAGTTATCGTATTTGGATCATAATTTGTCATCTAACTAACTTCCCATTAATTGGAAGCATGATTTTTATCATCTTCATGACCCTTCATTCCCTATGTTTAGTATTTTCCTGTTTGTCTCTAAGTGTTTCTTCATTACTTGACATTTCAATTAAATTTTTCACATCCATAAATTGAAAATAATTGATTTTTGCTTGTTCAGAGGGAAAGCCTAAAGAGGAAGCTGGAAGAGGCAGGGGCTTGAAACGTATGTTTATTTATTTATTTATTTTTTCTATAGCCATTTTAAATCATTTATATATTCACTCATGACAGCTCTGGAATGAATGTGTCTCTATGAATTTTTAGTTTAATTAATCCTCTTTTTACATTACAGCAAGACAAACTCCTTCTCCTGGTGATGGTGGAAGGGGTAGAGGCCTGAAGCCTGGCGCTGGTGGTGACAAACCTCCAGGAGATTCACCATTTGGTTTCCAGCTCAAAGCCGTCCCCCTGAAGTTTGTAAAGGAGCTCAAAGATATTGTGTTGCAGGAGGCTGAGTCAATCGGCTCTTCGGCTGTATTTGAGTGCCAGATCTCTCCATCTACTGCTATCACCACTTGGATGAAAGATGGAAGCAATCTAAGGGAGAGCCCGAAGCACAAATTCACATCTGATGGCAAAGACCGCAAACTGCAAATCATTGATGTACAGCTTTCAGACACTGGAGAGTACACATGTGTTGCAAAGCTTGGCAACAAGGAGAAGACCTCAACAGCTAAACTTATTGTTGAAGGTAGTTCATAAAAATATGAATATACTGTCATCTCATTTAAAAGATATACTGTATACAAAACAATAATACCACATGAATTGAGATTTTCTTTTGTTTATTATTTTTTATTTTTGATAGAGTTACCAGTGAAGTTCACAAAGACTCTGGAGGAGGAAATGTCTGTGATTAAGGGACAGGCAATGTACCTGACCTGTGAGTTGAGCAAGGACAAGGATGTGGTCTGGAAGAAGAATGGAAAAGAACTCAAGAAAATTGCTGGCAAAACTCAAGTTAATGTCATTGGACTGCAGCGCTCTGTGACGATCCAAGACACAAATGATGATGATGCTGGTGTTTACACTTGCGAGTGTGAGGACATCAAGACAGAAGCCAAAGTCAAAGTCATTGGTATGCACATGGGCATCTTTATAGTTATTTACTTTATCTATTAATAGTTTTGCACAAAAAATGTCTAAACTAAATATCTAACTTTGCAGAAATAATCAGAGATTGGTTGACAAAACCTTTGAGGGACCAGCATGTAAAACCAAAGTCTACTGCCACATTCAAGTGCGAACTTTACAAGGACACTCCCAACTGGAAGTGGTTCAAGGGAGATGAAGAAATTCCTACTGACCCTACAAATAAGACTGAATTGAAAAAGGATGGAAAAGAGATCACTCTCACAATCAAGAATGCTCAACCTGATGATGTTGGAGAGTATGCCATAGAAGTCGAGGGCCGTAGATATGCAGCAAAACTCACTCTTGGAGGTGTGTTAGACAGACTTTTCATGTATTACCTTTTGCAGAATATTGTTTTTGTATTCACTTTAAATACTCATTTTGACTAATAAATTTAGAGCGTGAAGCTGAGATCTTGAAGCCTCTTGCTAGTATGGAGGTAGTCGAGAAAGGGGAGGCCAACTTTGATACTGAAATTTCTGAAGATGATGTGCCTGGAGAATGGAAACTTCGAGGACAGGTTCTGACAAGATCACCGGTAAGATAATATATAATTAAAGAAAATGCAGATTTATATAGGCTATTATACACAAGTAATTATATCATTTTTCATCCTCAGACATGTGATATCAGAGCAGAGGGAAATAAAAGATTCCTCACATTGAAAAATATTCAACTTGACCAGGCTGGAGAAGTCTCTTACCAAGCTTTAAATGCCATCACCAGTGCAATGCTAACAGTCAAAGGTATGTTGATGAGCATAAAATGTATGTCTGAACAAAAAGTGCAGTATTTATAAACTGAAGAGGGTGGAAAAATAACTATCTTGTGATAACTGTTATTCACACCTATAGAAATTGAAATGGACTTCACAGTCCCATTGAAGGATGTTACTGTGCATGAAAAGAAACAGGCAAAGTTTGAGTGCACGATCACTAAAGATGTGCCTAAAGTCATGTGGTTGAGAGGATCTGATATTGTAACAGCAGACCAAAAATATGATATCATTGATGATGGAAAGAAACACATGTTGGTCATAAACCACTGTGAATTTGAGGATGAGGGAGAATACACTATTGAAGTGTTGGGTAAAACATCAACAGCCAAACTGACAGTTGAGGGTAAGTGTTCATTCAAGCCATATTTCAGTCACCATGGGGTCCTCTGAAAAAAAAAAGTGTTTTGTTCACAAAATCACCAAGCTAAAATGGTTTTGCAATGGACTAACACATTATAGGTATGCGGCTGAAATTCGTCTCGCCGATATCGGATCAAACTGTTAAGGAAGGGAAAACGGCTCGGTTTGAGCTTGAACTGTCCCATGACAGTGTACCAGTGACATGGCACAAAAATGAAACAAAACTGCATCCGAGCAGAACTGTACTTATGCATGTTGATGGAAAGAAACATATACTAGAAATCAAGGATGCTACTCTAGATGATATTTGCCAAATAAAAGCAGAGGCTAAAGGATTGTCGACAACAGCAAACCTGACGGTGCTAGGTAACTTTTTATATGTATGATGGTGGTGGTGGTAAAATAAGTGGTCTTGAAGTCTGTTATCTAGTGATCATTAACTAAACAATAATGATATAAAAGAGTGTTTTATTCCACAAACTACATTACTGGATCTCTAAACTTTATTACTTTTTAAATTTGATTTACTTTAATATAGAGGGAGATGCCTACTTCACAGTTAAACTGCAAGATTACACTGCAGTTGAGAAAGATGAGGTCAATCTTGACTGCGAGCTCAGCAAAGATGTCCCTGTCAAATGGTTCCACAATGAGACTGAAATTAAAGCATCCAAGATGGTTACCATGAAGGTAGAAGGAAAACGAAGAATCCTAAACATCAAAAAAATTGAGGAGAAAGAAAAAGGATTGTATGTTTGCGACTGTGGAACAGACAAGACTTCGGCCACCGTGAGCATTGAAGGTTAGTGTTCAAGGCTATGCTCTACAAAAATACCTGTAATGTTTCAGGTCTTTTTTGTTCTATATGAATAATCTCTCTCTCTAAATAAATAAAAAATTCAGCTCGTGACATCAAAGTGGTGCGACCCATGTATGGCGTTGAGCTCTTCGATGGTGAGACAGCACGTTTTGAGGTGGAAATCTCTGAAGATGATGTCCATGGCCAATGGAAACTGCAAGGAGAACTCCTCTCTGCATCACCAGTAAGGCTACTGAAACTATTTGAAATTATGACAAATGTAACATTTGCATGAACGACTTCATTGTGTTTTTCTCTTTGTGGCAACAGGATGTTGAAATCATTGAAGATGGAGCTAAGCACATCTTAACTTTGTACAACTGCAAAGTGTCCCAGTCTGGAGAGGTTTCATTCCAGGGTGCCAATGCAAAATGTTCTGCCAATTTGAAAGTGAAAGGTACATCATGCCTACATTTTATGGTCTAAACTTTTACCAGCAAACTTAATCATTCAAATGAAAAGTGTGGAACTCAGTTCTGGGGGAAACTGCAAACTACCAGTTACACTTTAAGGCTAAAAACTTTTAGGATTTTTGTCCTCAATACATGCATACAAAATTAAATTCTTTAATTTTTACTGATCTACTATTTTTTAGACTGCTGTTTTATTAATTAATTATTTGAAATTAACTAGACTGCTGCTTACTCTGCAATATACCAGTAAGTTATTGAAGTGAAACAACTGAAACACTTTATCACAAATTAATGTTAACACAATCATTATAATGAGTTAATCAGTTTAATTAATTAAAGTGTGTGTGCTTGTAAATTTTAGTTATTTTATTTTTTTAAATGTTAAGTTTTTTTTTTTTTTTTTTTTTTTTTTTTGCTAAATCAGTTCACGGAGCACAGTTTGAGAGCCACTGTTACAGTTTATTGGATATGTTCTTCATTTATTTATTTTTTTGCAGAGCTTCCCATTACATTTGTAACACCTCTGGCTGATGTGCATGTATATGAGAAAGATGAAGCAAGGTTTGAGTGTGAGATCTCAAGACAGCCAAAAAGCTCCTGTTGGATGAAAGGATCTCAGAAGATTACACCTGATGATAAATTTGAGGTACTTCAGGAGGGCAAAAGACACATTCTGGTGGTCAAATCTGCTTCCTTTGAGGATGAGGCTAAGTACATGTTTGAGGCTGAAGACAAGAGAACGTCTGCCAAACTTGTTATTCAGGGTAAGGGGGAGGAAATAATACATTATTTTAAAAAGAGTTTGTCAAGTTTTAAGTGAAGACTACTGCCAGATTGAATCATGTGCTTGCATTTTTCGCCAGGCATACGTCTTGAGTTTGTCAGACCCATTAAAGATGTCACTGTTAAGGAGCGTGAGACTGCAGAATTCAGCATTGAACTCTCTCATGAGAAAGTTCAAGTCACCTGGTACAAGAATGACGTGCGTTTGCATCCAAGCAAAGTGGTGCACATGTCCGAGGATGGCAAGACCCATTCTTTGTCCTTCAAAGAGGTGTCTATTGATGACACATCTCTCATTAAAGTTGAGGCTCTTGGAAAAACTTGTGAGGCGATGCTCACTGTACTTGGTAGGTGTTAAAAAATAGGAATTGAAGAGTTCAGATGCAAAAGCCTCTAAGTGCCATTTGAAATTTTCTTCTAGAAGTGATTTCACTTAAATGACAATGATAATTACCTATTAATTGTTATTTAAGTGAAATTACTGAACTTAAATATACAAGTTTGATAAAAACCATCATTAAAGAAGAAAATTTCAGATGGCATTTAGAGGCTTTTGCATCTGAACTCTTCAATTGTAGTGTCTTAGAGAACTTATAATTAATTACATTCAATTTCCTCTTGTATATCAACAGAGGGAGAACCTTACTTTACAACCAAGTTGCAGGACTACACTGCAGTTGAGAAGGATGAGGTTGTCCTAATTTGCGAAGTGAGCAAATCATCTGCTCAGGTGAAATGGTTCAAAGACGGCAATGAGATCACTCCCTCTAAGAATGTCATCATCAAGGCTGATGGAAAGAAACGTATCCTGACAGTAAAGAGGGCAGAGAAGGGCAACATTGGCGATTACGCTTGTGACTGTGGCTCTGACAAAACAACAGCCAAGCTTAATATTGAAGGTATGTATCTTTATGTATTTGTGTGTTTTGTTTTGTTATAGATTAATAGATTCAATTGATAAAATCACTATGAACTACTATATCTAGTCTCTTCTCCTCTCCTCTTCCTTTCTCCGCAGAACGTGATATTAAGGTTGTCCGTCCACTGTACAGTGTGGAGGTCACAGAGACAGAGACTGCTCGCTTTGAGACAGAAATCTCTGAGGAGGATGTTCATGGACACTGGAAACTCAAAGGAGATGCGCTGCACCAGTCACCGGTAATTTCTTTTGCTCCAAAATACCAAAGAGTGATTTCTCAATAGCATATTAGCATAACTTACAGATGCTTTTTGGACATTTTGATGTTTATCAAAGCTCTAATTAGTTAAGAGTTAATTAGAATAATTTAATTTGAAATAAAATCATAATAATGGATTGTATTAAAGGAATAGTTGATAATTGTGTTATGTACACACTGTTCTAAACTTTCATTAATATTTTATAGTAGTCTTTACACAAAGCACCATAAAATTATGAAAGTATTAAGTACTTATTGTGCGATATATTTGATGGACAGATTGAAATTCAAGCAAAAAAAAATAAAGTTACTTGTGGCTTAGAACAAAATTTTCAATTTAAGGTGAACTGTTCCTTTAAGAGCTAAATTGTGTGATTTAATTTAAATTACCGTGAATTGTTCTCTGTGCTAAAATGATCTTTCAAGCATGTTTTTTATTTCATTTATTAGGACTGTGAAATTAAGGAGGAAGGCACCAAGCACATGCTTATCCTTTACAATGTCCGCATGGATATGGCCGGTGGTGTAGACTTCAGTGCTGCTAATGCTAAATCTAAGGCTCAGCTCAGAGTTAAAGGTAAGGAGTGATGAATACGATTCTTTCTTTGCATATTTTGGATACGCCAGAAAAATTGTATATCAGTGGAAAGACTAGAAAAATGTGTGTTGAGTCACAAGACAGATGATATGTGCTGCTTTAGAATACAGGATGTGAATTAAAGGCAGTTAAATTAGTCGGGCACTGCAGTTTATCATTAGCTCGTAAATTACTCTGACAGATGTCATGTAGTGATAACAGGGTGTGAAAAGCATTTATTATGGCAGGGATTAATGTTTTATAGATAGGTTTGGCAGCCAAACATTTTTGTTGTTAGATTTTTTTAATACTCATGCTTTAGAATCAAGTTATGACATGGCACCCCTTCACAATGATGTGGGATTATTTTCGTCTATTATAATTTCACATGTAACATGTCACTTTCTCCTTTTCCTGGAAAAATCCAGTAGGTTGATTGACAGTAACAGATTTCTGAGCGGGGTTTCATTACAGGGGTGGGCTAGTGGCCAATCAGGTGTTGCGGTTATTTTAGAATCTGCATGCCATATCTAGAGAGGGTCTGTCAGTGATTGGCAGAGGCTCAACAGAACTACCTCCAGTTTTTTTTTCTGACCATATACATCTTAAGGAAACTCAATATGCAAATGAAGTAGGCCCCCAACGTATGTCCCTCTCTTGCTGAATCCCACTTGTCCTGGAGGCTTATAGGCTCCAGAGCAGTGGCCTGTAGTCAGCGGGAAAGCGTTATGTGGATTTGTAGTTAAGGGATTGCCAGTGACTCTTGGAACTTGGAGGTGACTAACAATGTCTTCTCCTGAATCCAAAGCACGAATGATAGGCCTCTTGAGGCCTCTCAAGGATGTAACAGTGACAGCGGGAGAGACTGCAACCTTTGACTGCGAACTGTCTTATGAGGGCATACCTGTGGAATGGTTCCTTGGGGGTACAAAGCTGGAACCAAGTGACAGAGTAAGTGTGCATGTTGTCCTGGATAAATGCATGTGTTTTGTGGTTTTGGGGGAAAAGCGCTTCCTTATTGTGTAAGCAATAATTGAATCATACCTGAATTAATCAATTCAAGATGGTCGCTCTGACCCTTTAGGTGATACACCGCTAATAGTATAGGATACCTATTTAACGACTGAAAGACAATTATGATTATTTTTTCTGCATATTGCATTATAGTTCTTTACATTTGTGAGTTAAATGCTCTCCTCATATAAGGACCTGGCGGATCAGGATACCAGTTGAGCATTTGATCCGTGTTTTGAGATAACACACAGGGGTATTCTGCTCTGCAAGCGTTCCTCTGGTTATTTTTAACTGCTTCAACTTCAAGACTCTATGTGCAGTGGCAGGTGGCAAGAGGCCTTTTTACAGACATAGCTTGTATATACATGTAGCAATGTATGCATGTGTTGTGTTTAAAGCATTTAAATGTGTTTTCCATGTCATTTGCAATGCGTGTCAGTTAGATCTTCAGTAATGGCCTATTTTGTGTGTGTTATGAAGCAAATGGCTTTGGTAAAAGGCCGTACATTTAGGTGACGACAAGATGTGCTTGTATTCCTGATATGTTTGTATGATAACTTGATTCTTAGTACACATGAACCCTAATTTTACCAGTTGTGTTTAGATATTTTGATTTCAGTGTATGTATTTTCCAGCTACTGCGTTGTATTCGGAAAAGCTCATATTATTATTATTTTATTTGGTTAGTATTGTGCGATTATTATCACATAAACACATTATAATGTTGTTTAACAGAACTAAATGTATTTAATATTTAGAAATGGTAATGAACAATAAAAAAATTACAAGATTTTGCTGCAGAATGCTTGAATTGAGGATTTAAGACTGTTATGTTACTTTGTAAAAAAATAAATAAAACTTTTATTTTTAGTTTTATTTCTATTGATAGATTAAGGTGGATGTTAGTTGTAAACAAATCATATACAACAGTTTTCAATCTTTTCATTCATCTTAGATAATTTAGCCTTATTTGAAGTTGCACAAGCCAGATGTAGGAGTGTATAAATTGTCTCCCATGGAACATATTTGAGGCAGTAGAGGTGTGAAATTGAGAACAGTTCCTAGTCCTCAGCTGCTGACGTCTATTGCAGAGGGGCAGTAAATAGCCTCCCTCACCCTTGACACGGCAAGGGGGACTGATTTATCAATCGGTTTGATTCTCACAGGTGGTAACCCGAGCAGAAGGCAGAACTCACACGCTGATCCTTAGGGATGTGAAGCTGACAGAAGCAGGAGAAGTAAAACTCACTGCAAAGGACTTCTTGACACAAGCTCAACTCATTGTAAATGGTGGGTGTCATTTGTTCACTATGAAATGTAGATTAACTGTAATTGCACCCTCTTTACTAACAAGCAGCACATGTATTTTTTTAATCGTCCTGACGTGCAAACATTCAGGGGTACATGTAAGTAAATGTCTATCTATGATCTAGCTCAGGTGCTTCTCAATAACACAAAACATTCTTGAACCTGTGTAAGAAAGTGTCTTTCGCTGTTTCAAATAAAGATATAATAAGCCTGTCTTAAAATATTAGCACTGGAAAGTATAACTTTGTTAAAAACAGTAAATTGTAAAAATAAAAAATACATTAATTTTCTGTACAGAGCCTCCAGTTGAATTTACCAAACCTCTGGAGGACCAGACTGTGGAAGAGGAAGCCACTGCTGAACTAGAGTGCGAAGTCTCCAAAGAGAAAGCAGAGGTCAGGTGGTTTAGAGATGGACAAGAAATTCGCAAAACCAAGAAGTATGATATGGTTGCTGATGGTCGTAAGAGAAAACTTGTTATCCATGACTGCACACTTGATGACTCAAAGACATATACCTGTGATGCTAAACAGTTCAAGACTTCAGCTTTCTTAAATGTTGAACGTAAGTCAACCAGAATGAAAAAAAAAAAAATCAAATTGTACTTGTAATGAAAAAATAAAGCACTGAATTTGGTTACCTTGATTTGATTTTCAGCTCCGCATGTTGAGTTCACAAAGCCACTCCATGATGTTGAGGTCAAAGAGAAGGAATCTGCCAGATTTGAATGTGAAGTGTCTCGTGAAAGTGCAAAGGTTGGTTGTCTAATATTCAATTAAGTTTTTTTTTTACCTTAAGCCTTTTATTCATCTCTATTCAACTGATATACATCTTATTTTATCAGTGTAATTCATAAGTTAAATGTTAGATATTCTGTTATGTAATGAATTTATCGATATATTCCATTGTCCGTTTTGCATAGGTTCGCTGGTTCAAAGATGGCAATGAAATCAGAAAAGGCAAAAAATATGAGATGATTTCTGAAGGGGTAAAACGTATTCTCATCATAAGCAAGTCTGTCTTTGATGACGAAGCAGAATATGAATGTGATGCCAGGACCTCCAAGTCTTCTGGAATGCTGACAGTTGTTGGTAAGTTATCCTCTTTATTTGTAGTCTAAAAGGAATGAAACAGCTTACTTTGAAAGGTAGACTGATTTGCTTGATTTTTCTTACAACAGAGGAGGAGACTAGATTCACAAAGAACTTGGCTAATGTTGAAGGCACTGAAACCGACAGTGTTAAACTGATTTGTGAGGTCTCCAAGCCCAGTGCGGAGGTTTCATGGTACAAGGGTGACCAAGAGTTGCCTGAAGTTGGTAGATATGAGCATATTGCAGATGGAAAAAAGAGAATCCTCATTATTAAGGGCCTCCGTATGGATGATGCTGGAGAATACCACTGCAAACTTCCGTCCTCACAGACCACAGGGAACTTGAAGATTAATGGTGAGACTTTGTCTTGTCCCTGAAAATGTACTTTATATTTTTTACTTATAAACTGCATTCCTTGTTTCTATAAACATGCTTCATACATGTGATTGCCATTTTTTTCTTAACCGTTTAGAACTTGCCGCTGAGTTCATTGCCAGGCCTCAAAACCAGGAAGTGGTTGAAGGTGAAAAGGCACAATTTGTGTGCTCAGTCTCCAAAGACACATATGAAGTGAAATGGCTCAAAGGAGATAAGGAACTTCAGTCAGATGACAAATATGACATTATTTCTGAGGGCAAAAAGAGAGTTCTTGTTATCAAAAATTGTGAACTCAAGGATGAGGGAGGATTTGTAGTCCTAATTGGAACCACAAGAGCCTCAGCTGATTTGATCGTGCTTGGTATGTACCGCATGTTGCGTTTTTCTCTTTATTTTTCTTTTGAGAAAGGCTGACAGAAATACGAAAATTATGATGTTTTGTTGTGTTATATTACAGAAAAGCTCAGGATTGTCACTCCTCTCAGAGACATAAAGGCAAATGAAGGACAAGAAACTGTCCTCAATTGTGAAGTTAACACTGAGAATGCAAAGGCAAAATGGCTGAAGAATAATGAGACATTATTTGAAAGTAGCAAGTTCATGATGGCCCAGAAGGACAATGTGTTCTCTCTGAGGATCAAAGACACCAACAAATCAGATGAGGGCAACTACTCCATTACACTGACCAACCAGCGTGGTGAAAATGCAAATAGCTCTGCCAACCTTACTGTGCAAGGTATGACACATACACGGATGTCCTTTATTTTTTATAGTTAATAGTTTTTTAGTTTTTTGACTTTGAGCGTGAGAATCCATTTTAAGTTGCAAAACTATTGACTTGGGCTCCAAATTAGAGACTCATGAACAAAAGTCTATATGTCTGCTAGGAAAATATTTTCTATGAATACTGCAACTGTGTTTATATAAAAGGCAATCTCTCATGAACCATCTGCCAAAAAAATAAAAAATAAAATAATAATAATAAATCCCATTGAGTGGGTATTTAGTGGATTGCTTACAATTATTTAGAAACAGTAGAGGGGTTTTAATGTTTAAAAGCTGACATTTGTTTTTTACAAGTAGTAAAACATTATTTTAAAGGATTTAACTATTATAAAATATATTTAAAATAAAATAACATACTTATATAGTCATATTTCTTATAAATATGACATTAATTGTTGTGCTAAAGACTTTATACAACTAACCTGCATCATATAGTGACATTTTAAGTAAATTTATTTCAGACTTAGGCTCAATCCCAATTCACCCCTTGGCCCTAGTCCTCCGTTTTGCACGTTCAAGGTGTCCCGATTCTTGTTGATCGAGGGGTAGGGCTACATAGCCCTCGAAATGGAGATTTTTCTGAGGCACACCCCAAACGGAGGGCTACGAGAGAGTTTACAGAATGCATGGTAAATCACCGGCGAGATGGCTTCGCAAACGGTTAAACATTTAAATTTAGCACCAGATGATACCACCATGCACTTTATTTACTCTTATAATAACCCTATAGTCAATTAAATTAAGAAATTGTATAATAAATTACCTTTCCGAATCAGAAAATACATACATTTGGAGGAAGGAATGTTATAATCATCATGTTTCCTCAAAGTTAAGAGGAGCTGCGCTGATTGTCAGTCGTTGTCATGGAGAAATCCATCGCCGACGACTGATGACATATCGGGTTCATGAAGGGTTGTTCCATTTCATATGTAGCTCTGTTTTAAGGGCCAAGGTGTACACTCGAATATAAGGGGTAGGACCAAGGGGTGAATTGGGATTGAGCCTTAGACTTTGTTGCAAAATCACATGCCAAGTTAACTTACCATACTCCTTAATTTCCACAGAGGAAGATCTTAGAATCATTGTTCCTCCTGAGGATGTTGACACACAGGAGAAAAAGACCATCAGCTTCTCATGCAAAGTGAACAGACCAAATGTGATAGTCCAATGGATGAAGGCAGGTCAGGAAATCAGTCTTAGCAAGAGAATTCAATATCGTGTGGACAAGGACAAGCACACCCTGACCATTAAGGAATGCAGCCTTGCAGACGAAGGTGAATACACTGTAGTTGCTGGTGCTGCTAAGGCATCGGCAGAACTGATCATCAGTGAGGCACCCACTGATTTCAGCACTCAGCTCAGCGACCAAACCATCACAGAGTTTGAGGATGCTGAGTTCACTTGTGAACTTTCCAAAGAGAAGGCTGAAATCAAATGGTACAGAGATGGCAGGGAGATCAGAGAAGGACCCAGGTAAGATGCATTCTGAGGGTTTTTGTTAAGGGCATTTTTGTTGGGTTGAGGATGTTTAATATGCATTTTATGTTCATTTTTAAGATTCCAATTTGAGAGAGATGGCAAAACATGCAGACTGCGTATAAAGGAGTGCAGACCAGATGACGAGTGTGAATATGCCTGTGGAGTGGATGACAAGAGAACCAGAGCCCGTCTTTTTGTTGAGGGTAAGTTTGTTTCAGTGTCCATCAAAAACCTGAAAATATCACAGAATTTCCAGGCGTATAATAGTCATGGAAATGAGTGAAATCTTAATTGTTATTTATGACGTTTTCACCTCTTTAGAAACCCCTGTGGAGATTGTCAGACCACCCACAGATGTGTTTGAGCCCCCAGGCTCAGATATTGTGTATGAAGTTGAGCTCAACAAAGACAGAGTTGAGGTCAAATGGCTGAGGAACAACATGACCATTGTCCAAGGTGATAAGTACCAGATGATGAGCGAGGGTAAGATTCACAGGCTTCAAGTGTGTGAAATTAGGCCACGTGATCAAGGCGAGTACAGATGCATTGCCAAGGACAAAGATGCCAGAGCCAAGCTTGAGCTTGCTGGTAAGACATTACATATTTTAAATTATATGTTTTACAATCAAAGCACAATCACATTCAATGCATGTTCACAAAGCCCTGGTGTTTCTCTACAGCCAAACCAACAATTAAAACCTTGGATCAAGACCTGGTGACAGATGCTGGAAAGCCATTTGTAATGGCAGTTCCTTACAATGCTTACCCACGTGCTGAGGCTGAGTGGTTCTACAGTGAAATCAGTCTGCCAAAAGACAATATTCACACTTCAATCGACAGGACAGAGTACAGGCTTAAGGACCCTAAGAAGTCAGAGGAAGGCTCCTATAAAATCATCATCCAGAACAAACATGGAAAAGGAGAGGCTTTCATAAACCTAAAAGTTATTGGTAAGTTATTTTCATGTTTTTAGTAATATATCCCAATATTGTATTGTTTCAAAATATTGCTCTTTTCGCAGATGTCCCTGGGCCTGTGAAGAACCTTCATGTTGTTGACACTGCTGACGGTGAGGTCAGCATTTCTTGGGAAGAGCCTGAGAGTGATGGTGGCAGCAAGATCTTGGCTTATGTGGTTGAGAGACGTGATATCAAACGTAAGACCTGGACTATGGCCACGGACCATGCCGATAGCACAGAGTACTGTGTAACTGGCTTGCAGAGAGACTCCAAGTACCTCTTCCGTGTCTGTGCACGCAACCGAGTCGGAAGTGGACCCAATGTTGAGACAGATAAAGCTGTTCAAGCCAAGAATAAGTTTGGTAAGTCAAGAACATCCGAAAGTCAAGTTTTTGTGCACCCTATAGCCAATGATTCTCAATTTGTTTTTTTAATTGTACACACTTCAGATGTTCCTGATCCACCACAGAAAGTTATTGTTGGAAATGTCAACAAGTTTAGTGCCACCGTCTCTTGGGAGCCACCACTGTTCGATGGTGGATCTGAGATCACATCATACATTATTGAGCTACGCGATAGAACTTCTGTGTCCTGGGCTCCGGTCATGGTGACCAAACCACATGAACGCACAGCTATCATTAATGATGTTATTGAGAACAAAGAATACATCTTCCGCATTAAGGCTGAGAACAAGGCTGGAATTGGCAAACCAAGTGCTGCCACTAACCCAGTGAAGATCATGGACCCTATCGGTTTGCAAAATCCCAAATATCATTATTTTAGCACAGATGAAAGCTTTCACATGTGATATATGTATTCAATGTTTTGATTCACAGAGAGACCAAGCCCTCCAATGAATTTGACACACTCTGAACAGACCAAGGATTCCTGTCTGTTGACATGGGAGACTCCCTTAAAAAATGGAGGCACAGCGATCACTGGCTACATCATTGAGAGATGTGAAGAAGGCACAGACAAGTGGCTCAGATGCAATGCTAGGCTTTGCCAGGACCTGTTGTACAGGGTAAGTGTCCTAGCTTTTCAATCTTTGCCAAAGACCAACCAGTTTAATGCTATTTAAGCATGGGAAACATCATTTATGGGACAGTTAATGTTAGACTTTGAATTTAGCTATCAATTTTGAGATCAGTATCTCCCCTATTCTAATGTCTTGTTTGCCTGAAATAGTGAACTACCTCCTTGTGAATTGACTTTCCTTGAAAGAGATTTTGTCTTTGATTATTGTAGTGCTTCTTAGTATGTTACAAAATGCTTGTGATTGAATAATTTCCACAGATGTCAGGCCTGAAATTTGGAAAAAAATACAGCTATAGAGTACTTGCTGAGAATGCGGCCGGGCAGTCTGACCCCTCAAACATTATTGGACCTGTGTTGGCAGATGATCCACACTGTAAGTGATTTCACCCTACAGAACTCTTTGATATATTTGAATCTTCAAGCCAAATCAAAATACTTACTACATGATTTGCTTCTCTTGACACAGTTGCACCCACTCTGGACTTGAGTGGATTTAAGGATGGTCTGGAGGTCATTGTCCCTAACCCTCTTGCAATTCGTGTCCCCATCACTGGGTACCCGGTGCCCACAGCAAAGTGGACGTACGGTGAAAATGTGCTAACGGCTGGTGAACGTGTGTCTATGGTTACAAAGTCAACCTTCACAGAGCTCATTATAACCCCAAGTGTGCGTCCTGACAAAGGCACATACTCTTTGATGCTGGAAAATGATGTGACCAGTGTCTCAGGAGAGATTGAAGTTAATGTCATTGGTGCGCACAATATTTGACCATAGGCATTCATACATCAATTTACAATTCAGAAAGGAAAAAGTAAAGAGTTATACTTTTTTATCCTGCAGCATCTCCAAGTGCACCAAAAGACTTAAAGGTTGCAGAAGTGACCAGAAAGCATGTTCACCTGATGTGGGAGGCACCAGATCATGATGGAGGCAGTCCAATCACCGGCTACCAGGTTGAAAAGCGTGAGGTCTCCAGAAAGACCTGGGTGAAGGTATAAACATTAACATATCTTTGACCATTAATTTCCGTGAACTGTTTTGCGAACTCACAGTGATCTGTTTCCTTGTGCTTATTTAATTTTAGGTGATGTCAGGTTTGCAAGACCAGGAATACACAGTCACAGATGTTGTTGAGGGAAAGGAGTACTTGTTCAGAGTTATTGCCTGTAACAAATGTGGCCCTGGAGAACCCGCCTATATTGATGAGCCAGTGAATGTGTCTTCACCTGCAAGTGGGTTTCAATCCTAATAAGATATTAGTCAGTGTTAAATATTCACAATGTCAAAAGTATGAAATGCCCCATAAATTCATGTATTGGTGCGTGTGATTCACAGCTGTACCAGACCCACCAGAAAACCTTAAATGGCGAGACAAGTCTGCTAGCAAGATCTTCTTGTCATGGGAGCCTCCCAAATGGGATGGTGGAACTGCAATTAGAGGTTATATTGTTGACAAGTGCCAACGTGGCACTGACAAGTGGGAGCCATGTGGAGATCCATTGCCTGAGCTTAAGTGAGTGATCATTTCAGATTTCCTTTTTTTGTAAACTGAATTGAGGTGCATACTTGCAAAAGTGAAACTGAATTAACTCTACAAACAGGTTTGAAGTGACTGGTCTCATTGAAGGACAGTGGTATGCTTATCGTGTGAGGGCTTTGAACAAACTGGGTGCCAGTAGGCCTTGCAAGGCGACAGATGAGATCTTGGCGGTTGATCCTAAAGGTACTTTATTAGATTATGCTTTCACATTCTGAGACATTATGACATTATGATTGAGGTTAAGCTCAATGTTTGCCACTTTATTACCACTTTCACAGAGCCTCCAGAGATTCAACTAGATGCAAAGCTGTTGGCTGGCCTGACTGCTAAAGCTGGCACTAAGATTGAACTTCCTGCTGACATCACTGGCAAACCAGAGCCTAAAGTCAAATGGACCAAGGCTGACCTTGTCCTGAAGCCAGATGACAGAATCACAATTGATACCAAACCTGGCCACTCAACACTGTCCATTGCTAAGACCAAGCGGGATGATACAGCTACATACATTATTGAGGCAGTCAACAGCAGTGGCCGTGCAACTGCAACTGTTGATGTAAACATTCTAGGTAGTATGACGACCCAAAAAAAAAAAAAGATATTAAGATTATAAGATTATTTCCATTATATTAATATCTAATGCTACCTCCATTTAGATAAACCTGGTCCACCAGCTGCCTTTGATATCTCTGAAATCACCAATGAGTCGTGTTTGTTGGCCTGGAATCCTCCAAGAGATGATGGTGGCTCAAAGGTGACAAACTATATTGTTGAGAGGAGAGCTGCAGAGAGTGAACTTTGGTACAAGTTGTCCTCCACTGTGAAGCAAACCACCTACAAAGCCACCAAACTTGTGGCTTTCAAGGAGTATGTATTTAGGGTTTATGCTGAAAATCAGTTTGGCGTTGGTCCCCCAGCAGAACATGCCCCAATAATTGCCAGATATCCATTTGGTATGTTATTTAATGCTGCCTCAACAATTCAACACACATTTTGGCTAGCTTTTTAGCTGAATATTAATTAATATATATGTTCACTATATCTTAGAAACCCCTGGTCCCCCATATAAATTGGAGCCATCTGACATTGCAAAGGATGCGGTAACTCTGTCCTGGTATGAGCCTGATGATGATGGTGGAAGTCCTATTACTGGATACTGGGTAGAGAGATATGAGCCTGACCATGACAAATGGATTAGATGCAACAAGCTACCTATTAGGGACACAAACTTTAGGTATGTATGGATGTCATTTCACTCTAGTATGCCATTGTTGTATGTTATAAACTTGTTTGTTTGTATGTCTGAAATACAAATTTGCTTGCAGGGTAAAAGGCCTGCCCACAAGAAAGAAGTACAAGTTCCGTGTTTTGGCAGAGAATCTTGCTGGGCCTGGCAAACCAAGCAAAGAGACAGACCAGATTTTGATTAAAGATCCAATTGGTAGGATTAACATTTGATTGATATACTACTTTTCCTATTTCATCTACACAATTTCATACTGTTTGATGTGAAATTTGCTTTTAGATCCTCCATGGGCTCCTGGTAAGCCCACTGTTAAAGATGTGGCCAAAACATCTGCCTTCCTGCAATGGACAAAACCTGAGCATGACGGTGGTGCAAAGATTGAGTCTTACACCGTTGAGCTCCTCAAGAGCGGAACTGACGAGTGGGTGCGTGTAGCTGATGGTATCCCCTCTCTTGAGCACTTCCTGAGAGGATTGATGGAGAAGCAAGAGTACTCATTCCGTGTCAAAGCTGTCAACGCAGCAGGCGAGAGTGAACCTAGTGAACCAAGCGATCCAGTGCTCTGCAAGGAGAGACTCAGTAAGTCACACTGTTAATATAAGAATTCTGTCTTCATTTATTTATCCTCATGCAGTTCCAAACCTATATGACTTCTGGGGACCATAAAAGAAGAAATTATGAATAATGTAGTTGATTACTCTTTTTCATGCAATTTCAGTAAATGGGGAGATTACATACTTCAAAAAGGACACAAAGGGATCATAAATGTCTTACACAAATAGTCCATATTATGCGTGTACTAGTCTTCTGAAGGCATGTAACAGTTGTGTGAACTGTCTGTTCCTCATAAAAAAGTTATCATATGGCATCAAAAGCCGTTTTCTGGTGTTTTATTGTTATTTTGGAGCTTAAAAGCACCAATCGCTATTAACTCCTCATTATTTACAAAAAAGTAATAATAGGCTGGATATTCTTGACATTCTTAATATTATTCTTTTATGGAAAGATGGAAAGTCATACTGGTTTGGAAAAGATTGGGAGTGAGTAAATGATGGTGAACTTTTAAGTTTAGGTAGAATTAACCATTTCTCTAACATTTAAACATTCAAGTGCATACAACATTTTCTAATGATGATCCTCCTGTAGATCCTCCATCGCCACCAAGATGGCTTGAAGTAGTGACCACTACCAGGAACAGCGCTGAACTAAAATGGACAGCACCTGAGAGAGATGGTGGCTCTCCAATCACAAACTACATTGTTGAGAAGAGAGATGTCAGACGGAAAGGCTGGCAGGCTGTGGACACCACTGTGAAGGAGCTGAAGTACACTGTCACCCCATTAAATGAAGGGGTTCTCTATGTGTTCCGTGTTGCTGCTGAGAATGCAGTTGGACCCAGTGAATTTTGTGAACTTGCAGACTCTGTTCTTGCCAAGGATACTTTCAGTGCGTATTTAGTCCTCCTTATTGCTTATTTCATCCTTTTGATTTGTTGATATTTAGTACTGAATTTGTTTCACTTATGCTTTTCTTCTTCACAGATTCCCCTGGACCGCCATATAATCTGACCATTACAGGTGTCTCAAAGACTCATGTTGACCTGAAATGGGATGCACCTAAGAATGATGGTGGAAGACCTGTCTTGAGGTAGTTACGTACTGTACATATGGCCATTGTAGCAGTTTATTGTTATTTTAACATTTAGCAGTTTTTATTTTAGAATTCTTCATATACTATTATAGTGTTTATTCATATTTTGAATTGAGCTTTATTTTATATTTTCAATGTTTATTTTTAATTGTTTACTGAATGAGTTTTATTGTTATTTTATTTCAGATCTTTTTCAGTTTTAGTCATTTTAGTACTTCAACTTATTTTATTTAATTTTAAGTTAGTTGCCATAGCAACATTTCTAATTTTATTTTTTTTTCCATAAATTTACATGCATTTTTTATATTTTTATTTTATTTCAGCATTTATCTCAAGTTAAATTACTTTTTTTATGACCCTTGAATGCAAAGCTGACCAATGCAGATAGTTACCAGATTACAGCATGTCACTTTTTAGACATTGTCACGCAAATTTAGCATGTTCAATCAGCAAAAACTAGCTCTGACAGACAGCAACAGACTCCGGCAGGGTTAACACACTGATCCGACAAAACCCGGCAAAGCATCTGTTGTCTGTCTGTGTGGTGTGACTTAAAGTCCTCCAGTTAATATATCTCAAAGCATACAAATTCCTTAATTTTTTGTGTTCCAAATATCCATCTTTCCTAGATATGTCATTGAGAAGAAGGAGAAACTTGGAACCCGGTGGGTGAAATCTGGAAAGACTTCAGGTCCTGACTGCCATTACAGAGTGACTGATGTGATTGAGGGGACTGAAGTCCAGTTCCAGGTCTCTGCTGAGAACGAGGCTGGAGTTGGTCACCCAAGTGAACCCACTGATATTGTGGTCATTGAGGACCCGACAGGTATTTCCAGTTTTTCCAGTCTCACAAATTCAGAATACTAGTAAACGCACAATATGGAATATTTTCATGAGACAAAAAAGTGGGCTAAAAAATTGGTTTAATATATTTGATTTGAGATGTAATCCATAATGAAACCATTTTTTTTTATCTTGCCAGGCCCACCATCACCACCCCAGGAATTGCATGTCACAGAAGCAGCCAGAGACCATCTTTGTATTGCCTGGAAGGCACCAGATAAGACCGGAGGAAGTCCCATTATTGGCTACCATATTGAGCTCTGTGAGGCTGGAACTGAGAAATGGATGAGAGTCAACTCTCGTCCTGTCAAAGAGTTAAAATACAGAGCAGGGGATGAAGAGGGCATTGTTCCTGAGAAGCAGTATACCTTCAGAGTCCGTGCTGTCAATTCTATTGGTGCCAGTGAGCCCTCTGACATTTCTGAGAACGTATATGCCAAAGATTCTGACTGTAAGAGTTTATTGTTATTATTTTTTTAAATAAAATTTTAAATGATCATTTGTTACCATTTTAATGTAAGGATAACTGATTGCCCTATTACTTTTATCATTGCAGGTAGCCCAACCCTTGACTTCCAGACCAAAGACCTTGTTGTTGTAGAAGGTGAAAAGATGCACCTACCTATTCCATTTAAAGCTGTGCCGTCACCTAAGATTACATGGCACAAAGATGGAAATGAACTGAAGGCTGATGACAGAACCTTCTTTAGAGCTGAGTACACATCCTGCCATCTGGAAATTCCAAGCTGCCTACACGCTGATGCTGGCCAATACAAAGTTACCTTGGAGAACAGAAATGGTTCAGCAAGTGGAACACTCAACGTCAAAGTTATTGGTATGTCTTTGAGTTCTACTGCTAGTTTAACTGCTTTATTTGAATATTTGATCTGTTAACAACTGATTTATGCTAACATAAAATTATATTTTAAACTAATGCCATTGTTTGTTTTTTTTTAACAAACATTAGGTCTTCCTGGAGTGTGTAAAGAAATTGTTGCTAGTGAAATTACCAAGAGCACCTGCAAGATATCCTGGGATCCTCCAGACTATGACGGTGGTACCCCCATTCTCCACTATGTGTTGCAACGCAGAGAAGCAGGAAGGAGAACCTATGTCAATGTTATGTCTGGGGAAAACAAAGTGAGCTGGCCGGTTAAGGATCTCATTCAAAATGGGGAGTATTACTTCCGTGTCAGAGCTGTCAACAAGATTGGTGGTGGTGAATTCATTGAGCTTCGTAATCCTGTAATTGCTGAGGATCAGAAGCGTAAGTAGTGACATTCATTGAACGGATTTGGATTTACCTTTCATTTTGAATGATATTTTTATTATTTTTTTTTTTCCAAATACAGAACGTCCTGATCCTCCAGTCGATGTGGAAACACACAACCCAACTGCTGAGAGTGTGACCCTTACATGGAAGCCTCCCATGTATGATGGTGGAAGCAAAATTATGGGTTACATTCTTGAGAAGATGATGAAAGGGGAAGATCAATTTAAGAGATGTAATGACTTCCTTGTGCCAGTGTTGTCCTATACTGTTAAGGGATTGACAGAAGGAAAACAATATCAGTTCCGTGTGAGTGCCGAAAATGCAGCTGGTGTCAGTGATCCTTCACGCAGCTCACCTTTTGTCAAAGCCTCTGATGCAATTGGTATGAACTTAAACTTTTGTTACTTGTCAAATCATAACGGTTTTTTTTCAAATGTGAAGTCCCTCTGATGCAAGCTATTGGTACAGTATATGTAAGCATTTTTTGTTATTCTGCTTCCAGATCGTCCAAAAGTATTCCTTAGCGGTAGTCTACAATCAGGCTTGTCTGTGAGACGAGGTGAAGAGATCCGATTGGATGCCAACATCTCTGGATTTCCTTACCCACAAATTACATGGATGAGAAACAATTCAACCATTTGGCCAGAGCCACTGAAGAAGAGACCAGAAAGGCCCATTAAAAAGAAGAAAGAGAAAGAAAAAGAAAAGGAGGAAAAGAAAGAGGCAGATGCCGAAAAGAAAGAGGTAGATGCCGAAAAGAAAGAGGTAGATGCCGAAAAGAAAGAGGCAGATGCAGAAAAGAAGGTGGAAGACAAAGAGGCCAAGGAGGAGGACAAGGCAAAGAAGGAAGAAGAAAAGGAGAAAGAAAAAGAAAAGGAGGTGGAGGAACCGGAGGAACCTGAAGAAGCATACCACCCAAGCTTAAATGAACGTCTTACCATTGAATCCAAGAGGAAGGGTGAATCCTTTATTATCGTAAAAGATACTATCAGAGGTGATCATGGTGTTTTCACCATAAAAGTGGAAAATGATCATGGTGTTGCCTCTGCCACCTGTGAAGTTAATGTCCTTGGTGAGTTGACATAAATATTCTAAAGATTCTTTTTGTCTCAGTAATCTTTAATCAAAACATGATAATGTACTCTTCATCTAAGAAGATAAAGCATGACTTTCCTTTTTTGCTGATGTCACCTACCCCACACAAGCTATTGGATAATGTATTCAATACTCAAATAGCTAATTAGGCATTGTTCAAGTAAATTTTTTTGGTCTGGTATACCACATTGGTATGGAAACAAATTAAGTTGAAACCGACTTTAATAATGAAACTTTACAAGAAACATATGCACCCTTTTCCACCTTGAATATTTTGGGAAAAGAATGGAACGTTCATTTTTACACTTATATATTTCAGATAATCCTGGACCTCCAGTCAATTTCAAATTCGAAGAGGTAAGGAAGACCTCAATCCTCTGTAAGTGGGATCCTCCTCTGGATGATGGTGGTTCTGAAGTCATTAACTACATATTAGAGCGAAAAGATAACTCCAAGGCTGAGCTTGGGTGGATCACTGTAACATCAATCCTTAGAGGTTGTAAATTTCTAGTGCCCAAACTTATTGAGGGCAAGGAGTACCTCTTCCGCGTCACTGCCGAGAACAAGTATGGTCCTGGAACCCCATTCATCTCCAAACCTGTCATTGCAAAGAATCCATTTGGTATTATGAATTTCCATTGTTTGTTTGATCACATAATTTGCATTATTGTTTTTCACAGTGGATCTAACAGTTAAATACGCCTTTGTCAATTCAGATCCTCCAGAGGCGCCGGAGAAACCTGAAATTAAGGATGTTACAGCCAGCAGTATGCGTGTTACCTGGATAGAACCCAATGACAATGGCAGCCCCATTGAGGGATATTGGGTAGAGAAACGAGAAATTAACAGCACACACTGGGCGAGAGTCAATCGCACCATGGTTCCTGATTTGGAAATAAATGTAGAGGGCCTTTTAGAGGGTCTGACATATATTTTCAGAGTCAGCGCGGAAAATGTAGCTGGACCTGGAAAGTTCAGTCCCCCATCAGAACCAAAAACAGCACAGGCACAAATCAGTAAGTTGGTAACATTAAAACTGACTATATAAACCATGAAAATATCGGAATTACCTTTAATTTCAATTTAGAATGTAATATTTATTATATAACAATTATTTTTTCAGTGCCCCCGGGTCCACCAATTCCAAGAGTTGTTGACACCTCAGACTTTTCAATTGATGTTGAATGGGATCCTCCCGCAGACGATGGTGGCGCAGACATCTTTGGTTATCATGTTGACAAAGTTGTTGCTGGTACCAAGGACTGGTCGCGAGCCACAGAGAGGCCATGGAAGAACCGCACATTTACAGTGTATGGAGTGAGAGAAGGCGCAAAATACATTGTCCGTGTTGTTGCAGTCAATTGTGCTGGTGAAGGACAACCAGGTTTTACAGATGGAGTCATTGTGAGAAACCCTGCAGGTATAAAAATAATACTAATGCTAATTATCGTAGGCTATTGTTTAATTGTTAAGCAATTAAAGTGTTCCAAGATAAACAGCTAGTTGTGTTTCTTTGCCAAAACAGAGGTTCCTGTCATCGAACTTGATATCTCTGTTAAAAATGGCGTTGTCGTTAGAGCTGGAGAGATGCTGAGAATTCCAGCACATGTGACTGGCAGACCTTTTCCATTTTTGAAATGGACAAAGGATGATGCAGCATTAGAAAAAGATCGTATGGAGGTAGAAGAAGCTGGACCGCTCAGCACTGTTGTCATTAAAACCACAAAGAGAAGTGATCATGGCAAATACCAAATCCAAGCAGCAAATCCAAGTGGCATTAAGTCTGCATGGACCAGAGTTGAAGTTATGGGTACGAATTTTTCAATTGTAATATGGATTCAAAGTGTACACTCATTTTCATTACAGCATGCATAACACACAGTTGACAACATTTAAAATCTCTCTGCAGATGTTCCTGGACCAGTTCTTGACCTGAAACCTGTTGTGGTTACAAGAAAGCTAATGATGCTGAATTGGTCAGATCCTGATGATGATGGTGGTAGTGATGTGACAGGGTTTATCATTGAAAGGAGGGAACCAAAGATGCACACATGGAGACAACCCATTGATACTCCTTCCTCCAAATGTGAGATTGTAGGTATTATTGAGGGACAGGAGTACATTTTCCGTGTTGTGGCTAAGAACAAGTATGGATGTGGACCTCCAGTCGATCTTGGACCAATCCGTGCTGTGGATCCTCAAGGTAAACCTGACATACACAATGCTTTTACTATTAGAACATCCAACTCTCACTGTTCTTGTGTATTTATTGTCATATGTTTTTTTTTTAAACCAGGTCCACCAACTTCTCCTGAAAAGTTCCACTATATTGAAAGGACCAAGTCCTCTGTTACTATTGAATGGAGACCACCGCGTAATGATGGTGGTAGTCCAATCATTGGCTACATCATTGAGAAAAAGCGACAAGATGAACCAGCCTTTCAGCGTGTCAACCCAGAGCTGATCACTGCTCAAATTTTGACAGTTGAAAACCTTGATGAGTTGCATTTGTATGAGTTCCGTGCAAAGGCTGTCAATGCACTTGGTGAAAGTGAGCCTTCAATTACCATGACTGTTGTAATTCAGGATGATGAAGGTTTGTCCAATTCTAGTTTAACATCACTGTTCTTGAGCATAGACATTTCATCTGTTTTTTTGATGACATACATTTCATCTGTCTTTTGATAATTCTAGTGGCACCAACTCTGCATATGCTAAAGCACTTCAAGGGTGATTTGATCCGAGTAAGGAAAAACGAACCTATTGAGATGCCTGCTGAAGCCACAGGCCTACCAATGCCAAAGATTGAATGGCTGAAGGATGATGTTGTTATTGACACGGGCTCTGAGAAACTCCTGATAGAAACCAAAGAGATTGACAGAGTGACATCTCATACAAAACTCTCCATCCCTGCTGTTACGAGATTGGACAAGGGCACATACACTGTTATTGCCTCAAATCGTTTGGGATCACCCAGTCATTCCATCACAGTGGAAGTGTTGGGTAAGTTATCCTTACATTAAAATAAAAAAGTATTGGACACTTTCACTTAATACTGTTTTTAACAAAATGTCAAACCAAGTGGCATCATGCTGAGGTGATTTTAGTGGATGTTTGGAGTCAGATCTCCTTAAGTTCACACAGTTGAATATCACATTAACTATGGAAATCATCTACTTATGTTTGACAACCAAAAGGTGCCTAATACCCTTGTCTTGATTTATATATATAAATAAATCTCTTATATAAAAAAAATTGTTGTGAAATGTTTTGTCTGCTTTTTTTATATGATGCAATGGCAACCAGTATGTCACAGCTTAAGTTTACAAAGTATGTTTATTTGGCATATTCTTTATGATTTATAATTATCTCTTTTTTCATAGATCGCCCAACACCACCAAGGAATATTGCTGTTTCAAATATCAAAGCAGAGTCTTGCAACCTTACCTGGGATGCCCCATTGGATATTGGTGGCAGTGAGCTTACCAACTACATTGTTGAGATGAAAGACCTTAATGTTGAAGATCCTGAAAAGGCTGAGTGGGTGCAGGTTACTAAGTCCATTATTGAGAAGCGATATGGGGTAAGCAAAACTATTATTTCATAGCATTTGTGTAGGTAGTCATTCAAAATGTTTCAAACAAGAGCATTGTTTATATATTAGACATATATATATATATATATATATATATATATATATATATATAAAACATATATATTTGGAAAATTTGCTGAAATAATGATATCATCTTGTTTTCTAATTTTTTTTTGCAGGCATGGAACCTGCAAACTGGTGGCAACTATAAATTTAGGGTCAAAGCTGAGAATAAGTATGGAATAAGTGAGGCCTGTGAAACCGAAGAGGTTCAGATTAAGGATCCTTTTGCTCTGCCTGGCCCACCTGAGAAGGTCACTATCACTGAGCACTCTAAGACCCATATGGTACTGACATGGGAACCACCTATTGACAGTGGTGGTTCTATGATTACTGGCTACTGGCTTGAGAAGCGTGAAAAAGGCACTTCCTATTGGTCTCGTGTGAATAAGACACTGGTGTCAAAACGTGGCATGAAAGGCTGGGAATACCAGGTTACCCGTCTCATAGAGGGAACAGAGTATGAATTCCGTGCAATGGCTTGCAATTCTGCTGGTATTGGACCACCTAGTGCCATTTCTGAATCTGCTGTTGCCGATGATCCATTGAGTAAGAACATAAATGAAATGCATTTGTATTTTTGATAGATTTCAAATGAATGTTGTTTTTTTTAACATATTTAATGTTTGTTTGTTTTGTGTGTGTGTGTGTGTTTACAGCTCCACCTAGCATGCCAGCAGCTCCTGAGATTAGTGACAAAACCAAACATAGTGTCACTCTTGCGTGGACCCCACCAGCTAAAGATGGTGGTCGCCCCATCAAAGGTTACATCATTGAGATCCAGGATGAAGGAACTTCTGAGTGGGCCAGGATTAATGATGCTGAAAATCCGCATCCTTCTACTGAGTTCACAATTCCAAACCTCCCAGCACTTAAGAAATACAGATTCAGAATCATTGCAGTCAATGAAATTGGCGAGTCTGAACCAAGCCCCAGAACCACTGAAGTTCGCATAGAGGACATTCAAAGTAAAATCTTTTGTACTAAATACAAATTAACTTCCTCAAGAGTCACAATATTTATTTTTGCATGACCTTATGCATTCTCTTAATTCTACAGCTGGACCAAAGATCTTCATGGATATCAGTGCTCATGATCTTCTGTGTATCCGTGCTGGTTCTCCATTTAAGATTCCTGCTACCATCACAGGGCGTCCTGCTCCCAAAGTTACATGGGAGTTTGATGGCAAAGCAAAGACAGAAAAGAAGGATCGTCTTCATATCTTACCAGTGGATTCACAGGTAATACTTTTTCTCTAATTTTAGACACAAATACAATTTTCTTCTTAATATAAGACTGATGTTTATTGGTGATTTTCTTGGGGATTAGGTTGAATCAACTGACACTACCTCAGTTGTTACAATTCCTGTCAGTTTGAGAACCCATTCTGGCAGGTACACAATTACAGCAAAGAATAAATCAGGACAGAAGCATGTCAATGTCAGAGTAAATGTGCTTGGTGAGTTTGCTACTTGCTATTTTAATATTTTAAAGACTTAATCAAAAATAACATTGTGCTATGAAGTAAATTGATATTTTCTTTCCAGATGTTCCTGGAGCACCCAAAGAGCTCAAAGTTACTGATATCACCAGAACCACAATGAGACTCATTTGGAAGCTGCCAGATAATGATGGTGGAGAGAGAATCAAAAGTTATTTTATTGAGAAGAAGGCTGTCAATGGAAAGGCTTGGACAGTTGTCAACGCTACTTGTGCCAGCATGGCCTTTGTCGTGCCTAACCTCCTTGAGGGACAGGACTACTTATTCCGTGTTCGTGCTGAGAATCGCCTTGGCTTTGGACCATTTACTGAGACCACAGAACCTGTTAGGGCAAGGGATCCTATCTGTAAGTTGGTTAGCCCAGAATTTTGAGAAGCATCGCATACCTCTAAATTGTTTTCTAATTAATTTCTGATTCATCTTATTTTCTTTTAATGTCAAGATCCTCCTGATCCTCCAACCAAGGTGAAAATTAACCTTGTTACAAAGAACACTGTTACCCTGTCATGGGTTCCTCCTAAGAATGATGGTGGAGCACCAGTAAAGCATTACATCATTGAGAGGTTGAGCTGGGATACCAGTGGTCCACAGAAAGAGACTTGGAAACAATGCAACAAGAGAGATGTTGAAGAGACTACCTTTATCATTGAAGAGCTTAAAGAAGGTGGTGAATATGAGTTTCGTGTTAAAGCTGTAAATGAAGCTGGTGCAAGCAGACCCTCTGTTACTGCCGGACCAATCGTCATTAAGGACCAGACATGTGAGTTGAAGATCATGTCTTTTTTTTGATAAAGTTTCTTGAAATATGACACTTAGTTATTTGCTAACATTTATTTTTTTTAAATGTAGGTGCTCCAAGTATTGACCTCAGAGAAGCTTTAGAAGGTGCTGAAGGATATGATGTCACCATTGTTGCCAGGATACAAGGCTGTCCATTCCCATCTCTTGTCTGGCACAAGGCTCCCCAGGATAAGCCTGATGACAAAGCTGCTGTACAGTATGACAAACATGTCAATAAACTTGTTTCTGATGAGAAATGCACCCTGTTGATTCAGCAGTCAAAGAGAGATGACAGCGCAATATACACTCTGACAGCCACCAACAGTTTGGGCACAGCCACCAAGAGCATCAAGCTTAGCATTTTGGGTAAGTCCTTGAATTCCATGATTTAATTTTCTCCTACAATAATTTGGAATGATTCATCCATTTGAAAGATAAAAAATAATAATATGCTAATCTTGTGTCCTTAGGACGTCCTGGTGTACCTGTAGGACCAATTAAGATTGGGGAGATTTTCGCTGAAAGGATTGGTCTCTCCTGGAATATACCCTTAGATGATGGCGGTTCCAAGATTACAAACTATGTTGTTGAAAAGCGTGAGGAAAACAGAAAAACATGGGTCCATGTCTCTAGTGATCCAAAGGAATGCCAATACACAGTGCAAAGGCTAACAGAGGGCCATGAGTATGAGTTCCGTGTTATGGCTCAGAATAAATATGGAATTGGACCACCCTTGTACAGTGAACCTGAAAAAGCACGAAACCTCTTCAGTAAGTTTCATATAATTGGAATCTCTAAGTCCAGCTGTTTTTGATTCCCATGACCTCCAAATATGATGATCTCTATGCGAGGGACCACCTTACTAAAATATGTACATAAATTAGGACGCATAATTCAAATTAAGCAAATTGGCTTTTATATCGTCATTATACTAAAGGAGAATATTCAAATGTTATCTGGAACATATTTACTATGCATTAATTTGTCAGTGTATGTTGATATCTAGTGATTTTTTTTTGTGCATAACTTAAAGTACAAGTAAGATGAATGATCTCATGATTTTTAGTGTTTTAAGTCTTTTAAAAACAGAATGAAACATTGACAAGGTAAAATTCAGTAAAAGCTAAAAGGGTTTTAAATGTATTAAATATACCATTCAAACTCGGATCCTTGCAAAATGAATGTATTGTTTAAATTTCTTATTTTACTCCATTTTCCCTCAATAGCTGTGCCTGGCCAATGTGAGAAGCCAACTGTTACAGATGTTTCAATTGAATCTATGACCGTCGAATGGGATGAGCCAGAATATGATGGTGGCTCTCCAGTAACTGGCTATTGGTTAGAGCGTAAGGAAACTACAAGCAAGCGTTGGACAAGAGTAAATCGTGAACCTATCAGAATCAGGACTCTAGGAGTTTCCCATATTGTAACTGGCCTTATGGAGGGTGCTATCTACCAGTTCCGTGTTATTGCAATTAATGCAGCTGGTTGCGGCCCTCCTAGTGTTCCTTCTGATCCTGTTCCATGTAGAGACCCCATAGGTATGTCAGGATTTTCTAGTTTTCTTCATTTTATTTTTTTACTTTTGCATTTTGGTGGGCCTTTCATCTTTACTGATTCATGCATCTATTATACATCATTTGTATTTTTTTTCTCAACAGCACCTCCAGGACCTCCAACACCAAAAGTAACAGACTGTACCAAGTCAACTGTTGATCTTGAATGGATTCCTCCACTTGTTGATGGTGGATCTAAAATCACAGGCTATTTTGTAGAGTACAAAGAAGAAGGGCAAGAGGAATGGGAGAAGGTATGTGACACACACACACACACACACACACACACACACATATATATATATATATATAGACCATTTCAAAAGATGTAAACAACACTGGTCCAGAAGCACTTCCTGTTTCAGTTTGTAACTGTTTTCTTTATTTCAAATGTAAAGAAAACATCTTAAAGATGTTTGTTTAACTTTTTGATTCAGTTTTAAATGTTCTGTTGGTTGTATTTTATCCCAGCTTTTATGTAGTGTTAAAAAACTGAAACAGGAAGTGCTTCTGGACCAGTGTTGTTTACATCTTGTGAAATGGTCTATATATACACAGTATATATAATGTTTTTACTTTTTTATCTTAGGTTAAAGACAAGGAAATCAGAGGCACCAAGTTTGTTGTTCCTGGACTTAAAGAGCTTGGACTCTACAGATTTAGAGTGAGAGCTGTAAATTCTGCAGGTGTGGGAGAACCTGGTGAGGTTTCTGATGTGATTGAAGTCAAGGACAGGACAAGTAAGCATTAGTTCAGATTTTAGATTTCTTTCCTGTCTTCTGTTTTCTGTATTTATTTACTTTATATTTAATTTACCATATATTTTAGTTCCCCCTGAAGTAGACCTGGATGCAACTGTCAAGGAAAAGATTGTTGTTCATGCTGGTGGAGTTATCCGCATCCTGGCCTATGTGTCAGGAAAGCCTGCTCCAGAGATCATTTGGAACAGAGACGATGGTGATTTACCAAAGGAGGCTGCTGTTGAGACCACTTCTATAAGTTCAGCTTTGGTTATCAAAAGTTGCAGGAGACAACACCAGGGCATTTATACGCTGACTGCTAAGAATGCAGGTGGAGAGAGGAAGAAAGCGATTATTGTTGAAGTATTGGGTGAGTGTTTTTTTTATATATATACATATATATCTTAATTCTGAAATGATTTCAATAAACTAATGAACACTGCTTGTTTTTTTCTCTTTACAGATGTCCCTGGCCCAGTGGGTCAGCCTTTCTCTGGTAAGAATCTCACCACTGACTCTTGTAAGTTGACATGGTACTCTCCTGAAGATGATGGTGGCTCAGCTATCACCAACTATATAATTGAGAAGAGAGAAGCTGACCGCAGAGGCTGGACTTCAGTGACATACACTGTCACAAGACATAATGCTGTTGTCCAGGGTCTTGTTGATGGCAAGGGTTACTACTTCAGAATCGCAGCTGAAAATATTATTGGAATGGGTCCCTTCACTGAGATTTCAGCTCCAGTCGTCATCAAGGATCCACTTGGTAAGCCTTGTTTTTGTTAATTTGTACATTTTTTACATGTCATTACATTTAATTACTTGTATGATGTCTCAAACATTTCTCACACAACTTCTTCAGCTGTACCTGAGCGTCCAGAGGATCTTGAGGTCACAGCCGTCACAAATGATTCAATCAGCATCGCATGGAGGCCTCCAAAGTATGATGGAGGTTCAGACATTACAAGCTATGTTCTTGAAGTTCGTCTTATCGGACAGGACAATTTCAATATTATTGCCACAGAGGATAAACTTTTGGATCGTAAATTCAGACATGTGGGTCTTAAAGAAGGATATTCTTATGAATTCCGAGTTAGTGCTGTCAATCAAATCGGTCAAGGCAAACCATCCTTCAGCACCAAACCAGTTACATGCAAAAAAGAGTTTGGTAAGTAATTGAATTACTGCACCTAATTGTTTTTTTTTATTTACTTATTTTTTGACTCTTTGATTTATTGTATACTATACTCTTTACTAGAACCACCAAACCTTGATCTTGAGTTCCGTGACAAGCTTGTTGTTCGCGTTGGGGAAACTTGCACTCTTCAAAGCAAATACACAGGCAAACCAGCACCAACAATTAAATGGTTCAAAAATGATGAGGAGCTTCAGGCAAATGAAGAATTCGCTCTTACCAGCACACCGAATAAATTAGGCTTGACTATTGCAAAAGCAAAACGTGATCACAGTGGAAAATACACTGTGCTTCTGGAGAACTCCATTGGCTCACGCAAGGGCATATGTACTGTTACTGTTGTTGGTAAGCTAATGTCTACTTTTTGTCAAGTAGATATTATATTTTTTATGTATTATTTTTTTTATCAATTTTACAATTATTTCTTTACAAACTTAATGATTAATCTTGTTTTATGAATTTTTCAGACCGTCCACAACCTCCAGAGGGTCCTGTTGTATTTGATGAGATTTACAGGAATTATATGGTCATTTCTTGGAATCCCCCATTGGATGATGGTGGAGCTGCTATTTCTAACTACACTGTTGAAAAGAGAGACACCAACAGGGATTTATGGATGCCTGTTACAGAATCTTGCACAAGGACATCATGCAGAGTTCCAAAACTAATTGAGGGAAGAGAGTACATCATTAGAATTTGTGCTCAAAATATTCATGGTATTAGTGATCCATTGCTATCTGCTGAAACAAAAGCAAAGGATATTTTCAGTAAGTAACAGATTCTGCAGTATAATACAATAGTCAATACATTATTTTAACAAGAATCTTTTAATGAATGGTCTAGAGTTTTACTCATGTTCTCAAATTTCTTACACCTGCAGAGGTTCCAGATGCACCACAAGCACCTGTGATAAAAGAAATCTATAAAGATACGGCTCTGATTTCGTGGATCCAGCCAGCTGATGGTGGCAAACCAATCACAAACTACATTGTTGAAAGAAAGGAGACCAAGGCCAATATGTGGACTAAAGCTGGAAAAGACCGCATTTACCCCAACACAGAATATTGGGTTCCTGATCTTCTCCAGGGATGTGAATATGAATTCCGTGTCACAGCAGAGAATGTAATTGGTGTTGGTGACCCCAGTCCACCTTCAAAGCCCATCTATGCCAACGATCCTATTGGTATGCATCCAATTATATTTTAAATAAAAAAAATTACAATTAACTATTTGTATTAATTAAAGTTAAAATAATAACCACTTTTTTCATGATTGTCTTGTTACAGTGATTCCAAGCCCACCTGTACTTCCAGTAGCAATTGACAAGACAAAAGAGTCTGTAACTCTTTCTTGGCAGCCACCAAAAGACTGTGGCAGAGGCAAAATCTTTGGCTATCTCCTTGAATATCAGAAAGCTGGTGATGAGGAATGGCTTCAAGTTAATCAGACACCCGACTCCTGCCAGGGCACTGTATTCAAGGTTATCAACCTTGAGGATGGTGCACTGTACAGATTTAAGGTGAAGGCAGTGAATGCTGCTGGCGAATCAGAGCCTGCATATGTCCCAGAGCCTGTTCGAGCACAAGACAGATTTGGTAATTTATGCGTATTCGGATATGTATGATATTAGTTAATAATTATGCATGTTATTGCATTTAAGAAAATGTGTGTAACAATATTAAATGCTATTTTTTTTTTTTTTGTCTATAGAGCCCCCAGAACTTCAACTGGATTTGGGCATGCCTCGTGAACTCAAAGCAATGGCCGGAACCCATATTGCTATTACTGCTGGAATCAAAGGAATGCCTTTCCCCAAAGTCACATGGAAGAAAAATGAATTAGATGTTCCTACAAGATCAGAGATTGAAACATCTGGAACAGCAACTAAACTAGAGATGCGTTATTGCACCCGTGCAGACTGTGGCGATTACACACTAACTGTTGAAAATCCAGCTGGATCAAAGACAGCCACATGCACCGTGCTTGTTCTTGGTAATTTTTTTTTATATTACAAAGACTATGTAAAATCAGAAATTGTACAATTTTAAATAATTTATAACAAATATATAATGTATAAGTAAACTAAAATGAAAATACTAGGGGTGTGACAATAAACCTAGCTCATGAGACAATACTACATTATATTGGGCTCACAAGAGCAATTCAAGATGATATTTTAACACTATTTTTAAGAAATCTTCAATGGCTGGAGAAATAGACTATTATTCAACTGAATCACAAAACGCAAAACATTTTTTAAGACTTTTGACTATTAATCGTCTTAATAATTGTAATATATGTCACTATTTCTAATTTCTTAGTATGAATTTTCCTATGTAATAAAAGACAGAATAATATAGGCACTGTAAAAGCTTTTGCCACAAGCTCAACTCCATCATGCTGATATTGCGAGACAGCTTTTCACCTCAATGAGAAAAATCTTCACTTTTTAATATAGCAAGATCTTGTGACTCGTCAAACCCCCTAGAAAATACCGTTCTATTCAGGCAAAGAGTTAAGTTGTTGTTGTTTTATGTGTTTGTTTTTGTAGACAAACCTGGACCAGTTCAGCATCTCAGGGTATCTGATGTCAGATGTGATTCTGCCCAGCTCTCTTGGAAAGACCCAGAAGATAATGGTGGTGCACGCATCACTAACTTTGTTGTTGAGAAAAAGGATGCAGCATCTGCACAATGGGTGCCAGTCTGTTCATCATCCAAAAAACGCAGCATGATGGCTAAGCATTTGATTGAGGGAACATCATACATGTTCCGTGTGGCAGCTGAAAATCAGTTTGGAAGAAGCGAATATGTTGAAACAACAAAAGCTATCAAAGCAATGAATCCCCTGTGTAAGTATGGCCTGAGGAATGTCTCCACAGGCTTATTTAATGTTAATTTTCAAAACAATATATATAATGTATAACAATATAATAAACTAACATCTATTTTCATATTTCAGTTCCACCTGGTCCACCAAAAGACCTGCATCATGTAGATGCTGATAAAACCGAGGTGTGGCTCCAGTGGAATTGGCCCGATCGCACGGGAGGAAGTGACATCACAGGTTTCTTGGTTGAGTATCAAGAAGAAGGTGAAAGGGATTGGATCGTTTTTAAGACTGTCAGCATTCCTGAGTGCCATGTGACAGGACTGGAAGAAGGAAAGACCTACAGGTTCCGTGTTAAGACAGAGAATGCAATTGGTCTAAGTAGACCAGATACCACTGTGCCAGTACTTTGCCAGGAAAAACTAGGTTAGACTCTAATTTTAATGTCCCATATGATTTTTGTTTTGTTTTGTTTTCAATATGTACGATTTAATATTTGTATTCTTCTACTGTCTTTGTAGTACCACCCATTGTTGAGGTTGATGTGAAATTGATTGAGGGAATCATTGTGAAAGCTGGAAGCACTATTAGGATGCCTGCCATTATGAGAGGCCTTCCGGTTCCCATTGCCAAGTGGGTCATTGATGGAGAGGAAATCAAGAGTGAAGGCAATATCAAAATCGACACAGACAACTTCTCCACTGTTCTGAGCATTGCCGATTGTACAAGAAGTCACACCGGAATCTATATTCTCACAGTGTCTAACTCAGCAGGAAGTAAGACTGTTTCTCTGAATGTCACAGTTCTTGATGTGCCATCTGCCCCGATAGGTCCCGTAAATATCCTTGAACTGACTCCTGAATACATGGTCATTGACTGGCGTCCTCCCAAAGAGGATGGTGGAAGCCCTGTCACGAACTATATTGTTGAGAAGAGGGAATCAAATAAGGAAACTTGGGGAGGAGTAAGTTCTGGCAGCACTGCCACAAGGCTCAAGATTTCTCGTCTCCAGCAAGGAGTTGAGTATGTTGTGAGAATTCGTGCTGAAAACAAAATGGGAATTGGCGCAGCTCTTGAAAGTGCACCAACTGTAGCCCGGCACCAGTTTGAGCCCCCTGGCCATCCTGGAAAACCAGTTGCATCTGATATATCTGAAGATTCACTCACACTTGGATGGACAATGCCACTGTTTGATGGTGGTAGTCCAATCAGTGGTTACATTATTGAGCGAAGACATAAAGGAGGCAAATGGATCAGAGTGAATAAAACACCCTGCAAGGACCTGAGATATAGAGTGCTTGGGCTTTTTGAAAGCATCGAATATGAGTTCAGAGTATTTGCTGAAAATATTGCTGGCTTTAGTGGACCTTCACCTATTTCAGATCCTGCCAGACCTTGCAGACCAATTACTGTTCCGGGACCTCCAATTAACCCTAAGATAAAGGACTACAGTTGTATACATGCTGACTTAGTCTGGATCAGACCCACAAAAGATGGAGGCAGTCCAGTCTTAGGATATATAGTTGAATGCCATAAAGAAGGTGCTGAGTGGGAGAAAGTCAATAAGGATGATCTGATTAAGCAGTGTGCTTATAGAGTAAAGGGACTGATAGAGGACACAGAATACAGGTTCCGTGTTAAAGCTGTTAATATGATTGGAGAAGGAGAGACTAGGGAAATCCCAGAGTCAGTTATTGCTAAGGATATTGTTATCCCTCCCGAAATTGAGATGGATGCCACATGCCGTGAACGTATGACTGTCCGTGTTGGACATAACATTAATCTTGTTGCATATGTGAAAGCAAGACCTGATCCAGAAATTACTTGGAGCAAAGGTGAAAGCATTTTGGACAAGGGCAAGCGCACCACTCTGATAAACAACTTCCCAGTAGTGCAAATGCGTATCAAGGAAGCGACCAGAGCAGATCATGGAAAGTATGTACTTAAGGCTGCTAATGAAGCTGGAGAGGCCTCAGCTACTATTAGTGTAAATGTTCTGGATAGACCTGGGCACTGCCAGAATCTTAAGATGACGTATGTAACTAAAAACTCTTGCATGGTGTCCTGGGATGCTCCTGAGGATAATGGAGGCACTGAGATAACAAATTACATTGTGGAATGTCGGGAGCCAAGTATACGAACCTGGTCAATGATATCATCTGACTGCACAAATCGTATGGTAAAGGCAAAGCTCATGGAAAATCATGAATATTTATTCCGTGTGTCTGCTGAGAACAAATGTGGTCCTGGGCCAGCAACAGAAACCAAAACTCCTATCCTTGCAATCGACCCACTTCAGAAGCCAAGTGAGCCAGAGAACTTCCACGTCAGTGATATCGGTAAGAACTTTGTTTTCCTTAAATGGAGAAAACCAGATTATGACGGTGGCAGTCCTAACCTGGGCTTCCATTTGGAGAGAAAAGCAAAGGATGCTGAAGAGTGGGAAAAGGTACATGAGGGAGTCCTGAAAGAGACATTCTTCATGGTGGACAAATGTGTTGAGAACCAAACCTATCAGTTTAGAGTCCAGTCAACAAATGATGGAGGTGAAAGCGCCTGGGTTAAGACATCCGAAATTCTTGTCAAAGAAGAAGTTCAGAAACCAGTTATTGACCTGAAATTTGTTGGTACCATAGTGGTCAAAGCGGGTGAATCAGTTAGACTTGAGGCTGGAATTAGAGGAAAACCACAGCCTGAGGTTACATGGGTGAAGGACAAGGCTACAGGCGATAACCCAAGGATCAGTATTGACACTGGATACGATTACTCAAAATTCCTCCTTACTAAAACCAAACGTAGTGATACTGGAAAATATGTGGTCACTGCTACAAACTCGGCAGGATCGTTCACAGCATATGCCAATGTTACAGTTTTGGATATACCAGGACCTGTCAGAGATATGAAGATTTCTGGCATCTCCACAGAAAAGTGCAGAGTTGTATGGGATCCTCCAGAGGATGATGGTGGTTGTGAGGTGGATAGCTATATTCTAGAAAAATGTGAGACGAGAAGAATGGTTTGGTCCACTTACTCTGCCTCTGTCGTCACCAACTACTGTAATGTAACACGCCTTGTTGAGGGAAATGAGTACATATTCAGGGTCAGAGCAGAAAATAAAATGGGGACTGGGCCGCCAATGGAGAGTAAGCCTATTACTGCTAAGACACAATTCAACAGGCCTGGTCCACCTGATGCACCTGAGGTAACCAAAATTGGTAAAGATGAGATGACTGTGGTATGGGCTCCTCCTGAGAATGATGGTGGAAAGTCTATCACTGGTTACATTCTGGAGAGAAAAGAAAAGCGGGCTGTTCGATGGGTTCCTGTCACAAAGAGCCCTATCTCTGAGAGACGCATGAAGGTCACCAATCTGATCCCTAACCACGATTATCAATTCCGTGTCAAAGCTGAAAATGAAGTAGGATTGGGAGAACCGAGCAAAGCATCCAGGCCCATCACTGCAAAAGATCCAATTGGTGTGTATAATCTGTATTTCATCTATTCATCTGAGATTGTATAATGGTTTTTTTTTATCCCATAAATATGTATTTAATTGTATCTTAATTTTTTTTTTTTTTTTGTAATATTTAGAGCCCCCTGGTCCTCCTGGCAGCCTTAAAGTAGTTGATAGCACAAAGACATCAATTACACTTAGCTGGACGAAGCCTGTGTATGATGGTGGTGCTCCAATTATTGGATATCTGGTTGAAATGAGGGATAAGGTGCAAATGGAAGGTGAACAAGTGAGAGATCCTGAGGAAGGCTGGAAGAAATGTAATACTTCTGGACAACTTGTCCTAACTGAATTTACAATTATTAACTTGGATGAGAGACAGGAATATGAATTCCGAGTTTCTGCTCAAAACCAAGTTGGCATGGGCTATCCTGCTATCCTCAAGGATGCTGTATCACCAAAGGAGGTCAACGGTAAGTGTTTGTTTTAAAGTGTTGCTTATATGATTCCCCTTGAAATTCAGTATACTTATTCAGTCTCTTTTTATCACAACAGAACCTCCAGAGATTGATCTTGATGCCAGTCTAAGAAAAGGCCTTAGCGTTAGAGCCGGATGTCCTATCAGACTTTTTGCAACAATTAGAGGAAGACCATCACCTAAAGTGACTTGGAAGCGCATGGGTGTTGACAATGTCGTTAGAAGGGGTCATGTGGATCAAATTGATACAATGACCTTTCTTGTGATTCCTGAGTGTTCACGTGAAGACTCTGGCAGATATTCTTTGACTCTTTCAAATGCCTCTGGAGAAAAGGCTGTATTTGTTCGTGTAAAAGTCTTAGGTAATCTTACATTTGCATAAAATGCATTTTAAAATTAAGATAAGCTTTACACTTACCCAATATCAAGTACTGTTGGTAAAACTGTTCCTGAAATTTATCAACAGATACTCCTGGTCCTGTTGGTGGACTGGAGGGAACTGATATCACTAAGACAACATGCCAGCTTGCATGGTTGCCTCCAGAAAATGATGGTGGTAGTCCAATCCTTAACTATGTTGTTGAAAAGCGTGAGGTTGACAGGAAAACATGGACAAATTGCACAAATGACTTAAAGAAGACAAGCTTCAAAATCACAAATCTGACACCAGGAACAGAATACTACTTCCGGGTGATGGCAGTTAACAAGTATGGCATCGGTTTGCCTCAAGATTCTCCAAAGTCCTACCTAGCTACAGATTCCAAAAGTAAGTCCACATTGCACCGTATAATTGATTATATTATGTTCTATTGTATTGTATCATATAATATAATGCATTTTAAAAATAATGTGTTTATTTTTACTTTGTAAAGGTGAGCCTGATCCTCCAAAGAAGATGGATGTATTAGAAATTTCTAAAAACAGTGCAACTCTTGGGTGGCTCAAACCACTTAGAGATGGTGGATCTAAGATTAATGGATATGTTGTTGAATACCAGCAGGATGGTCAACCTGAGGACAAGTGGACATCATACTCGGTTGTGAAAGACTTGACCATTGTTGTTGCTGGACTAAAAGAAAACACTAAGTACAGATTCAGGGTTGCCGCAAGAAACGCAATAGGATGCAGTTTGGCAAGAGAAGCTGAGGGCATATTTGAGGTCAAGGAACAGCTGAGTATGTAGACAAAGATTTTGTGCTCTCCCATTATTAATTTATTTTTATTCATGCTATGTTTTTCATGAATCACACTCTGAATACATTTTATACCTTAATACCTTTTTTTAGTGGGACCGAAGATCATCGTCTCTGATGTGGTTACAGCAAGAGCAGGAACTAAACTTATAGTTGATGCTCTTGTGTCTGGGAAGCCTGCACCAGTCACTAAATGGAGAAGAGGAAATGATGATTTAGTTACATCTGATCGTCTCTCCATACAAAAAACACCAACCTCAAGTACTCTTTCGATTAAAGAAGTTACAAGGAAGGATAGTGGTTATTACAGTTTTTCTGCTGAAAACAGCACTGGCAAGGTCAACCAGATCATCCGAATAATCATTATGGGTAAGTTTATTCATATACATAAATATTTATTAAATAGCCGGGCTTGACATCCAGCCTTGTCATGTACTTGGATTTTTGGTGGTGTAAACATAATTTATTCTCAAGCAATATTTAGATACTTTTAGATACCATCAGCTTTTAGATACTTAAATCTATATATTTTTTATTATAACCCCAGGGCGTTATTTACCTTTATGAAGGCAATTTTTTTAACCTGTTAACTGTCACCCCCCTTTTTTGAATAGACATGAAAATGCATATTTTGAACTTAAATGGTTGTAATTCAAGAATGCTTTGGAATATAGACATATGATTGGTCTTGTTTTAAAGAAGACATTTGGCAGATTTTTGTAGAAGTGAAATAAATTAAGAAAGTGAAACAGAAAAAAAGTTATAGAAGTTTGAGTTTATGGAAATGTACAATGTAAAATATTAATTATTCATATTTTACATAAAATATATATTTTCAAAACCTGGGCTACTCTAAAATGGCAGAAAGATCAAAGCCAAAAATCTGAACAAGTTGTGTTTCAAATTTTAGGTTGATATCTCAAAAAATGAGCTTTCAGTAAGATTTTGTTTGAGCGCAGTACCAAACTTTTTCACTAGGGCACAATCAGACTCCATTACTGCCCATATAAGGGCGCCTGCATTTCCATTCGTGTTTTGAGTGATATGAACCATTATTTTCACAATTTTCATACAATTTCTGAAGTAGAGATCCTATTCAGAAGTAGCATGGGAAGTTTGGCAGATTTTGATATGAATTGAACCTCTAAGAAACACATACAAAGAACACGCATGTAAGTCATAGCTAGCTGACACGTCACAAATGGTGAAATTATTATTTTTTTCTTGATATTTCAAACTTTTCAGACCTTTTTTTTCCAAAATAATTGAATGGATTCTATCTTTTGAACTTTTGGCATGAAAAAAAACTGAGGTATCTACCATTTTTCATGTTTACTGCTATTTTAAAATAAAGGTCTGAACACGCCTTAAGAGTATGAAAATATTCTTGTTTTATATTGATAAATTATGGCTCCTCTGTAATATATTTTGAAAATCAGTCACCAAATATGGAAACTAGAGATTGTAAGCTTTCAAATGATATATAGTTTGTCAATATTAGTTAAGGTATTTACTAAGATATTATTGTTTTAAAAATATAGTGGCAAACGTCCCACCTGTGGGACGGTGACAGTTAAGTGTTAACCTTATTAAATCTTATGCCTCATCTCTTAATGTCAAATTCTTACATTTGCTCAATAAATTCAATTATCATAATGAGACACTACAGAGCTGTTACCAATTAAATTAAATAATTTACAACTGCAATAAATATTGTGATGAGATTAATGTTTTAAATGCGATTTTGAATAAACACATAAGACATGTTTGGAAACTAAAACATGAAACTAAACCACCAGTATGTAGCGGCAAGTCCCTTAATGAGTGAGTCATTGAGTCATTCATGCAACCGATTTGTTCAAAATGCTAAATCACAAAAACACCGCTGAGTGTTGCTTTGAGACGGTGCAATAGTTCTGCTGTGATCTTTTTTGGAACTATTTTCGTTGGTGAAATAAACAAAAACAGTCAATATTGTATCTTGTGACTTATTATTAACTACTTGTTTATTGAACTTATAAAATCAATGTAGCATTTGCAATCATAATAATAATATTCAGCAAAACAGCTCCCTTGGACTTGTTACGTTACTTAACTATATTACATTATAAATAAAAAAATCAAACATTTAGAATTAGAGTTTCTTCTGTGAGTTACTTTATGTGTGCTGTTATGCTCATTTCTTTTAATTTCTCCACAAAGTCTCTCACAAAGAGACGGGCAGCATGAGTCTCAACAGCTCAACCTTCTTACCAAAAATATAATATCCATTGCCAATAGCTGTTTACACAGACTGAAATTAATTCTTATTGAATTCTCGCGTTTCAATGCTTCCCTAATTATTTTTTGTCACTGAGGTTTTAATCAGTCTACTTGTCGAGGCGGGCAAGTAAAATTATCTTTCATGTGCCCCTTCAAAAAATTCACTTGTCCTGGACAAGCGGACAAGCATGAAGGTTGAGCCAAATACGTATATATATGAGCAATATCACACAAGTAGCAGTGCGAAATGGATGTATAACAGCACGGCTGTGATTCGGCCGTAGGCACGGTGTGGTATATTTTTTCGTAAGAAAATTGTGTTAATAGTCTTAAAAGGATAAAGTCTATTTTGAAGTCTATTAAAGTAAATTTATTTTCCTTTTTTTAGACATCCCTGGTCCTCCACAGGGTCCTGTACAAATTATTGAGGTGGACGTAGACGCCTGCACACTAGCATGGGATTCACCTGCTGAAGATGGTGGCAGCAACATCACAAACTACATTGTTGAGAAGTGTGATGTGACAAGAGGTGATTGGGTCACAGCTGCATCTTGCACCAAGACCAGTTGCAGAGTTGGAAAGCTCACGTGTGGCAAAGAGTACGGCTTCCGTGTCCGTGCTGAAAACCGCTTTGGAATTTCAGAACCAATTTACGCTGAGAAGATCATTGCTAGATATCCATTTGGTAAGCCTCATAAATGGACACCTTTAAACACAGATATGCAAAGGGATTAGGCTTTATTTACACCAATACAAATCTTTTGATTTCAGATCCACCCAGTGAGCCAAGGAACTGTTGTGTCAACAAAATCAGCAGGGACTTTGTTGTGTTGTCCTGGGAGGTACCAGTGAACGATGGTGGCAGTCCCATCACAGGATATTGCATTGAGCGCAAAGAAAGAAATAGCCTCTTGTGGTCCAAGGCAAATGAAGTCCTTGTTCGCTCAACTGAATATACATGCTCTGGCCTCATCGATGGTCTGGAGTACACATTCAGAGTGTCTGCTGTTAACAAAGCAGGACAAGGCAAACCAAGCAAACAGACAGATTTTATCACTGCGAGATCTCCAGTTGGTATGTGTAGGGGGGGAAACAGGCTGCTGTCACTTTTAGTAAACGTTCAAATTAAAGTTTTATGAATATTCTTTTTCAGATCCACCTGGCAAACCCCAAGTTCTTGATGTGACCAGAAATTCTGTCTCTCTTGTCTGGGACCGTCCAAAACATGATGGCGGAAGCAAACTCATTGGTTATTATGTTGAATCTCTGAAGATTCCAGGTGACAAATGGATGCGTATCAACGCAAGCAGTCAAAATGTACCAAAGGAAGAATACGTTGTTCCTGGACTTGAGGAGGGAGCCCAGTACAAGTTCAGAATAATTGCGAAGACAGCAATTAATGTCAGTCTGCCCTCAGAGGAATCTGATGCTATCCCAGTTATAGCAGAGCATGGTAAGTCTTACGTTCCACCAATAATGTTAACATTTTCTAAATGAAGGACTTTATTTGATGTCTCTCTTTGTATTATCTCAGTTCCACCTAGAGTTGAGATTAGTCTTGAAATGAAGAAATTAATCGTTGTCAAAGCTGGAGCAAATGTCTGCCTGGAGGCTGAAGTTTATGGTAAACCAATGCCAAAGGTCACTTGGAGGAAAGATGGTGTTCCATTCAAATTGTCCGAAGGTATGAAAATGACTCAGAAGGTGCATCTCTTCTCCTTGGAACTGTTCTCTGTGACAAGAAAAGAGTCTGGCGAGTACACCATTTTTGCTGAGAACCAAAGTGGCACAAAGTCTGGCAACATTAAACTGAAGGTTCTTGGTAAGTTAACATTAAAATATGCCAAAAAGCATAGTGTGTGCTTTGTCTTCCTTGTTATGTGAAAAATGCGTAATTGTGTTTCTGCAGATAAACCTGGACCCCCAGCATCAGTGAAGATAAGCCATGTTTATGCTGACCGAGTGAAACTGAGGTGGGAGCCACCTCTTGCAGATGGTGGTTCTGAAATCACAAATTACATTGTTGACAAACGTGAAACAAGCAGAGCTAACTGGGCACAAGTTACTGCTAACATTAATGGTCAGATAACGGACTGTTCCGTGGAGAAACTCATTGAAGGCCATGAATATGAGTTCCGCATCTGTGCTGAGAACAAGTATGGGGTTGGAGACGTAATTGTGACTAATTCTGTGATCGCCAAGAATCCATTTGGTAACATTTTATTCTTTCTTTTGCATTTCTATATTATAGACCGATGAGTGACCATTACAGCATTGAGTTTTTTATATTAATAATATAAATAATATTACGTATAATTAAATATGATTTAGAATGTACTCTACAGCAAAAATCATAAATTCTAGGGAAGTAGTACTCCATTTCAGAAATCTAGTCTTAGTTAAAATCAAACATGTTACATTATTTTCTACTGGGTTGTAATTATGTGGATGAATAATGCTAAAAATGATGTTAACTGTATGTGTTCATCTAATGTTGAAAGTTTTGCACAGGCACAAAATTTGTTAACTACATTATTGGTTAATAAGTTGTAATGGTGTTTTGGGTGCTATTGTTTAAAGGCTTTTTTCACCATTAGAAAAACCTAAAAATCATTCATAAATGTCAAACCAATTATCGGTTGATCTCTAAATCGAATGTAAATATATTATCTAATTTTGAAAATGTGATAAACAGATCCAACCTAAATCATTTTATTTTTTCAAATGAAGGTGTTCCAGGACCATGTGAACCTCCAGTTATTACCAATATCACCAGAGATCACATGACTGTCAGTTGGAAGGCCCCTGCTGATGATGGCAAGGCTACTATTCTTGGATACCTGGTCGAGAGGCGTGAAACTCAAGACCTCAATTGGGCCAAAGTAAACAGAAAACCAGTTATTGACAGGACAATTAAAGCTGGAGGCCTTACAGAGGGAACCGAGTATGAATTCAGAATCATTGCACTGAATAAAGCTGGTCTTGGCAAACCAAGTGATCCATCAGTTGGTGTTATTGCAGTAGACCCAGTGTGTAAGTACTAACAATACTGCATTGGTAGATAATTAACAATTAAGTTGGCAAAAAATACCTTTTTATAGTTCATGCATTTAAGTCCTTGTGTTTCTGTGGTTGTATCATAGATCCTCCTGGACCACCTGCTTTTCCAAAGGCTGTTGACTCTACACATAGTTCAATCAGTTTGTCCTGGACCAAGCCAGCCTATGATGGCGGATGTGAAATTCTAGGCTATCTTGTTGAGTACAAGAGAGCAGATGCAGAAGACTGGCTAAAGTGCAATGTTCCGAAGAATCTCCAGGCGACAAAATTTAATGTTACTGGTCTTATAGATAGCATTGAATATCAGTTCCGTGTTAGTGCTGTAAACAAGATTGGATTTGGAGAACCAAGTGAAGTTCCTGGAAACCATATGGCAAAGGATATCTTGAGTAAGTAGATCTCATAACTGAATATATATGGGATTTCAAAATATGTACATTTCTGATATTATTTTCATTAAAAATTTCTCTTAGTTGCTCCTGAGGCTGAACTTGATGCAGATCTCAGAAAAGCCTTAGTTTTGCGTGCTGGAGTCACAATGAGAATTTATGTACCTCTGAGAGGGCGTCCTGCTCCAAAGGCAACATGGACTAAGGTCAATGCAAACTTGAAAGAGAGACAGGGTCTTATGATCAAGACAACTGAATGGGATACGTTCCTTTATTGTGAGGAAATCAACAGATATGATGCTGGCAAATATGTCCTAACTCTAGAAAACAGTAGTGGTACCAAGTCATATACCATTGTTGTCAAAGTACTAGGTAAGTTTTTTTTTTCTTTTTTTTTTTCTTTTTCTCACAACTTTTGAAGTTTATTATTTACTGTATCTAACTTCTGTTTATAAATGTACACAGACACACCTGGACCCCCAGTCAATCTGATTGTTAAGGAGACCTCAAAGGACCATGTATCAATTACTTGGGATGCTCCGCTAATTGATGGTGGTAGTCCAGTTAAGAGCTATGTTGTTGAAAAACGTCTGGCTGAGAGAAAGGCATGGACCTGTGTTTCTCCTGAGTGTTCCAAGACGTCTTTCAGGGTTACTAATCTTGAAGAAGGAAAGGCTTACTGCTTCAGAGTCCTAGCTGAAAATATATATGGCATTGGTGAGGGTTGTGAGACAGCTGGACCAGTCAAAGCCTCAGGTGAGACTTTAATGTTGCAAGTTAGTTTGCATTTTAAATATATTAATCTGTTAATTATACTAAATTCTAATATTGATGTGTATTGCAGAGCAACCTGGACCAGTTACAGATTTTAAACCTTCAGAGATCACCAAGACTTCTTGCACTATTGGCTGGAAGAAGCCAATCAGTGATGGTGGAAGCCATGTTGTTGCATATGCTCTAGAGATCAGTGAAGGGGAAGACAAATGGAAGCTTCTAACTAAGTCTAAGCTCACACATTACACAATGAGTGATCTTGTAGAAGGAAAGGAGTACTTGTTCAGAGTCAAGGCCATTAATGAAGCAGCTGAAGGACCACCAACTGAGCTTACTGTATTACCTAAAGATCAAATAGGTATTCATATAATCTACTTCAGGGTTTTTTCAAAGTCAAATTTAATAAAATATGAAATATGCTAATTAATATAAATATGACAAATTCTAATAGAATAGAATAAAGATACAAATGAAATAGTGCTTTAAGGTAGTTTTTATTCTCTTGTAAAATACTACAGAAATTAAATTATAAAAAGTAATCAAATACAAAACAAAAAAACTGCATCCTCATCCTTGTATGAATTAAATACGCTACAAAAGCTATTCGGTCAAGAGAAGTGAGTCATTTTTCTCTCACAAGGATGTCAGTTTAATACCTAATGCACAGATCCAATATAATGATACACATATATCGGTTACTTAAGACATAACTTAAGAATGTGTTTACATTAATAGTCTGTGGCATTTTAACAAAGTGTGTATTTGTCCATACAATGGGACTTGCAAGAGAACTGAATTCATGCTGACATACTGCTTTCTGTCCGTGCACCTCGTATGTGATTTATAAATTTATAGCAAAATCTCTGTTGTTTGAAACTGGTTGCACATTGGACATGTCACCCAGCCGTGCTGAAGTGCTCTCCCCAGACTTTGAGAAGCCCTGGTGTGCCTAATAGTTGAATTGGTGTCTTTGTGGGTATACAATTATGTCCATTAACATTTTCCTTTTTCTCTTTTCTCTTTACAGTCCTTCCAGACTGCAACCTTAAAGGCTTGCCAGACTCTTGCTATGTAGCAAAGGAAGGAAGCACTGTTCGCCTTAATATCCCTATTATTGGCATACCTGCTCCAGCAGTCACATGGAAAAAGGGTGATGTTACTTTATCAGATAGTGGCAGAATCTCAGTTGAATCCACCGCAACAAACACGGTCTTGCTGATTCGTGATTGCCAGAGAGTCGATGCTGACAAATTCACTATCATTTTGAGAAACATTGCTGGAACCAAGGAATCAACTATTGACATTAAAGTTGTTGGAAAGCCTGGAATCTGCACTGGTCCTATCAAATTTGATGAAATCACAGCAGAGGCGATTACTGTAGAATGGGGCCCACCCACAGATGATGGGGGATCAGAAGTTAGCAACTATATTTTGGAGAAGAGGCATTCTACTGCTAACAAGTGGGTCACAGTTGCTTCTGCGATTCAGAAGAACTCTATGAGAGTTACAAGACTTCATGACGGAACAGAATACATCTTCAAAGTTTGTGCTGAAAATAAATATGGAGTTGGAGAGTACCTCAAATCTGATCCAGTAATTGCTAAACATCCATTCAGTAAGTATTTAACAGGAAAGCCCAAATATGTTTTATTCAATGTAATGTGCTGGATATTTAAAAATATTTGTTTACGAATACACACTTTTCCCTACACCAGATGCACCAGGGGCTTCAGCACCACCTGAGGTTGTGAGCATTCGCCATGAGTCTGCTATCCTAACATGGTCTGATCCAAAAGATACTGGAGGCTCTCCCATCACTGGTAAGCATTTCTTAATTATAGTTATTTATTTATTTATTTATTTATTTATTTATTTATTGTAGTTATTTATGAGTTTCTTTGTATCTAAAAACTTTTACTTCTAATATTACTTATAGGATATTATGTGGAATTCAAAGATAGAAATAGCTTAATGTGGAAGAGAGCCAGCAAGACACCTTTGAGAGTGAAAGAATGCCGAGTGACCGGTTTGATTGAAGGCCTGGAATATGAATTTAGGGTAATAGCTATGAATGTGGCAGGACTTGGAAAGCCAAGCAAACCAACTGAATCACTTGTTGCACTTGATCCTATTGGTGAGTCTCAGTGTGCTCTTTTTTTCTTCTATTTGTTGATGGTTATGAGGAAGAAAGCACAACATGATTTTTTTGTATTATGATTGTCTCTTTCTATAGATCCACCTGGCAAACCTGATGTGATCAGTGTCACAAGAAACAGTGTAACACTTATTTGGACTGCACCCAAGTATGACGGGGGCCACAAATTGACTGGCTATATTGTTGAGAAACTAGAGCATCCTGGAAAGACATGGATGAAGGCTAACCATGTGAATGTCCAAAGCTGTGCATACACTGTTACAGACTTACAGGAAGGCTGTACTTGTGAGTTCAGAGTAAGGGCTAAAAATGCAGCTGGAGCTATCAGTGCTCCCTCAGAGACAACTGAGCCTCTTCTCTGCAAAAATGAATATGGTAATATTGGTTTTAATCAATTTGCTTAACCAAACCCTCCATAAACATAACAATGTTTATAATCATTAATTCACTTTTTACAGAACCGCCAACTATCACAATTGACCCTGAAATGAAGGATGGGGTGACTGTGAGGGCCGGAGAAACAATTGTCATCAGAGCATCAAGCATTCTTGGCAAACCACCTCCTACAGCTGTCTGGTCTAAGGGTGGAAGAGAATTCAAGTCCTCAGATATTGTCCAAATCACAAGCACTCCCACAACTTCAACTTTGTCTATCAAGTATGCCAGCCGAAAGAACACTGGAGAGTACACCATTAGTGCGAGCAATCCATTTGGTATCAAAGAAGAAAAGGTTAAAGTGAAAATCCTAGATGTGCCTGGACCTCCAGGTCCTATTGAAGCCAGCAGTGTCTCTGCTGAAAAATGCACATTGACATGGTTGCCTCCAGAGGAAGATGGTGGCTGCAGTATCAAATCCTATACATTAGAAAAGAGAGAAACCAGTCGCCTTCTCTGGACAAAGCTTGCTGAAAATGTTATGGATTGCCGGTATGTTGCCAGCAAGCTGATAAAGGGAAATGAATACATATTCCGTGTTTCAGCGGTCAATCAGTATGGCACTGGGGATGCAACACAGTCTGGACCAGTTAAAATGGTTGACAGCTTTGGTAAGCCCAACTTCAATTTTTACTTTATTATTTTGTTTCAGTCTATGTGTGTGTGTATATATATATATATATATATATATATATACTACCGTGCAAAAGTTTTAGATCAGTAAGATTTTTTTATGGTTTTAAATGAAGTCTCTTCTTCTCACCAAGGCTGCTTAATTTGATGAAAAAAAAAAAAAATAACAAACAGTAATATTGTGAAATATTATGACAATTTAAAATGACTGTTTTCTATTTTAATATATTTTAAAATGTAATTTGAAAGCTGAATTTTCAACATCATTACTGTTGCTGATTACAGATCAGTTTTCAGTGTCACGTGATCCTTCAGAAATCATTCTAATATGCTGATTTTATGCTCAAAAAACAAAAATGATTATTTTCAATGTTGAAAACAGTCGTATACCATTTTCTCCCCCAAAATTCTATGATGAATAGAAAGTTCAAAAGAACAGCATTTATTTAAAATATAATCTTTTCTAAAATTATAAATGTCTTTACTGTAACTTTTGATCAATTTAACTCATCCTTGATGAATAAAAGTATTTTCTAATTTCTTTCCCCCCAAAATAAAAAATAAATTCTTACTGACCCCAAACTTTTGAATGGTAGTGATTAATGTTACAAAAGCTTTCCATTTCAGATCAATTCTGTTCTTTTGAACTTTCTATTCATCAAAGAATCCTGAAATAAAATTGTAAAAAAATTGTTTTTTTAACATGGATAATAATCATAAATGTTTCTTGAGCATCATATTATAATAATTTCTGTAGGATCATGTGACGCTGAAGACTGGAGTAATAATGCTGTAAATTCAGCTTTGATCACAGGAATAAATTACACTTCACTATATATTCACATAGAAAACCGCTGTTTTAAATTGTAATTTTTTTTTATCAAATAATTGCAGCTTTGGTGAGCAGAAGAGACTTCTTTTAAAAACATAAAAAAATCTTACCGATCTAAAACTTTTGACCGGTAGTGTGTGTGTGTGTGTGTGTGTGTGTGTTTGTGTATATATATATATATATATATATATATATATATATAATTTATTTATTTGATAGGCACAAGGCTAATTTGCAATGTCCGTCCCCAGATGGGCTTTTCACATACCGGTACATACAGAAAGTACAAAAGAATACATTTACAGGAACATTACTTATTTGTGACTTTGCATAAAAAAGGGTGCATGTGAGCGCAAACTATCGATGATTGCATACTTGATCTCTTTTTAAAATACGCTTTACATGTATAATGTTTTTCAACTTCTTCTTTTTTTGTAGGACCCCCCGGGCCACCATCAAAACCAGAAATTGATAATGTCAGTAGAAATGCTGTGACAATTTCCTGGAAGAGACCAATCATAGATGGGGGAAGTGACATTAGAGGCTATAGTGTTGAGAGAAAAGAGAGAAGAGGAATGAGATGGGTCAGAGCTTCAAAGAAGTCAATTTCTGATCTACGTTATAAGGTCTCGGGCCTGTCAGAGGGAATTGAATATGAATTCCGTGTCACTGCAGAGAATAAGGCTGGTTTTGGCGAGCCCAGTGAGCCATCACAACCTGTAATGACAAAGGATATTGCATGTGAGTAGATAATTGTTGTGTTTTAAATTATATTTCCAGATATTTTTTCTCGTTTTTGCCCCAAAAAAATGTTGATTATTTATCGTTATCATTTAATTATTTTTCAGATCCGCCAGGGCCTCCATCCAACCCACGAATTACTGACACCACCAAAACAACAGCAACATTTAACTGGGGTAGACCCTTCTATGATGGTGGTCTTGATATTACAGGATACTTTGTTGAACATAAAAAGGAAGGAGATGATGATTGGGTTCAAGACACAACTACTCCCTTGAGAATAACAGAATTTGTAGTTTCAAGTCTACAATCAGGAGGAAAATATAACTTCAGAGTCAGAGCACAGAACTCAGAAGGACTTGGAGAACCCGCTGAAGTTGAGCAAGTTACTGAACTGGTGGATCGAGAGGAGGTTCCTGACTTTGAGCTTGATGCAGAGCTGAGAAAAACACTTGTTGTGAAGTCAGGCACTTCAATCCGCATATTTGTGCCAATCAAGGGCCGACCAGCTCCAGAAGTAACATGGCATAAGGAAGACGTACCTCTTAAAGGCCGTGCTCACATTGACACTACTGAATCATACACTCTAGTAGTCATCCCTGAGTGTACAAGATATGATGCAGGGAAATATGTCCTAACATTAGAAAATGTTGCTGGAAAGAGGACTGGATTTGTCAATGTTCGTGTTGTGGACACCCCAGGACCTCCAGTAAATTTGAAACCAAGGGAAATCACAAAGCATAGCATTACTTTACAATGGGAGATTCCAATTATTGATGGTGGTTCAAAGATCACAAATTATATTATTGAAAAGCGGGAGGCAACACGAAAGGCTTACTCAACCTTAACTGCAAACTGGCAGAAATGCTCATACAAAATTCCAGATTTGGAAGAGGGGGCAGAGTATTACTTCAGAGTTTTTGCTGAGAATGAAAGGGGTATTGGTGAACCAGCAGAGACACCTGAACCAATAAGAGCTTCTCAGGCTCCATCTGCACCAGATAATCTGATTGTTTCGGATGTTTCCAAAGACACAGCAACTCTTGCATGGACAAAACCAAAATATGATGGTGGTAGTCGAATAACTGGCTATGTGATAGAGGCTCAAATTAAAGATTCTGATCAGTGGACCCATGTGACAACAATAAAAGCTTTGGACTACACTGCAACAGAATTGTTGGAAAATGCAGAATATGTGTTCCGCATCTTTGCTGTAAACATGTCAGGCAGGAGCGAACCTCGTGAAAGTCGACCAGTTGTGATTAAGGAGCAAACCACAGCTCCGGAATTTGACCTAAGAAGTATACATCAGAAGATTGTGGTAGCTAAAGCAGGTGATAATCTTAAAGTTGAGATCCCTGTTCTGGGTCGCCCAAGACCACTTGTTGTATGGACGAAAGAAGATCAGGAACTTAAACAAACACAGAGAATAAATGTTGAAAATACTGCAACTTCTACTATTCTCAACATAAATGAAATTAAGAGAAAAGATGGTGGACAGTATTCAATGACTGGAAAGAACATCTTAGGAACTCTGACTGAAATCATTACTGTTCAAGTACATGATATTCCAGGACCTCCAACTGGACCAATAAAATTGGATGAAGTTTCTTGTGACTATGTTCTAATATCCTGGGAAGCACCAGAAAATGATGGAGGAGTTCCTATTAATAACTACATTGTTGAGATGCGTGAGACCACTGGTACATCCTGGGTGGAACTGGCAGCAACTGTTATCCGCACAACATTCAAAGCTGCACGCCTTACAACTGGCATTGAATATCAATTCCGTGTTAAAGCTCAGAACAGATATGGTGTTGGACCCTATATAACATCACAACCTGTGGTTGCTGCTTATCCATTTGATGTACCAGGACAGCCAGGAATTCCACAAATAGTTGCCTTCACGAAGGATTCAATGACAATCAGCTGGAATGAACCCTCTTCAGATGGAGGTAGCCCAATTTTAGGATACCACATTGAGAGGAAAGAGAAAAACAGCATACTTTGGCAGAGGATCAGCAAAGCTCCAGTTGTTGGCAATATGTTTAAATCACCAGGTCTGGTGGATGGTATTGCATATGAATTCCGTGTTATTGCAGAAAATATGGCTGGTCTCAGCAAAGCAAGCAAGCCATCTGAGATGACATATGCATTGGATCCCATAGACCCCCCAAGCCAACCAGTGGCACTTAACATTACTAGACATGAAGTTACTCTTCAGTGGACAAAGCCAGAGGGTGATGGTGGTTTCTCAATAACTGGATATACAGTGGAGAAAAAAGAACTTCCTAATGGTCGCTGGCTCAAAGCCAACTTCAGCAACATTCTTGAAACAAACTTTACTGTGAGTGGTCTCACAGAAGATGCTTCTTATGAATTCCGTGTACTAGCGAGGAACTCAGCTGGAGCGGTTAGTAAACCATCTAAACCTTCAGAGGTCATTGTCTGCAGAGATGACATTGAAGAGCCGAAGATTGATGCTGATGCAAGTTTCAGTAGTGCTGTGGTAGTGAAAGCAGGTGATGTCTTCAAGCTAGATGCACGTGTTACTGGTCGCCCAATTCCATCCTTGGTTTGGACTAAAGATGGCAAGGAGCTTGAAGATACTGGAAAACTAGAGATCAAATCATCAGATTTCTATACTTGCTTGATTAACAAAGATTCTTTACGTAGAGATGGTGGTGCATACACACTAACTGCTAGCAATCCGGGAGGATTTGCCAAATTTGTCTTCAATGTTAAAGTTCTTGACAGACCTGGCCCACCTGAGGGACCACTGCATGTCACAGACATGACAACAGAGAAATGTATTCTGTCATGGCTGCCACCACTTCATGATGGAGGAGGAAAGATTGAATATTACATAATTCAAAGACGTGAAACAAGTAGACTTACATGGACAAATGTAGCCACAGATTTACAAGTTAACCGCTATAAGGTTACCAAATTGCTGAAAGGAAATGAATATATATTCAGAGTCATGGCTGTGAACAAGTATGGAGTTGGGGAACCTCTTGAATCTGTGCCTGCTGTTGCCACTAACCCATATGTGCCTTCAGATCCTCCACAGACTCCAGAAGTAACTTCTATCACAAAAAATTCAATGGTGGTTTGTTGGGGACATCCTGAACATAATGGCGGAAGTAGTATAAATACCTATATCATTGAGAGGAGAGATAAAACTGGTCTTCGTTGGGTAAAATGCAATAAAAGGACTGTTACTGATCTGCGCTTCAAAGTGTCAGGACTAACACCTGGACATGAGTATGAATACAGAATCTTAGCTGAAAATGCTGCTGGCTTAAGTGCACCAAGTCCTTCAAGTCCATTTTACAAAGCTTGTGACACAATATTCCAACCTGGACCCCCTGGAAATCCTAGGGTTTTGGATACAACAAAGTCATCCATTACTATTGCTTGGAATAAACCAGTTTATGATGGTGGCTCGGATATCACAGGTTACATTGTTGAAACATGCCTGCCAGAGGAAGATGAATGGACAATTGTCACTCCAAAGGCTGGTCTAACAGCAACATCATTCACCATAACCAACCTTACTGAAAATCAAGAATATAAGATCAACATTTCAGCTCTTAACTGTGAAGGTGTTGGAGAACCAGCCTCTGTGCCTGGATCACCTAAAGCAGAGGACAGACTCCTTCCACCTGAAATTGAGCTTGACTCAGACCTCCGCAAAGTAGTGAACATCAGAGCATGCAGTACCTTAAGATTATTTGTGCCAATTAAAGGAAGACCTGCTCCTGAAGTCAAATGGTCAAGGGAGAATGGTGAACCCCTTGATAGAGCATCCATTGATATTACATCATCATTCACCACACTTCTTATTGAGAATGTAGACAGATTTGATGGTGGAAAGTACATGCTAACAGTGGAAAACAGTTCAGGAGCTAAAACAGCATTTGTTAATGTCAGAGTTCTTGACACTCCTGGTGCACCACAAAACCTTGCAATCAAAGAAATAACAAAAGATTCTGCTTCACTCATCTGGGATCCTCCAATCATTGATGGTGGATCAAGAGTCAGGCATTATATCGTTGAAAAACGTGAATCTACAAGAAAAGCATATTCCATTGTTAATGCCTCTTGTCCCAAAACAAGTTGGAAAATTGGAGGCTTAAAAGAGGGAAGCTTGTATTCCTTTAGAATTTTAGCTGAAAATGAGTATGGTGTTGGTCTTCCAGTAGAGACCCCGGAAGCTATAAAAATCTCTGAGAGGCCTCTTCCTCCTGGAAAAGTGACTCTAAAAGAAGTAACTGGCAACAGTGTAACACTTTCTTGGGAGAAGCCGGACAATGATGGAGGAAGCAGAATTAATAGTTATATTGTCGAAATGCAAACGAAAAACAGTGAAAAATGGACCCAAGTAATGACTGTTAAAGTAACAGAGGCAGTTGTTGTTGGCTTAATACAAGGTGAAGAATACTCCTTCCGTATTTCAGCAACCAATGAAAAGGGAACCAGTGATCCACGTCCACTTAATGTCCCTGTGGTTGCTATGGATGTTGTTATTGCTCCTGCCTTCAAACTTGTATTCAGCACATACAGTGTTCTGGCAGGTGATGATCTGAAAATTGATGTGCCATATGTTGCCCAGCCCAAGGCAGCAGTTAGCTGGCAAAAAGATGGCATTACTTTGAAAGAAACAACAAGAGTAAATGCTGAAGTAACAGAGAAACACCTTTACCTTGTGGTAAAAGAGGCAACACGGGATGATGTGGGCAAATATACTATTAAACTGACCAACTCAGCTGGTGAAGCTACAGCAGACATCAATGTTATTGTACTTGATAAACCTGGACCACCAACTGGCCCAATCAAAATAGATGAGGTAACTGCAGACAGTGCTACATTATCATGGGAGCCTCCAGAGTATGAAGGAGGCTGTAGCATTAATAACTACATTGTTGAAAAGCGAGACACATCCACCACAAACTGGCAGATTGTTTCTGCAACAGTTGCGAGAACAACAACTAAAGCTGCAAGATTAAAGACTGGCTGTGAATATCAATTTAGGATTGCTGCTGAAAATCGGTATGGAAAGAGTTCTGTTCTTCTCTCTGCACCTATTTTTGCACAATATCCCTTTGAGGTTCCAAATCCAACTGGAACTCCCACTGTTCAGTCTGCTACTAAAGAAAGCATGGTAATTGTGTGGAACAAACCCAGTAGTGATGGTGGAAGCAAGATTTTGGGATATCATATTGAGATGAAGGAAAGAAACAGCCTGCTGTGGGTGAAACAAAACAAAACGATCATTCCAGACACAAGATTCAAGATAGGTGGCCTTGAGGAAGGCATTGAATATGAATTTAGAGTTTATGCTGAGAATATAGTTGGGTTAAGCAAAGCAAGCAAAGTATCAGAAATACAAGTGGCTAGAGATCCATGTGATCCTCCAGGCAAACCTGAAGCAGTTATCGTTAAAAGAAGCTCTGTAACACTCAGGTGGACACAACCACAATTTGATGGTGGCAGCAAGATCACTGGATATGTCGTTGAGAAGAAAGAATTGCCCAATGGCCGCTGGATGAAAGCCTCTTTTGCTAATATCATTGAGACAGAATTTGTCGTCAGTGGCTTAGTAGAGGAGCAGCAGTATGAGTTCCGTGTCATTGCAAGAAATGGTGCTGGCGTGTCTAGTGCTCCATCAGACAGCACTGGTGCAATCACAGCAAAGGATGAAGTTGATCCACCCAAAATTGACTTGGATGCTAAATATTCACAAACTATTGTTGTTCATGCTGGTGAGTCATTCAAAGTAGATGCAGGGATACTTGGCAAACCCATACCTTCAGTTCATTGGATAAAAGCTGGCGAAGAACTTACAAATACTGCAAGATTTGAGATCAAGAATACTGACTTCACAACTACTCTTAGTGTGAAGGAGGCTATCCGTGTTGATGGGGGCCAGTATACCTTACTACTGAAAAATGTTGGTGGAGAGAAATCAGTTAGCATCAATGTCAAGGTTCTGGACAGACCTGGACCTCCAGATGGCCCAATCTCAATCTATGGGGTTGCCAGTGAAAAGTGCAGCATTTCCTGGAAAACTCCATTGCATGATGGAGGTGCGGAGGTCTCTCATTACATAGTGGAAAGACGAGAGACCAGCCGATTAGTTTGGACTGTTGTGGAACAAAAGGTACAAACCCTCAATCTTAAAATTTCGAAACTTCTTCCTGGAAATGAGTATATTTTCAGAGTGATACCTGTAAATAAATATGGAATTGGTGAGCCTTTGGAATCTGATCCAGTGATTGCAGCAAATCCATTTGTCCCACCTGATTCACCAAGTAATGTTGAAGTGTCAAATATAACAAAGGAGTCCATGGTTATCACATGGGAAAGACCCACTAATGATGGCGGTAACGCAATTACAGGATATATAGTTGAAAAGAGAGACAAAGAGGGTGTTAGGTGGACAAGATGCAACAAACGTGTAGTGAGTGAATTACGCTTTAGAGTAACAGGTCTTCTTGAAAACCGAAGTTATGAATTCCGTGTGTCTGCTGAGAATGCAGCTGGGGTTGGTAAACCAAGTACACCCACAGTGTACTTCAAGGCAGTGGATCCAGTCTTCAAGCCCGGTCCCCCAAACAACCCTAAGGTAATTGATGTCTCAAGAGCATCTGTTATCCTGCAGTGGGGCAAGCCAATCTATGATGGTGGATGTGAGATTCAAAGTTACATTGTTGAGGCCTGTGAAATCACTTCTGATGAATGGATGATGTGTACACCACCCTCAGGAGTAAACGAGACAAGATTTGAGGTTAAAAAACTCCTTGAAAAGCATGAGTACAAATTCAGAATCTGTGCCATAAATAAGGTTGGTGTGGGAGAAACTGCTGATATCTCTGGATCCATAATTATAGAGGATAAACTTGAAGCACCAGATATTGATCTTGATGCTGACCTGAGAAAGATGATCACTGTCAGGTCTGGAGGCTCTCTCAGATTGTTTGTTCCTATCCGTGGTCGGCCAACCCCTGAAGTAAAGTGGGGAAAGGCTGAAGGTGAAATCAATGAAGCAGCTCAGATTGATATTACAAGCAGTTTCACTTCACTTGTAATTGAAAATGTTAATAGATTTGACAGTGGAAAATACACTTTAACTCTGGAAAATGCCAATGGAACAAAATCTGCATTTATTAGTGTCAGAGTATTAGATACGCCTGATGCACCTGCAAACTTCCATGTGAAAGAAATAACAAAAAATTCAGTCACTCTTACCTGGGAGCCACCTTTGTTGGATGGTGGAGCTAAAATAAAAAACTACATTGTTGAAAAACGAGAGAGTACAAGAAAGGTATTCTCAGCAGTTACTACCTGCAACAAGATGACATGGAAAATTGAACCACTCCAAGAGGGGAGCATCTATTTCTTCAGAGTTCTTGCTGAAAACGAACATGGAATTGGATTGCCTGCAGAGACTCTAGAACCACTAAAAATCTCAGAGGTGCCACAAACCCCTGGTAAAGTTTCTGTAGTGGATGTAACACGGAAGAGTGTTTCTCTCAAATGGGAAAAACCAGAGCATGATGGGGGCAGCAGAATTACTCATTATGAAATTGAAATGCAAGCAAAAGATCAAGATAAATGGTCTCTTTGTGCTCAAGTAAAATCCCTTGACACTGTTGTAACTAATTTAGCCCAAGGTGGGGAGTACCATTTTAGAGTCATTGCTGTTAATGATAAAGGAAAGAGCGATCCCAGACTCCTGGCAAATCCTGTTGTTGCAAAGGACCTCACTATTGAGCCCTCAGTGAGAACAAAACTTAGTACTTACAATGTTCAGGTTGGGCAAGATTTGAAAATTGAAGCACGAATTGCTGGTCATCCAAAACCAACAATTACATGGTCCAAAGATGGTTCAGCTCTGAAACAGACCACAAGAGTAAATGTTGCTGACACAGCACATCATACCACTCTTACAATCAAAGATGCAACAAGAGAAGATGGTGGAATGTACAACATTGCTGTGGCTAATGTACTTGGACAAAAGGAAGCCACTGTTGAAATAATCATACTTGAAAAACCTGGACCACCAACAGGCCCTGTCAGGATTGATGAAGTGAGTTCAGAGAGCATTACACTGTCTTGGGACCCACCAACATACACTGGAGGCTGCCAGATTTCAAATTATGTTGTCCAAAAGAGAGACACCACCACCACAAACTGGGTAGTTGTTTCTGCCACAGTAGCAAGGACGACACTAAAAGTTTGTAATTTAAAAACTGGATCCGAATACCAGTTTAGGATCTTTGCTGAGAATAGATATGGTAAAAGCTATGGCATTGACTCAGATCCAGTTCTTGCCCAGTATCCTTTCAAAGAGCCTGGGCCTCCAGGAACTCCATTTGTGTCTGTTTTCACAAAAGAGTCTATGGCAGTTGAATGGCACAAACCAGTCTCAGATGGTGGAAGTGCTATTCTAGGATATCATCTTGAGAGAAAAGAAAAAAATAGTATTCTTTGGACAAAGATCAATAAATCGCTAATTCAAGACACCCGATTCAAAACATCTTCATTGGAAGAGGGCATTGAATATGAGTTCAGAGTTTATGCTGAAAACATAGTTGGAATTGGAATGTGCAGCAAAATCTCTGAGGGTTTTGTGGCACGTGACCCATGTGACCCACCAGGCACCCCTGTGCCAGTGATTGTGACAAGGCACTCAGTGAAACTTAGATGGACACCACCAGAATTTGATGGAGGTAGCCTTGTCACTGGATATGTTGTGGAGAAACGAGACCTGCCAGAGGGCCGTTGGATGAAAGCTAGTTTTGCTAATATTCTTGAAACTGAATTTACAGTCACAGGCCTGATAGAAGACAACAAATATGATTTCAGAGTTATTGCCAGAAATGGAGCTGGATCGGTCAGCAGGCCCTCTGGGAGCACAGGCTCAATTACAGCTAAGGATGAAGTTGAACCACCAACCTATGAGGTTGCCTCAGAATATTGCCAGATTTTGACTGTGAATGCTGGAGAAACATTTACCCTGGAAGCATCCGTACTAGGAAAGCCAATTCCAACAATGCAGTGGTTTAAGGGTGATGTGGAAGTCGAGAATTCTGCAAGAGCTGAGATCAAGAACACTGACGTCAAAGCAATTCTTGTCGTCAAAGACGCCATTCGAATTGATGGAGGACAGTACACATTGCACCTCACTAATGTGGCTGGAACAAAGTCTACTTCCTTCAGTGTAAGGGTGCTGGATAGACCTGGCCCCCCTCAAGGTCCTTTGACCATTTCTGGTGTAACATGTGAGAAGTGTTCATTGTCATGGCTACCTCCAAGACATGATGGTGGCAGTAGCATTTCTCACTATGTCATACAGAAAAGAGAAACAAGTCGTCTTGCTTGGACTGTAGTTTCAGGTGATTGTGGAGCAACAATGTTTAAAGCTACCAAGCTTTTAAAAGGAAATGAATACATATTCCGTGTCATGGCTGTCAACAAGTATGGAGTTGGTGAACCACTTGAAGCTGCACCAGTGATTATGAGAAATCCTTTTGTTCTACCTGGGCCACCTAAAGACCTAGAAATAGCAAATATATCAAGGGACTCTATGACGGTATGTTGGACTCGTCCTGAGACTGATGGTGGAAGTGAGATTGTTGGTTACATCGTAGAGAAGAGAGACAGAGCTGGAGTACGGTGGACAAAATGTAACAAACGCAGGGTCACTGACCTACGTTTCAGAGTCACAGGCTTGACAGAGGATCATGAATATGAATTCAGATTATCTGCAGAAAATGCTGCTGGAGTTGGACAACCAAGTCCACCAACTATTTATTACAAAGCCTGTGATCCAACATTTAAGCCTGGCCAACCAACTAATGCACACCTTGTTGACACTACAAAGAATTCAATTACAATTGCTTGGAGTAAACCAATATATGATGGTGGCTTAGACATCCAGGGCTATGTAGTCGAGATATGTAAAGTTGAAGAAGAAGAATGGACCACATGTACTCCACCCTCTGGATTAAGTGATACTAAATTTACAATTACTAAACTCACTGAACACCAAGAATACAAAGTTCACATATGTGCCCTAAATAAACTGGGTGTTGGTGAACCAGTTGCCATCCAAGGAACCGTCAAACCAGTGGATAAGATGGATGCCCCTGAAATTGAGCTTGACTCTGAGTTGAGAAAAGGTATTGTTGTACGTGCTGGAGGTTCCATGAGAATTAACATACCATTCAAAGGACGCCCCATTCCTGAGATAAACTGGACCAAGGATGAGGGTGATTTACCAGATAAAGCCCAATTAGAAAAGGGACCAGATTACACTCAGTTATCAATTGATGTATGTGACAGAAATGATGCTGGAAAATACATTCTGACTTTGGTAAATAGTGCTGGCACTAAATCCGCATTTGTGTCAGTAAAAGTACTTGATACACCAGGTGCTCCACAGAACCTTGTTGTGAAAGATATAACAAGAAATTATGCCACCCTGGTTTGGCAGCCACCACTTATTGATGGTGGTTCCAAAATAAGAAATTACATCATTGACAAGAGAGAATCAAATAGACAAGGATTTGTAAACATTACTACTAAGTGCTCCAAGACCAGCTTCCGAGTTGGTGATCTGACAGAGGGTGGTATTTATTACTTCAGAATCATGGCAGAAAATGAATTTGGAATTGGTCTGGCTGTAGAAACAGAAGAATCTGTGAAGACAGCTGATCCTCCTCTATCTGTTGGCAAGGTAACTTTGACTGATGTGACAAAAACCACAGCATCACTTTCCTGGGATAAACCAGATCATGATGGTGGTAGTAGAATCTTGGGTTATTATATTGAAATGCAGCCAAAGGGATCAGAGGAATGGACAGTTGCTGCAGTCACCAAAACATGTGAGGGTATAGTGACTGGACTCAGTTCAGGACAAGAGTACCTCTTCAGAGTTTTAGCTTACAATGACAAAGGAAAAAGTGATCCAAGGGCATTAGCTGCTCCGATCATTGCCAAGGATGTAACTATTGAACCAAGCTTCAAAATACTTTCCAACACATATAGTGTTCAAGCTGGTGAAGATCTCAAAGTGGAAATACCATTTAAAGGTCGTCCAACTCCAAAAATTGCATGGATGAAAGATAAACAACCTCTGAAAGAAACAACCAGATTAAATGTCTCCAGCACAGCAACATCAACCATTCTTAAAATTAAAGATGCAAATAGAGAGGACTCCGGCAAGTACACAATCACAGCCACAAATAATATAGGTACGGTCACAGAGGAAGTTGGCATAATCATTCTAGACAAACCAGGCCCACCAGTCGGACCAGTCAAAATTGATGAAGTAAGTGCCACCTATGTTACCATATCCTGGGAGCCACCAGTATACACAGGAGGTTGTCAAATAAACAACTATATAGTGGAAAAACGTGATACAACCACTACTAACTGGCAGATTGTTTCAGCAACCATTGCTCGAACCACAATCAAAATCTCAAAGCTGAAGACTGGTTCTGAATATCAGTTTAGAGTGTTTGCTGAGAACAGATATGGTAAAAGCACATCGTTAGATTCAGCACCGGTTGTGGTCAGTTATCCTTTCACTGAGCCTGCAGCTCCTGCTGCTCCGTTTGTTTCATCAGTGACAAAAGACCACATGACAATCGAATGGAAACCCCCGAGCAATAATGGAGGCAGCCCTATTATTGGGTATCACCTGGAACGTAAAGAAAAGAACAGCATTTTATGGACTAAACTTAACAAGCTTCTTATTACTGACACTCGATTAAGAACAAACGGTCTGGAGGAGGGAATTGAGTATGAATACAGAGTGTATGCTGAGAACATTGCAGGAATCAGTCCATCAAGCAAAGTCTCAGAAAGTGTTGTTGCACGTGATCCATGTGATCCCCCTGGAACTCCTCAAGCAATTGTTATTACAAGAAATCTGATAACTCTTCAGTGGTCTAAACCACAGTATGATGGTGGCAGTGCAATTACAGGATACATCATTGAAAGAAAGAAGCTGCCTGAAGGTCGTTGGATGAAGGCCAGTTTCACAAATATCATAGACACACAATTTACAATAACTGAATTAGAAGAAGAACAAAGATATGAATTTAGAGTATTAGCCAGAAATTCAGCTGGTATTTTAAGTGTACCCTCTGAAAGCACTGGACCAATTACTGCTCAGGATGAGATTGAAGCTCCATCTGTCTCTATGGACTCAAAATTTAAAGATGTTACCATTGTAAAGGCTGGCGATTCATTTACAATTGATGCTGATATTGCTGGCAAACCTCTTCCTGATATTATGTGGTTTAAGGATGGAAAGGAAATTGACAGTGCTACACATAGAATGGAGATTAAATCCACCATCACACGAACAGTTTTGACTGTTAAGGAATGCATCAGAGTAGATGGTGGTCATTTCATCTTAAGTCTCAGTAATGTTGGTGGAACAAAGCAGGTACCCATTAATGTAAAGGTTCTTGATAGACCTGGTCCACCTGATGGCCCTCTGAAAATAACTGGTGTCACAGCTGAAAAATGCTATTTGCATTGGAGCCACCCATCACATGATGGTGGAGCTAGTATTTCTCATTACATCATTGAAAAAAGGGAAACTAGTAGACTGTCTTGGACAGTGGTGGAACCATCAATTCAAGCTATCAGTTACAAAGTCACTAAACTCCTACCTGGTAATGAGTATATTTTCAGAGTCATGGCAGTAAACAAGTATGGTATTGGTGAACCACTTGAATCTGAACCTGTCCTTGCAAAAAATCCTTTCAACAAACCTGGACCACCTTCAACTCCAGAGGCAAGTGCAATCACCAGAGACTCAATAGTCCTCACATGGGAACGGCCAGAGGAGGATGGTGGATCACAAATTGATGGTTATGTTCTTGAGAAACGTGATAAAGAGGGTATCCGATGGTCAAAGTGTAACAAGAAAAGACTCAATGACTTGAGATTCAGAGCCACTGGGCTTACAGAGGGACACTTCTATGAATTCAGAGTATCTGCTGAAAATGCTGCTGGTGTGGGCACACCAAGTGAACCATCTGAATATTACAAAGCTTGTGATGCGACTTATCCCCCTGGTCCTCCAAATAATCCCAAAGTAACAGACCACTCAAGCACAACTGTTTCCTTAGCATGGAGTAGACCAATTTATGATGGTGGCGCAACGGTCTCAGGATACATTGTTGAGGCAAAGGACGTTAGTGAAGATGAATGGACTGTGTGCACTCCTCCAACCGGTGTGCAAACAACTCACTTCACAGTAAAAAAATTAAAGCAAAATGCAGAATACAACTTCCGTATCTGTGCAATTAATATTGAGGGGGCTGGAGAACACATTGATGTCCCAGGATCTGTAATTGCTGCTGAAAAACTTGAAGCTCCTGAGGTAGAACTTGATGCAGATCTTAGGAAATGTGTAGCTGTGCGTGCCAGTGCAACACTACGCTTATTTGTCACTATAAGGGGAAGGCCTGAGCCAGAGGTTAAGTGGACAAAAGCAGATGGTACCCTACCAGAGCGTGCTCAAATTGAAGTTACAGGCTCTTACACTGTGCTTGTTATAAACGATGTTAATCGATTTGACACAGGAAAGTATGTTGTGACCCTTGAAAACATTTCTGGCTCAAAATCTGCATTTATTAATGTCAAAGTTCTTGACTCTCCAAGTGCTCCAGTGAACTTTGAAATTAGGGATGTAAAGAGAGACTTTGTCCTTCTACAATGGGAGCCTCCACAAATTGATGGTGGAGCCAAGATCACGCATTACATTGTGGAGAAGCGTGAATCTAAAAGGCTAGCATTCACAACTGTGACAAACAGCTGTGTCAGAAATTCATTCAAGGTTGATGATCTCCAAGAAGGAGGTCTTTACCACTTCCGTGTATTGGCTGTGAATGAACTTGGTGTTGGTTTGCCTGCAGAGACCACAGAGGCTATCAAAGTATCCCAACCACCCTTACCACCTGGTAAAATTACAGTTGTTGATGTAACTCGCCACACTGTTACTCTAGCATGGGAAAAGCCAGATCATGATGGTGGCAGCAAGATCACAGGCTATGTGGTGGAAATGATGACTAAGGGATCAGATAAATGGACAGTATGCGCTACAGTAAAGGCACTGGAAGCCACAATTGAAGGACTTACAACAGGAGAGGAATACAGCTTCAGAATTACAGCTTTTAATGACAAAGGAAAGAGTGATACTAAACCCCTGGGAGCACCTGTTGTGGCAAGAGATATTACTATTGAACCCATTATTGATTTGCTGTTTAATACCTACACTGTAAAATCAGGAGATGATCTCAAAATAGATGTTCCATTCAGAGGCAGACCATCTCCAGAGGTTGCATGGAAAAAGGATGGTCACTCATTGAAGCAAACAACTAGAGTTAATGTTCTGACATCAAAGACAGCATCCAAGATTGTCATCAAGGATGCAACAAGAGAGGACGTTGGAAAATATGAAATTACTTTAACCAATGCATTTGGTGTCAAATCAGCAGAAATACGTGTCATTGTTCTTGATAAACCGGGTCCACCAGGTGCAATCAAGGTAGATGAATTAAGTGCTGATTTTATTTCACTATCATGGGACCCTCCAATATATGATGGTGGCTGTCAAATTAATAATTATGTAGTTGAGAAGAGAGATACGACCACTACAGCATGGCAAATTGTTTCAGCAACAGTTGCAAGAACATCAATAAAAATTACTCGTTTGACACAAGGAACAGAATATCAGTTCCGTGTTGCTGCAGAGAACCGTTACGGTAAAAGTCATGCAGTTGACTCAGCCCCAATTGTTGCACAGTACCCTTTCACACCTCCAGGTCCTCCAACCTGTCTTCAAGTTTCTCATGCCACTAAATCAGGAATGCTAGTTACCTGGAACAGACCAGAAAGTGATGGTGGAAGTCCAGTCATTGGATATCACTTGGAATGCAAAGATCAGAGCAGCATTCTCTGGACAAAGATGAACAGAGTACTTATTTCAGAAACTCAGTTCAAAGTAACTGGTTTGGAAGAGGGCCTCTTCTATCAGTATAGAGTGTATGCTGAAAATATAGCTGGCATTGGACCTTGCACAAAGGCATGTGTTCCTGTTTCTGCCCGTGATCCATGTGCACCTCCAGGTCAGCCAATAATATTGAACATCACAAGAACATCTGTTTCCCTCTCCTGGGCAAAACCTGAGTATGACGGTGGAGCTAAAGTGACTGGTTACATTGTTGAACGCAGTGAACTTCCAGATGGTCGGTGGTTAAAGTGTAATTTCACCAATATTCAGGGAACATTCTTTGATGTCACTGGTCTAATTGAAGATCAAAGATATGATTTCCGTGTCATTGCTAAGAATGCAGCTGGCCTACTTAGTGAACCATCAGAGGGTACAGGACCTGTAACTGTAAAAGATGATGTTGATCCACCACGCATCACAATTGAGGACAAGCTGAGACAACTGGTTGTAGTGAAAGCTGGAGACATACTGAGAATTGATGCCGAAATATCAGGACGTCCAATTCCTGTGATTTCTTGGGCAAAGGACGGAAAAGAAATTGAAGCCAAGGCCAGAGTTGAGATTTCGTCAACAATAACTAGTACAACACTAATTGTGACAGATGCTATTAGACGAGACTCGGGACAGTATGTTCTTACATTGCAAAATGTTGCAGGCACCAGATCTTTAGCAGTAAACTGTAAGGTTCTGGACAGGCCCGGCCCATCATCTGGACCATTGGAAGTAACTGGTTTGACTGCAGAGAAATGTACATTGACCTGGGGACCTCCACAAGAAAATGGAGGTGCGGAAATTCAGCACTACATAGTTGAGAAACGTGAAACAAGCCGACTTGCCTGGACTCTAGTCTATGCAGACATGAAAGCCACAACATGTAAAGTAACAAAACTGCTCAAAGGTAATGAGTATATATTTAGAGTTCGGGGAGTTAATAAGTATGGAATAGGTGAAACTCTAGAGAGTGATCCTGCTAAGGCAATGGATCCATTTACAGTCCCTGCAGCACCAACAGATGTTGAAGTCACCAGTGTTACAAGTGAAGCAATGACAATTTGCTGGGAAAGACCTGTCTCTGATGGAGGCAGTAGCATTTATGGCTATGTAATTGAGAAACGTGAGAAAACTGGTCTTCGTTGGGTACGTGTCAACAAAAAGCCTGTTTATGACTTAAGAGTAAAAGCTTCCAATCTTCGTGAAGGATGCGAGTATGAATACAGAGTATTTGCTGAGAATGCTGCTGGTTTGAGTGCGCCAAGTGTACCTTGTCCATTGACAAAGGCAGAGGATCCACTGTTCCTACCATCACCTCCAGCTAAACCTAAAATAATTGATTCTACTAAAACATCTATTACACTGTCTTGGCACAAGCCATTATTTGATGGTGGCTCTCCAGTTACAGGATACATGGTGGAGTACAGGAAAACCAATGATGAAGACTGGACAGTTGGTGTCAGTAACACTAAGAGCACAGAGTTCACAGTGGTTGGACTCACACAAGGATTAGAGTATGTCTTTGTAGTCAGATCAATTAACAAGATTGGTCCAAGTGAGCCAAGCAATGAAACCGATCCACAGTTAGCAAAGGACAGAGAAGATGAGCCAGTTTTCCTAGTCAGTAATGATATGAGGAAGACACTGATTGTCAAAGATGGCAGCTCATTTACCCTTAGAATCCCATTCAAGGGGAAGCCTGTCCCACATGTAATGTGGAACAAACCAGATGTTGACCTGAGAGTAAGGGCAGCTATTGATACAACTGATAACTGCACATCAATCACAATTGAGCAAGCTACAAGAGATGACTCAGGAAAATACACTGTAACCCTCCAAAATGTTGCTGGAACTGCTACTCTAACATTGAGTGTAAAGGTCCTTGATTCTCCAGGCCCACCAGCCCACATTGAGGTAAAGGACGTCACTAAGTGCTCTGCAACTATTTCGTGGGATACTCCTGAGAATGAGGGTGGTGCTCCAGTCAAGAACTACCTTGTTGATCTCCGTGAGGCAACTAAAATGGGCTGGACCAGGATTGCAAACAGTTGTCCCAGGTTGACTTATAAAGTGATTGACCTTCAAGAAGGGGGGGTTTATTATTTCAGAGTTACCGGTGAAAATGAGTATGGTATAGGAGTGCCACTTGAGACTAAAGAAGGAACAAAAATGACAGGTAAAATAAAATTCTTACGTGTACCATATCATGATTGTAGAACATTTGTTTGATTATTATTTTAAATCTATTTTTTTTTTTTTGTTCCTTACACTTGTTACTTTTGTCCAATTTTAGAAAAACCAAGTCCACCGCCCAAGCTTGGAGTCACTGATGTCACAAAAGACAGTGTCTCACTAGCATGGCTTAAACCAGAACACGATGGAGGCAGTAGAATTACAAGCTACCTGGTTGAGGCTCTTGAAAAAGGGCAACAAAAGTGGATAAAGTGTGGTTCCACCAAATCGACTCACTTTGTTGTTTATGGATTGAGAGAGAATGCTGAATATTACTTCCGAGTACGGGCTGAAAACCATGCAGGACTTAGTGACCCCAAAGACATGGTTTTACCTGTGTTTGTAAAAGATCAGCTGGGTAAGTTATTTATTATTAATGATGTTTCATTTTTACACATGCATAATGTTTTATTTTATATGATGTTAAATTAAATATAATCGTGTTGCTTTCTTTAATCAACAGAGGCACCTGAAATTAGCATGAAAGACTTCCAGCACAACACTGCCTATGTTAAAGCACGTTCAAATCTGAAGATTGAGATCCCCCTCAGTGGTAAACCATTACCAAAAGTATCCCTCTCTAAGGATGGACAGGTTCTAAAGTCAACCATGAGATTTAACTCTGATGTGACAACTGACTCCCTTATCATTCTTTTACGTGAGTGTGTTGCTGCGGACGCAGGAAGATATGATATCACAGCCTCCAACTCCAGTGGGACCACAAAGTCTTTTATAAATATTGTGGTCCTTGACAGACCAAGTCTTCCAGTTGGCCCTGTTGAAATTTATGATGTCACAGAGGACAGTGTCAATCTGAAGTGGTTGCCTCCCGCATATGATGGTGGTAGCCCAATCACCAACTACATTGTTCTCAAACGTGAGATGACTACTGCAAACTGGATAGAAGTCTCATCTGCTGTTGCAAGGTGCTCAATCAAGATCATGAAGTTGATTACTGGAATTGAGTACCAGTTTAGAATCAGGGCTGAGAATCGCTTTGGCATCAGTGAGCACATTGATTCAGAGACTGTTACAGTCAGTCTTCCATACAGTGAGTAAAATGCTTCTCTACATCATAAGCAGCAAATTGGTATACAAATATATCCCCATTAAGCATCTATGAAAACTTATGACATTTTGTTTCAGCACTCCCCGTGGCACCTTCACAACCAAGGGTATCAGCAGTAACAAAGGAAAGTATTACTGTTGACTGGAAGGAGCCATCTTCAGATGGTGGAAGCCATGTCTTTGGATATCACCTTCAGATGAAAGACAGAAATAGCATTCTTTGGCAGAAAGTTAACACAACTGTTATCCGTGCTACACACTTCAAAGTATCAAATGTGAGCGCTGGTCTGATCTATGAGTTCAAGGTTGCAGCTGAAAATGCTGCTGGTATTGGTCCAGTAAGCAAGCCCTCAGATCCTGTGCTTGCAATTGATTCATGTGGTAAGCATTTAGCTCCCTTTAAATTGATTGTTCCATATACTTGAACCATCAGTATTAATAATTATAGTTTAATCCACTGAGAAAATTCTATAATTAACATTAATTACCACTGTTTTCTTCCCCCACAGAACCTCCAAATAACCTTCGAGTCACTGATATCACAAAGAGTTCAATTAGCCTTGCCTGGCAGAAACCCTCATATGATGGAGGAAGTAAAATTACTGGATATTTGATTGAAAGTAAAGATGGTCCAAAAGGCAGATGGTCAAAAGCTAATTTGACAAATGTTACTGACACAAAGTTCACTGTATCAGGCTTGACTCAGAATGAATCTTATGAATTCCGGGTCATGGCTAAGAATGCAGTTGGCTCCATTAGTAACCCATCAGCAACTGTCGGACCAGTCGAATGCGTGGACACTTATGGTGCCCCTGAGATTGAACTTCCTCAAGAATATCTTGATGTTGTAAAATACAAAGCGGGTGCTACAGTTCAGCTTAAAATAGGTATTATTGCTAAACCTCAACCAACAATTGAATGGTACAAGGATGGAAAAGAGCTAGAGTCTGGAGGTCAGATTTCTATCTCCAACACCACTGACTCTGCATACATCTCAGTCAGGGAAGCCACACGTTTGAATACTGGAACATATGAACTTAAGATCAAGAACTCTTTAGGCTCAGCGTATGCTGCTGTCAGAGTGCTTGTCCAAGGTATGTTGCAAAGTATACTGCTAAATATCGTTTAATAACTTGCATTAAATCTAAAACTATTTACATGAATCATTTTATTTTTAAATTATATGTTATTACATAGTTATTTTACTTTTAAGGAATCAAGAAAAAGAAATAGCTGTATTAAATACATTGAATTTATTGCATGTCTTAATTTATTAGTTTTGATAGCCATAATTTGAACATTTTTTGCTAAATTTTTGCTCACCTTCATCAGACAAACCAGGACCCCCTGCTGGAGATATAGAGTTCAAGAAAATCACAGCAGATACTATGACCATCATGTGGGATCCTCCATCTGACGAAGGTGGTGCAATGGTTACCCACTACATTGTGGAGAAACGTGAGACAAGCAGAATTTTGTGGTCCATTATCTCAGAAAAACTAGAAGACTGCATTGTCACAGTCCCAAGGCTAATTAAGGGCAACGAATACATATTCCGTGTTCGTGGTGTGAACAAATATGGAGTCGGAGATCCTCTGGAATCTAGACCAGTAATTGCACAGAATTCCTTCGGTAAGATTTTTTTTTTAATCAATTTTTTTCATTATTTAAATAATCTAATATTTTTTTATTATTTAAATTGTAACCCAATATGATTCATTTTGCCCAACAGTTCCTCCTAGTCAGCCTTCTAAACCAGAAGTCACTATGATTACAAGATCAACAATGACTGTGGTATGGGAAAGACCAAGTTTGGATGGTGGCAGTGACATTGATGGATATTACTTGGAGAAGTGCGAGAAGAAAAGTCTACAGTGGTTCAAGGTTGTTAAAGATACAATTCGTGATACCAGACAGAAAGTCAGCAACCTCACAGAAGGAAATGAATATCAGTATCGTGTCTGTGCAATCAACAAAGCTGGCGCAGGCCCATATTCTGATGTGTCGATTTTCTACAAAGCTTATGACCCAATTGGTAAGCTTTTTTTAATTTATTTGTATTGTTTTATTTTCCTGAATGTGCATTGATTATGTGCAAAGTATGTAATTATATTTAAAACAAAATTTACATTTACTAATTGTTATTTTAGATCCACCAAGTGAGCCAACCAAGCTCACAGTTGATGATTCAACAAAGACATCCATTACCCTTAGATGGGTGAAGCCTGTCTATGATGGTGGCAGTGAAATCACAAGCTACGTTGTCGAACAAAGAATGGCTGACGAGACAGAATGGGTGACTATAAGTTCTAAAGGAGAAGTAAGGACAACTGAGTTTGTAGTGTCCCACTTGAAACCTGGAGTGTACTACTTCTTCCGTGTCTCTGCTGTTAATTGTGTTGGATCTGGACGTTCAATTGAGATGATGCAGCCAGTGCAAGCCAAAGATATTCTGGGTTTGTACTTTCTAAATGTCTGAAGCAATAAAAAACCTGATTGAAATTATTTTATGATACTGTGAACCTGATCAAATATGTTCTTTCATTTTAACAGAGGAGGCAGATGTGGATCTTGACATGTCAATGTCAACTCAATACATAGCAAAGTCTGGTAGAGATGTGGAGATTGTAATCCCTCTTAAGGGTAGACCTGCTCCAAATGTAATATGGAGAAAGGGAGACAAGAACATTAGTGGTGATACAAGATATGCCATCAAAAACACCGAATACTCAACTACACTCATCATTCCCAAAGTCACGAGGGATGATACTGGCAAATACCTTCTTGAAATTGAAAATGGGGTCGGAGAGCCTAAAACCATTACTGTGTCTGTTAAAGTATTGGACACACCTTCTGCTTGTAATAGATTGATCGTGAAGAATGTAACACGAGGTAAACTCACACTAAGCTGGGAACCACCTTATATTGATGGTGGCTCTTCAATCACAAATTACATAGTTGAAAGGAAGGATGCTAAAATGAAGGCATTCACCATTGTGACAAATGAATGTGCCAATACAACATACAAAGTTGATGGTCTTTCAGAAGAAATTTCCTATTTCTTCCGTGTTTCTGCTGAAAATGAATATGGTGTTGGTGATCCTTGTGAGACTGCACAACCTGTGAGAGCAACTGAGATGCCTGGTGCTGTAAAAGATGTTGTACTGGTGGACTCAACTAATACATCTGTATCTTTGGCATGGACCAAGCCTGATCATGATGGTGGCAGCCACATTTCTGAGTACATTATTGAGAAGAAGACAAAGGAAGAAGAAGCCTGGAGCATTGGTGGTACATGTAGATGTTGCCACTATGAGGTAACACACCTTAAAGAGCTTGCAGAAATGTACTTTAGAGTATTTGCCAAAAATGAGAAGGGTCGCAGTGACTTCTCTCAAATAGGACCCATTACTGTAAAGGAGTTCCTTATACCACCTGAGGCAAACCTTATTGACTATCCTAACGCAGAATTAAGCGTTCGCATTGGACAAAATGTAAATATTGACTTGCCTTTCAAAGGTAAACCTAAACCAACTATTCAGTGGATGAAAGATGATGTTCCACTCAAGGAAAGCGAGCAAGTTCGTTTCAGGCAAACAGAAAACAAGGCAAGTCTCATTGTAAGAAATGCAAGAAAGGACAATGCAGGAAAATACACCTTGGTCCTTGATAACAAACTTGTCAAGAACTTCTTTGACATCAAAGTGATTACTCTTGGGCCACCATCCCAGCCTATAGGCCCAATCCGTTTTGATGAAATTAAAGCCCAGAGTATTATCATCTCATGGGATGAACCCCAGGAAGATGGTGGAGGAGAGATCACCTGCTATAGTGTAGAAAAGCGAGAGACATCTCAAGCAGCATGGAAGATGGTTTGCTCTAGTGTGGTCAGGAACACATTCAAGATAACAAAATTGATTAAGGGTACTGAATACCAATTTAGGGTACGTGCAGAGAACAAATATGGAGTGAGCGAGCCTCTAACCTCAACAGATGTGGTTGCTCAACACCAATATATGCCACCAGGTCCACCAGGAAAACCTGTAGTATTCAATGTTGTAAGTGATGGCATGACTGTTCAGTGGGATGCTCCAGGATTTGATGGCGGTTCTCCAATCACTGGATACCATCTTGAGAAAAAAGATAGGAACAGCTTATTGTGGATGAAAGTGAATTCCAGTGTTATCTCTGGACGAGAATACAGAGCAATTGGACTTATTGAGGGACTGGAGTATTCATTCAGAGTTTATGCACAAAACAATGCCGGCATGAGTCCAGTCAGTGAACAGAGCAAACACAAACTGGCAATTTCCCCTGTTGGTAAGTCTTAGTATTGTTGTTTGTAACATTCATCCACGATAAGCTTTTGTTAATGCTTATGGTTAATTACTTCACAGAATGTATCTTTTTGCCAAAGTTCCTTATTTTCTTCTCTTCCAAATATCTTTTTTTTTCTTTAGATCCTCCTGGCTCCCTTAACTGCATTGATGTTACAAGAGACACTGTAACACTTCAATGGGAACCACCAAAACGTGATGGAGGAAGTAGAATTGTGGCATACAGTGTTGAAAGGCGTCAAGGAAGAGCACGTTGGTTGAGATGCAATTTCATTGACATCAGCGAATGTCAGTTTACAGTAACAGGTCTTGCTGCTGGTGATCGATTTGAATTTAGGGTAATTGCCAGGAATGCTATTGGAACGGTTAGTCCACCCTCTCAGTCATCTGGCTACATCATGACCAAGGATGAAAGTGGTATGTAATTACAAAGGCATTATTCACTATAAATTGTTCTACATTAGGGCTGTAAAATTTTAATTCAAATTTCAAATATTGTTCTAAAAATAAAAAATTCAAATGCAAAAAAAGCAGTGTATTTAAATTTTAGGTTTGTGTCAGGCAGCCTTATCAGTGGTGCACAAGAGGCGATGATGATGTTAGAATCATTGTTGCGTTTTAAAGTTTTTGTTAACCTAGAGAACCGCATGTTTAGAAAGCCATGTAGAGTTAGAAGTTGTTCGACTTTTAGAAAACATTTCTCAATACCCCCCAAACATTTTCTTTTTCAGTCATCCCTGAGATTGAGTTTAAAGCTGAGAAGACCCTCACCATCAAGGCAGGAGAAAACATTAAACTCAGCTGCAGTATAAGTGGACGTCCTGTACCTCAAGTCACATGGTATAAAGATGGAAAGGAAGTAGACAAAATGCTGGTTGACATCACAACTGTTATTGGATCAAGCTCACTATTCATCAGAGATGCTGACCGCAATGACCGTGGTATCTACACAGTTGAGGCCAAGAACAGTTCTGGCACAACAAAAGTGGATGTTCTTGTCAGAGTACAAGGTATAATCTAAAATCAATTTTGATTTATAGTTTTAATAAAGTTGTTGTGGATTTAGTCGTTGCTTATTTTCCCTCTTTGTTATTCAGATACCCCTGGACCACCCGAAGGCCCTCTTCGCTTCACAAATATATCTGCAGAGAAAGCAACTCTTTGGTGGAGCCCACCTGAAAATGATGGTTGTGCACCTATCATTAATTATTTGATTGAGAAGCGTGAAACTTCCAGAATTTCATGGGCACTTGTAACATCTAAGTGTGACGCCTGCTCCTTCAATGCCACAAATCTGATCAAAGGCAATGAATATCAGTTCCGTGTATCTGCTGTCAATAAATTTGGTGTGGGCAAGCCACTAGAGTCTGATCCAATCATTGCTCAAATGCAGTACAGTAAGTAAAAATAGTTGTTCTTGATCCAATCATTTTCTAATTTATTCCTGGTTATTCTTGACTTTAACACATTCTTTTTTGATATCTAACAGCGGTACCAGATGCTCCCGGAACACCTGACTGCACTCATGTGACAGGAAACAGTATCACTCTATGCTGGACAAGACCAAGACATGATGGAGGAAATGAGATTAAGCAATACATTCTTGAAAGACGAGAGAAAAAGAGCTTAAGATGGTTGAAGGTTTCCGCAAAGAGACCAATAACTGAACTAAGGCAAAAAGTTACAAATCTTACAGAAGGAAATGAATATGAATTCCGTGTTATGGCTGAAAACGGGGCTGGAATTGGACCTGCAAGTGGTACATCCAGATTGTTCAAGTGTAGAGAACCAACAAGTGCACCCAGTGCACCATCTTTAGTGAAGGTCATTGATTCCACAAAGACATCTGTTACTTTGGAATGGACAAAACCAGTATTTGACGGTGGCATGGAAATCATTGGTTACATTATTGAGATGTGCAAGGCAAGTCTTGAGGAATGGCACAGAGTCAACAATCAGACTTGCATCCATACACATTACAAAGTAACAGAGTTAGAACCTGGTGAAGAGTATAAATTCCGTGTTTGTGCAGTTAATGGTGCTGGCAAGGGAGAATTCTCTGAGATTCCCAATGCAGTACAAACTGTTGATAGACTGACTTCACCAGAAATTGATATAGATGCAAACTTCAAGCAGACACATATTGTGAAGAACGGTGGAACAGTCACACTTCACATTCCCTTCCGTGGAAAGCCAGCCCCACTTGCCACATGGACAAAGGCAGATGGAGATCTTGGCGTAATGGTGGATATTAATACCACAGACACATACAGCACTTTGACAATTGAAAATTGCACCAGGTATGATGCTGGAAAATATACACTCTCTCTTGAAAACAACAGTGGTCGTAAAGCTATTACATTAACAGTCAAAGTGTTGGACACACCTGGACCACCAGGACCTCTCTCATTCAAGGATGTGACAAGAGGTGCTTTGACACTCATGTGGGATGCACCATCCAATGATGGAGGTGCACGTGTTCATCACTACATTGTTGAGAAGCGAGAGGCAAGTCGATTGAGTTGGCAAGGGGTCAGTGAAAAGTGCACACGTCAAATCCTGAGAGTGACCAACCTTGAGATTGGCGTTTCATACTTCTTCAGGGTTATCGCTGTAAATCAACATGGCAAAGGTGAGCCATTTGAAATGACAGAGCCTATTGTAGCCACAGAAGAGCCTGCACCACCTAAGCGACTGGATATCATTGATACTACATCCTCAACAGCCAGCTTAGTATGGATGAAACCTGAGCATGATGGTGGAAGCCGTATTACTGGATACATTGTTGAGACTAGAAAGAAGGGCTCTGATCACTGGGTTGTAGGTGGTCAAACTAAATCTCTGAAAATGGTTCTGGAAGGCTTGGTTGAGAACACAGAATACGAGTTTCGTGTCAAGGCTCAGAATGATGCTGGCATTAGTCATCCACGAGATGCACTAGCCTCTGTCATCATAAAGGAGCCACGTATTGAGCCAACAGCGGATCTCAGCGGCATAGATAAACAGCTCATCACTTGCAAAACTGGAAATTCATTTGCCATTGATATTCCAATCAGTGGCAGACCGGCACCCAAGGTAACATGGAAACTTGAAGAAATGAAACTCAAAGAAACAGACAGAGTGTCAATTAAGATTTCCAAAGGCAGAACCACTCTACTGGTTAAGGATGCCAAGAGAGGTGACAGTGGAAAGTATTATCTCACGCTTGAAAATGCAGCTGGATCAAAGACATTCACTGTCACCGTCGTTGTCTTTGGTAGACCGACCCCCCCAACTGGACCTGTTAAGGTTTCAGGAATATCATCAGAATCCTGTGTGTTGACTTGGGAAGAACCTACAGATGATGGTGGAACAGACATAACCAATTATATTGTTGAGAAACGCGAGTCGGGCTCCACCACATGGCAGGTTGTGAATTCAAGTGTGAAACGGACCACCATCAAAGTAACTCATCTCACTAAGTACATGGAGTACACTTTCAGAGTCTGCGCTGAGAACAAGTTTGGTGTTAGCAAGTCAATTGAATCTCAAACTATTGTTGCTGAGCATCCATTCAGTAAGTATTTGGTACTGTATATAACATTATCCATTGATGAAATGGTACATAAACAATTCAGTATTGATTTTTGTTGTCTCCTGTCTGATAAATGTTATGTTTCTGTCTTCAGTTTCACCAAGCCCACCAACTCGCCCAGATGTAGTTTCAGTGTCTGCTAATGCAATTTCTATCCGCTGGGATGTGCCATATCATGATGGTGGAAGCCAAATAACTGGATACTGGATTGAGAAGAAAGAGCGTACTACCATTCTGTGGGTGAGGGAGAACAAGATTCCTTGCCTTGAGTGTCACTACAAGGTCTCCAGCCTTATTGAGGGCCTTGAGTATCAGTTCAGAGTATATGCAATGAACATTGCTGGTTTGAGTAAAGCAAGTGAACCATCAAGGCCAGTGCTGGCTCTAAATCCAGTTGGTAAGTAGTTTGTTGCTTTCTACTTTCATTTTTATTCATGGCTTAATATTTATCACATGTTTTTGTCTGCATTTTTAGATCCACCTGGCAAACCAGAGGTTTATGATGTAACCAAGACCTCAGTGTCTATTAAATGGTCTATACCATTCAATGATGGTGGCAGCAAGATTGTTGGATATGTTGTTGAACGCAGGGCATCCAGTGATGATGAAGATGCTCGTTGGTTAAAGTGCAACTATACTACAATCACAGAAAACTTCTTCACTATTACATCACTCCATGAGGGAGAGGAGTATGAATTCCGTGTTATTGCCAAAAATGGTGCTGGAGTCCATAGTATGCCATCTGAATCGACAGGATTTATCACATGCAAAGATGAATATAGTGAGATGGTTTCCTTAATTGATGATGCATTCTTACAATATGTGTAGAAACAAACATATAGTGTTTTGAATATGTATTAATATATGCTATTCATTTATTACAGCACCACCAAAGGCTGAGCTTGACAGTAAACTTGTGGGTGAGACAATCACTATTAGAGCAGGATCAGACCTTGTTCTTGATGCTGCTGTTGGTGGAAAACCAGAGCCTAAGGTTTTTTGGGCCAAGGGTGATAAGGAGCTGGATCTTGGAGAAAAATATTCGCTGACGTACACAAGTACAAGAGCGATGGCGATCATTAAGTCGTGTGATAGAAATGATACTGGAAGATACATCCTTACTGTGAAGAATGCAAGTGGAATCAAAACAGCTGCTGTCAATGTTAAAGTACTTGGTAAGAACATAATAAATCACATGTTTCAGTCACAAAAAAAACCCCAAACATTTATTGGCTGTATATTTAATGAGAAAATCTTTTATTTTTAAGATACACCTGGTCCACCTGATGGAACAATAACAATCAGCAGGGTCACAGAAGAGAAATGTTCAGTTTCCTGGAAGATACCTTCAAATGATGGTGGAGATCTTGTCACTCATTATATTGTTGAAAGACGTGAGACCAGCAGACTCAACTGGGTCATCATGGAAAATGAATGCAAGACTCTGTCTTGTGTCAGCACAAAACTGATCAAGGACAATGAGTACATTTTCCGTGTCAGAGGTGTAAATAAATACGGGCCCGGTGTGCCCCTTGAGTCTGAACCAGTTATTGCAAGAAATGCATACAGTAAGATTAATTACAATTATTATGTATTAGTGTTTCCATTTTTAATTGAGGTTTACCTACAGCACCAAGGATAAAATATTAACATTAGTATGTCATTTACATTATAGCTGTTCCAAAACCTCCTGGAGCACCAGAGATCACTGCTGTTGCAAAAGAACATGTCATTATTGAGTGGCTTAAGCCAGAGAGTGATGGTGGAAGTGAAATCAAAAACTACCTTGTGGATAAACGTGAGACGAGCAGTGTCAGATGGACAAGAGTGAACAAAACCTACACCATTTATGATACACGCCTCAAAATCACTGGTCTCATTGAGGGAAGCGATTATCAATTCCGTGTTGCAGCCGTCAATGCCGCTGGCACCAGCATTCCAAGTGATGCATCTCAGTATGCTCACTGTAAAGACCCAACATGTGAGTAACATTGACCTACATCTACCCCTTCTAAAAAAAAAAAAAAGAATATAGTAACACGCCTAACCTGTCCTGTCATTTTACAGATACCCCAGCTCCACCATCAGTTCCCCGTATTACAGACACCACAAAGCACAGTATTAGTATGACATGGACACGGCCGATGTATGATGGCGGATCTGATGTCACAGGCTATATTGTTGAAATTCTGGAGGAGGGAACAGAGCAATGGTATAGAGCCACCCAGAAGACCTTGATCAGTACCGAGTACACAGTAACTGGTCTGGCAAGTAACAAAAAGTACAGCTTCAGAGTGGCTGCTGTCAATAAAATGGGTACTGGAGAATTCAGTGAAGGCAGTATTGATGCTGCACCCTCAGAAAGAATTGGTAAGTTTTTAAAAAAAAAAATTATGGTCAACAGTGATGTGCAAGGACCTCGCGTTCCTTCACACCACTAATGGTCAAACTAATTTCTGCTCCTAAAGGGCTATTTTATTTCATTTTTTTGTGGAATTACTGCATAAAATCTGTTATCTTCTCAGAAATTCCTGATATTGAACTACCTGATGAACTGAAGAAAACAATTTGCATCAGAGCTGGCAACACTTTACGTCTTCATGCTACTACAAATGGAAGGCCCGCACCAGTTGTTACCTGGAGAAAGCCTGGAATTGACCTACAATCCCGAGGATTAATAGATACTACAGAAAACACAACAACTTTAATAGTGGAGAATGTACATCGTTATGATGCTGGAAAATACACAATAGAGGCAGAGAATCCATCTGGCAAGAAAATAGTTACCATTCTAGTCAAAATTTATGGTAAGTAAATGTATGCAGTAAATAATGAATACTCTGCATTCACTTATATTAAATAGGCTAACTTGTTTGTAACCAATGCTTAAAACGCTTTAAAAATTGTCTTGTAGATACTCCTGGACCATGTGCTGCAGTAAAGGTCAAAGATTACACAAAAGAGTCTGTTGTAATCACATGGGATGTGCCTACTGTTGATGGAGGTGCTCACATCAACAACTACATAATTGAGAAGCGTGAAGCCTCAATGAAATCTTACCAAACGGTGACAACAGAATGCAAGAAGACATTATACAGAATCACTGGGCTGGAAGAAGGAACACATTACTTCTTTAGAGTATTGCCAGAGAACATATATGGTATTGGAGAACCTTGTGAAATTACAGATGCTGTACTGGTTTGTGAAGTTCCATCTGTTCCTCAAGATCTGTGTGTCATTGATACCACAAAGTCTACTGTCATACTTGGATGGGAAAAACCGCTTCACGATGGTGGCAGCAGACTTTCTGGCTATGTCATCGAAGCGTGCAAAACTGGAAGTGACCGCTGGATGAATGTTGCTAATGTGAAATCATCTGTGCTGCAGCACACAATTGTCTCGCTGAATGAAAATGAGCAATATCTCTTCAGAATCAGAGCTAAAAATAGCAGAGGTGTCAGTGAGCCCAGAGATCTCATGACACCTGTAACAATACAAGAACAGAGAGGTAGGATATCATTAAAAACTGCTGAAATGAGGAAAACAGTAAAAATTTCATATAATTTGTCTGTTTGAAAGGTTAATTATTGTTATTTCTGTTTTCATTACAGCCATGCCCAAAATTGATTTGACTGGCATCCCACAAAAGATTGTTAATGTGCCAGCTGGTAAGCCAATTGTGCTCAACATTCCCATTAAAGGTCGACCCATACCAGTCTGTTCATGGTTCTTTGGTGGAGTCAAGATGAAGGACAAGCTTGACCGCATCAAGATTGAGACAACTGCTAAATTTACCAAATTGACAGTCCGTGAATCCACACTTGATGATACTGGTGACTATTCTCTTGAAGTGAAAAATGTCACTGGAACAGCATCTGAGGTCATCAAAGTTATCATTCTTGGTGAGAATTTTAAATTTGACATTTCCTTGCAGGTTTTACAGGTATATAGCTATATTAAGTTTTCTTTAAATTGACCAAATATATTTCTTTCCTAGATAAACCTGGAGTACCTGTTGGGCCTATGAAAATTGATGAGGTTGATGCAACATCTGTCACCTGCAGCTGGGAACCACCGGAGAAAGATGGAGGTGCAAATGTCAGTGGCTATGTTGTTGAGCAGCGTGATGCACATCGACCTGGATGGATGCCTGTGTCTGAATCTGTCACAAGACCCATGTTCAAAGTTACAAGACTTGTGGAGGGAACTGAATATGTATTCCGTGTGGCTGCAACAAATCGTTTTGGTATCGGCGGGTTCTTGCAATCTGAAGTTGTTGAGTGCAAGAGTGTCAAAAGTACGTTTTTTTTTTTTACCTATTTCAGGTGCTTTCTATTTATATTTATGTCATTTAAAAATGAAAGTATTAAGTTAGTCTCATATCCTTTTTGTAGCTGTACCTGGAGCTCCGAGCACACCTGAAATACTTGATGTGTCTCATGATGGCATGACCCTTACTTGGACACCACCTGAGGATAATGGTGGTTCTACTATTGCTGGCTACATTATTGAGCGCAAAGAGGCTGCGTCCGACAGATGGCTTCCCATCAATAAGAATCCAGTTACCATGACAAGATACAGAGCCACAGGACTTATTGAGGGCCTTGAATATGAGTACAGAGTGACCGCTATCAACTCTAGAGGAACCGGAAAACCAAGTGCAAACTCTAAACCAACTATTGCAATGGATCCTATCGGTATGTACAACGGAACAAAACAAGCTTGTAAAAATTTAAGTAAATCAGTTGTCAGTAGACCAAACATGACCAATGTGTTCAACTTTCCTCTTAAACAGAGCCTCCTGGTATTCCACTGAACCCAAGAGTCACAGATACCACAAGAACATCAGTTTCGCTTGCCTGGTCTTCTCCAGAGGAAGAGGGTGGTGCTGCTATAACTGGCTATCTGATTGAGATGCAGAAGGTTGACCAGGTTGAATGGACAAAATGCAACACAACACCAATAAAGATTTGTGAATACACCCTGACACATATGCCCCAGGGAGCTGAATACAAGTTCCGTGTGTTGGCATGTAATGCTGGTGGAGCTGGAGAACCAGCTGAGATTCCAGGAGTGGTCAAAGTTACAGAAATGCTTGGTAAGAGGAATTACCTAACAATGGGAGTAAAAATGTGTTATTATAAACATATGTACACATACAAACCGTATTATTCTGTCATACATGTATATGGCAGTGCATTTTTGTAATGGAAGAACTTTATTATCTTTTCAGAATATCCTGATTATGAGTTGGAGAAAATCTACCAGGAAGCCTATGTTGTCAGACAAGGAGGTGTCATTAGATTATCTGTGCCCATCAAGGGCAAGCCCTTCCCAACATGCAAGTGGACAAAGGAAGGTCATGACATTTCTCACAGAGCTATGATTGCAACCAGTGAAGAACGTACTGAACTTGTGATCAAGGAGGCCCACAGAGATGATACAGGCACCTATGACCTTGTGTTGGAAAACAAATGTGGAAAGAAGGCTGCCTATATTAAGGTCAAAGTAATTGGACGGCCAGATCCACCAGAGGGTCCTCTTGAATTTGATGATATTCAGGCACGTTCGGTCAGAGTGAGCTGGAGACCGCCCTCAGATGATGGTGGCTCTGATATCTTTGGTTACATTGTGGAGAGGCGAGAGGTGCCAAAAGCAGCTTGGTACACTGTGGACTCACGTGTGGTTGATACATCACTTGTGGTCAAGGGACTGAAGGAAAATGTTGAATATCACTTCAAGATTACAGCAGAGAACCAGTTTGGTATAAGCAAATCTCTCAAATCTGATGAATCTGTAACACCAAAGACACCTCTTTGTAAGCATTTTTATATATTTATTTATGTGTTGTTGTTTTTTTTCTTAACCACTTTTAAATGATTGAAAATCACACTAATTATTGTACATTGTTTTATTCTTTTTGCATAAAGCTCCACCAGAACCTCCTAGTTTCCCTCCAGAAATCATGGATGTTACAAAGAACGCAATTGGCCTGTCCTGGTCAAGACCCAAGGATGATGGTGGATCTCGTGTCACTGGATACTATGTTGAGAGAAGAGAGATTTCCACTGAGAAGTGGGTGCGTCACAACAAGACGCATATCACGACAACAATGTATACTCTCACTGGTCTCATCCCTGATGCAGAGTACCAGTTCCGTGTGGTTGCTCAAAATGATATTGGTCAAAGTGAGCCTGGACCTGTATCTGAGTCAGTTGTTTGCAAAGATCCATTTGGTATGTAACTCTCTCTTCTCACTTCCAAAGTTAATACATTTCCTAAATAAAAACAAAATTATTTTTACATCCTTAATCCTTTGTGTTCAACAGATAAACCAGGCCAACCCGGTGAGATTGACATCATCTCTATAGCCAAGGACTGCATAACCATTCACTGGTTGCGTCCTGAATCCGATGGTGGAAAAGAAATCCTTGGGTACTGGATTGAATTCAGGCAAGCAGGGGAAAGTGCCTGGAAGAAATGCAACAAAGAGCGTTCCAAGGATAGACAGTTTACCATGGGTGGACTCATGGAAGCAACAGAGTATGAATTCAGAGTGTTTGCCGAAAATGAAACTGGACTGAGTAGACCAAGAAGAACAGCAATGGGCATTAAAACAAAACTGAGTGGTAAGTTCATAAAATTACTTCTCTGAAAAATACATTAACAAAGTATGCAACGTGACTAACATGTTCAATTGATCCTCTAGTTGGAGAGGCTCCATGCCTGAAAGAGGAAATTAAAGATACTACCACTAAACTAGGAGAATCTGGATCATTGACATGCCAAATCATTGGAAGACCTCTTCCTGAAATTAAGTGGTATAGATATGGAAAGGAGTTGATCCAAAGTCGAAAATACAAGATGAGCTCTGATGGCCGAAACCACTCTATAACAGTGTCAACAGATGAACAAGAAGATGAGGGAATGTACACATGCAGAGCCGTCAATGAGGCAGGTGAAATTGAGACTAGTGGCAAGCTTCTATTGCAGGCTGCACCGCAATTCCATCCTGGATTCCCATTGAAGGAGAAATACTATGCTGGTTGTGGAACAAGCCTACGTCTCCATGTCGTCTACATTGGTCGCCCTATTCCACAAATAATGTGGTTCTATGGCAAGAAGCCTCTCAATCCATCTGAGAATGTAATAATTGAAAACACAGAAAGTTACACTCACTTAGTAATCAGAAATGTCCAGCGTAAGACCAATGCTGGAAGATATAAGGTACAAATGAGCAACAAATTTGGCACAGTGGAAACTACCCTCCGTGTTGAAATCCAAGGTAAATTAAGGTCCATTTTTAAACAGATAAACACTGAAATACCAATAGACTTGTTTGTGTGAAATTTGCAAATGTAAAAAAATACTCTCTCTGACTTTTCAGATAAACCTCTCATGCCTGAAGGTCCAATTGTTGTTGATGCTCTCTTGAAGAGCGCTGTGATCATTAGCTGGAAACCACCTAAGGATGACGGTGGATCAATGATCACAAATTACATTGTAGAGAAACGTGAAGCAAAAGAGGGCGAGCAATGGCATCTTGTGTCTTCAGCTATCCCAGGAACCACATGTCGTGTTCCAAACCTCATTGAGAGTGCGGGATATTACTTCCGGGTTTCTGCACAGAATCAGTATGGAATAAGTGAATCTCTTGAAATACCAGCTGTTGTGATTATCAAGAGTCCATTCGGTAAGTTTCATGAATTGGTGGTCTTTAAATAGTAGTCTCTCTCTCTCTCTCTCTCTCTCTCTCTCTCTCTCTCTCTCTCTCTCTCTCTCTCTCTCTCTTAAATAAAAAAAAAACAGTAATATTGTGAAATATTATTACAATTTAAAACAGCAGTTTTCTATGTGAATATATAGTGAAGTATAATTTATTCCTGTGATCAAAGCTGAATTTACAGCATTATTACTCCAGTCTTCAGTGTCACATGATCCTTACAGAAATTATTATAATATGATGCTCAAGAAACATTTATGATTATAATCCATGTTGAAAACAGTTTTTTACATTTTTTTTTTATTTACTTACATTTTTACATTTTTTATTTACATTTTTATTTTTATTTCTATATATATATATAAATTAGCATGAAACACAAAAGGATAGATTGTCAAATCCATTCAATTTAATCCTCTTTATTTTTTCAAACAGAGAAACCTGGAGTCCCACAACAGCCATTTGTTTCTTCTGTTACAAGGGATTCATGTGTTGTTTCTTGGAAACCACCAACCAGTGATGGTGGTGCCAAAATTAAGAACTATTACCTTGAAAAAAGAGAGAAGAAACAGAACAAATGGATTACAGTTACTTCAGAAGAAATCCACGAGACATATTACACTGTCAATGGTCTTCTTGAAGGTTTCGAATATGAATTCCGTGTCAAATGTGAAAATATTGGTGGAGAGAGTAACTGGAGTGAGATTTCAGAACCAGTCATTCCAAAATCAGATACAGCTCTCCGTGCCCCATTCTTCAAGGAAGAATTGAGGGACATGTGTGTCAAATACAGGGCAAATGCCACATTTGTCACAAAGGTTGTTGGACATCCCAAGCCAGTGGTTAAATGGTACAAGAACGGCAAAGAAATTTCCCCCGATGGAGAGAAAATAAAGGTTCAAGAATTCAAGGGGGGTTACTTCCAACTTGTTATCAGCAATGCTGATGAGAATGATGCAGCTGTTTACCAAATTAGAGCTACTAACCAGCTTGGATCAATCTCCACAAGCATGAACCTAGATGTTGAGGGTAAGTAGTTCAGGTGGTTTGTTTTTTAACATGTTATTTAACCTGAGTAATTTTTAAAAGAATTATCTTTATACGTTCATTCTGCACTACTACTATTCCATATTAAATTGTCTTTTTTGTTTTTGTTTTTTCTAGTTCCTGCCAAAATTTACTTACCATTACATCTCCAAGGCATGGGAGCTGTTCATGCCATTCGTGGTGAAGTGGTTACCATCAAGATTCCAATTAGTGGAAAACCTGATCCAATAGTCACATGGCAAAAGGGACAAGAGATTATTAATAATACAGCATATCATCAAGTCATTCTCACAAGATCATTCACCTCCCTGGTGTTCCTAAAAGGAGTGCAAAGGAAAGATTCCGGCTACTACATAATTTGTGCCAAAAATCGATTTGGCACGGATAAGCAGACAGTTGAACTTGATGTTGCTGATGTCCCTGATCCACCAAAGGATATTAAAGTCAGTGATATTAGCAGAGATACACTCACCCTTGTTTGGAGTCCAGGAAATGATGGAGGAAGTGAAATTATCAATTACATTATAGAAAAGTGCCCTACCACTGGAGACAGATGGATTCGTGTTGCTCAGACTCCTGAGTCCCAATACACCGTGATGAGTCTCTTTGGCAAAACAAAATACCAGTTCCGCGTGATTGCAGAAAACCGATTTGGCTTGAGTGATCCATCTGCACCAACGGACCCTGTGACTACAAAAGAAGACAAGTTAGCAATCCGAAACTATGATGAAGAAGTAGATGAAACAAGAACGGTTACAAATGAGGAGGCACCACATTCAAAAGTCAAGCTTGTGCCATCTCTCTACACAATCTCAGAGGAACTTGCACGCAATGGACAGTTTGGCATTGTCCATCGCTGTATTGAAATTAGCTCTAAGAAGACATTCTTAGCTAAATTTATCAAAGTTAAAGATGCAGATAGAGAGCTGGTTGCAAGAGAAATTGAGACACTCAATATTGCAAGACATAAAAACATTCTGTATCTTCATGAATCCTTTGATAGCCTGGAAGAATATGTCCTGATCTATGAATTCATGTCTGGTATGGACATCTTTGAGCGCCTTGGTACAAACTTTGACCTCACAGAGCAAGAAATAGTTTGTTACATGAGACAAGTCTGTGGAGCCCTGAAGTTCCTCCACAGTCGCAACTATTGTCATTTTGATATCAGACCTGATAACATTGTTTATTCCACAAGGAAGAGCAATACAATCAAGATAATTGAAATGGGTCAAGCTAGATTGCTTACACCTGGAGAAAACATCAGGATTCAGTTCACTGCCCCTGAGTACTATGCACCTGAAATCCACAACAGTGATTCTGTCACCACTGTCACTGACATGTGGTCTGTGGGTGTTCTTGCATATGTCCTCCTTAGCGGACTTAATCCTTTTGCTGCTGAATCACATCAGAAAATGGTTGAGCACATTTCAAATGCAGAGTATTTGTTTGATAGTGAAGCCTTTAAAGAGACCAGCATTGAGGGTATGGACTTTGTCGACAGACTGCTGACTAAAGACAGAAAGCTACGAATGACTGCCTCAGAAGCTTTGGAGCACCCTTGGCTCAAGATGAAATTGGAACATATTAGTTCAAAGGTTATCAAGACTTTGAGACACAGAAGATACTACCAATCCCTGGTGAAAAAAGAATGGAGCACTGTTGTTTCAGCAGCACGTGTTGCCTATGGTGGTGGCTACAGAAACCAGAGAAATGTTTCCATTGGTAGAGTGAAAGTTGGACATCCTGAACAAGGCTTGAGAGCGGGTCCTGTCATGCATGGATCTGCTGAAGAGGGAGGACATGTCAGGTTTGTTTGCTGCATTGAAAACTACGACAGAAACACTGAAGTGACCTGGTACTTTGGGTCTCGCAAACTGATTGCAAGCCACAAATATGAAATCAGTTATGCTAATGGAGTTGCTAGCATCTATGTTAAAGACATTGAAGAATGCGATGATGGATTATATAGATGCAGGGTTGTCAGTGAAGACAGGGAGGACAATGCTTATGCTGAGTTGTTTGTTGAGACTGTTCGGTCCCACCGTGAATACTATCTGGGACGCTCACTCAAGAAACCAAAGCGTAGAATTGACAAAACCAAAATTTTGCAGAGGCCACCAGAGTTTACTTTGCCATTATACAACCGTGCAGCATACATTGGTGAAGATGTACGCTTTGGTGTAACCATAACAGTCCATCCAGAGCCAAGTGTTACATGGTTAAAGGCTGGGCACAGAATCAAACCAGATCCTAAAAAATACACATTCACAAGTGACAAGGGTCTTTATCAACTCATGATACACAATGTTGACCTCAGTGATGACGCTGAATACACTGTTGTAGCAAACAACAAGTTTGGTGAGGATAGTTGCAAGGCACGTCTCACTGTGACACCACACTTAATTGCTGAGGACACTATGAGACCAATGTTCAAACGTCTCTTAGCCAATATTGAGTGTGTTGAGGGGCAAAGTGTTCGCTTTGACTTGAGAGTATCAGGAACCCCAGCACCAACTCTGAAATGGGAGAAAAATGGCAAACCTCTTGAGTTCAGACCACAAGTTGAAGTCGTTCAAGAGGACGTAGACTATCATGTTCTACATATCAGAGAAACCCTCATTGAGGATTCAGGCACATACAGAGTCACTGCAACAAATACAGCTGGATCAGCAAGTTGTCAAGCTACTCTCAAAGTTGAACGCCTGACATACACAAGGAGGGAGTTCAAGAATGAGGAAGAGAGGCAGAAATATGTCAGAAACCAAATAGAAAAGACACTGAAAATGGCAAAACAGTTCTCAACGGCGGAGGTTGTTACACTCAATCCTGTAGCACAGGAGGCTTTGAAGGAAGCTGCTGAATTATATAAACCTGCAGTGAGCACCAAGAATGTGCAGGGTGAGTTTGACATCTCTGATAAAGAGGATCAAGAAATAAAGAAAATAAAAGAAGAAGATAAGAAGATACGTATGCCTTATGAAATCCCTGAAGCCCGTGCACATGATCCAACTGTTCTTGGTGAAGATAACTTGATCAAACACTTTGTGCCGTTATCTGACATGAAATGGTACAGGAAACTGCGTGACCAATATGAGATTCCTGAGAGAATGGAAAGAATTGTTCAGAAGAGACAGAGGCGTATTCGTCTTTCCAGATGGGAGCAATTTTATGTCATGCCACTGCCTAGAATAACTGATCAGTACAGACCAAAGTGGCGCATTCCAAAACTTACGCAAGACGATTTAGAGACTGTTCGACCAGCAAGGCGGTCACCATCCCTGGAATCTGAGGCATCATTCAGACTGAGAAGACGCTCACTAGGAGATCTTTCTGATGAGGAGCTCCTCGAGGGTGAGGACTATCTGACAATGAAGAGAACTGAAAAAGAGAGGCAAGAGCTTGAAGAAGAACTAGAACTTGGCTTCTCTGCCTCCCCACCCAGTGGAAGCCCTGTACGCTTTGAGCTGTCTGCACTGCGTCGTGCCTCACCAAAACCTGTTCACAAAGCTGAAATGAGACGTGTAGAAGAGACCAAACATGTAACAAAAACTGAGCAAGTTCAAGGCTCTCCTCCTCCCATTTCATATTTCTTGAGAAGGAGGAGATCCTTGTCTCCAACATACATTGAACTGATGCGTCCTGTCTCTGAGCTTATCAGACAACCCCGTGCACGCATCTCAACTGAGACTGAAGTTGAACTCATTGAAAGAAGATCGCCCACCCCTGAGAGAACACGCCCTCGATCACCAAGTCCTGTATCCACTGAGAGAAGATCTTCCAGATCCTCCTCTAGATTTGAAAGGTCTGCAAGATTTGACATCATGTCTAGATATGAAGCAAGAAAAGCAGCTCTCAAATCTGAGCGCAAGTACCAGGTTGTGACTCAGCAACCCTTCAGTCTTGACCATGCTCCACGTATCACAGTAAGAATGCGTTCTCACCGTGTACCATGTGGTCAAAACACTAAATTCACTTTGAATGTTCAATCAAAGCCAGATGCGGATATCCAGTGGTTTCATAATGGACAACAAATACAAGAGAGCAGCAAATACCAGTTCACAAATATGAGTGGAGTTCTGTCTCTCCAAATTAATGATTGTCAGGCAGAGGACAGTGGCACATACCGTGTTGTCTGCACAAATTCAAAGGGTGAGGCATCAGACTATGGAACTCTTGATGTTTCAGGTGGAGAGTTTACTACGTACTCCTCAAGACGGAGAGATGAAGAGGCTCCGACACCATTTGTACCTGATATAACAAAAACTGATTATTATCATTCAACAACAATCAGAGCTTCCTCTGCCTCAAGAACACATTTGGAGATCAAAGAAACCAAAACAAAACTAACTGAGAGACGTGAAGTTTCTGCCTTTGAAAAATATGAATCTCAGAAGCTTGCATCAACTCCAATTAGATATGCATCCACTGAATACTTATCATCAGCTTCATATTCATCTTCTGAAATACATACAACATCTGAAAAACATGTGTCATCTGAATCAAAGATAAAAGAATCAGAAAAAACATCTGCTGAAGTATCAGTAAAGAAAGTTAAAGCTACTCTTTCAGCCAAAATACTCACAAAACCACAGTCTCTGGCTGTATCTGAGGGTGACTCTGCACGATTTGTCTGTGATATTGATGGAGAGCCAGCACCAAGTGTCACATGGATGCATGAGGGAAGAACAATTGTCTCTTCACACCGTATTCATGTGTCTACAACACAGTATAAGTCTACTTTTGAAATTTCATCGGTTGAGTTTTCTGATGAAGGCAGCTATACTGTAGTAGTAGAAAATTTGGAAGGAAAGCAAGAGGCAAGGTTTACATTGACTATTCACAAACCAGTACTTAAAGAGGAAGTTACACCTACACAAGTGACATCTCCAGTGCCATCAGTTAAATCTCCAGAGCCAACAGTCGCATCTCCAGTGCCATTAGTAAAGTCTCCAGAGCCCTCTGTGAAATCCCCAGTGCCATCAGCAATGTCTCCAGAGCCCTCTGTGAAATCCCCAGTGCCATCAGCGAAGTCTCCAGAGCCCTCTGTGAAATCCCCAGTACCATCAGTAAAGTCTCCAGAGCCCTCTGTGAAATCCCCAGTGCCATCAGTAAAGTCTCCAGAGCCCTCGGTGAAATCCCCAGTGCCATCAGTAAAGTCTCCAGAACCTTTAGTGAAATCCCCTGTACCCTCAGTTAAATCTCCAGAGCCTTCATTAAAATCTCCTGTGCCCTCAGTAAAGTCTCCGGAACCCCAAATTAAATCACCACAACCCACTGGTGTGAAATCTCCTGAACCTCGAATTAAATCTCCGGAGGGTATCAAATCCCCATTCAGAGTGAAGTCACCAGAGCCGGTTGGCTCTCTTCAGAGGGTAAAGTCTCCACCTCCTATTAAGTCTCCTGAACCAACCACCCCTCAAAGAGTAAAGTCTCCAACAGCTCTGAAGTCCCCTGAGCCAATAGCTTCACCTGCCAGGGTAAAATCTCCACCTCCTATCAAGTCTCCTGAGCCAGTTGCCTCCCCTCTGAGAGTTAAATCCCCTACAGGCCTTAAGTCTCCAGAACCTCAGAGAGCTAAATCCCCACCAACAGTCAAATCTCCTGAGCCAATCATGTCACCTAAAAGAGTTAAATCCCCACTTACAGTGAAATCCCCAGCCCCGCCAAAGGAAGCACCACCAAAGATCATTCAGCAACTCAAAGCTGAAGCTTATGAAGATAAAATTAAGATGATCTTTGTTGCGGAGAGCTCAGTGAGAGAAGTTGTGTGGTACAAGGACAGCAGGAAACTCAGTCAAAGTAGTCACTACCAGATTCATTCATCTGCAGATGGAACTTGCTGTCTCTATATATCTGATGTTTCTGAGAGTGACCAAGGGGAATACTCCTGTGAAATCATAAGTGAAGGAGGAGCAGTGTCTCGAACATCATTCTCACTTCTTGGTCAAGTGTTTCAATCAATCTACACAAAAGTCACTGCATTTGTGTCTACACATAAGGTTGTTCAAGGTAAATTTAATTTCCCATAACCTATATTAAATTCTCATCCTAGTTTTGATGCCCATTCTTCTTAATGCCAATGATTTATTGTCTTTTTTCCAGAATTGGTCTCGTCCCAAATACATGGGGGAAGTGAAATGATTCTTAAGAGGGAAAGTGCTGCTGTTAGCGCCATGCATGAAAGTTTTACTTCAAAATCCACCCACATGGAAAGCACAATCCAAGAAGCATCATTCAGCAGCTCTTCAATGGCTGAGATGAAATTTGAAACTATGTCAATGTCTAGCTTATCCTCTATGACATCAGAGTCAGTATATGCAATGAGCTCAAGCAGTATAATGTCAAGTCATTCACATGTTGAAGAATCCTCAGTTAGAGCAGCCCTCCACAGTGCTCAAGGTAAGGACCAGTTTAATAACAAAAACGCATAAGAATTTGTAAAATAATGTTGTAATATGGAAGAATATCATTTTAATCCTTTTATATTTTATAGGCTTAGCTCCAAGAATTGAAGCTCTTCCTGAAGATATTAGCATTGAAACTGGAAAGGTTCTAACGGTGGCCTGTGCTTTCTCTGGAGAGCCAGCACCTTGTATTGAGTGGTCACGCGGTGGAAAGAAACTGCCTGGCGAGGAAGAAAGTAGCAGGTTCCATATTGACACCACAGAAGACCTGACTACACTCATCATCACTGGTGTGAAAGAGAGTGATGCTGGGGCTTACACACTCAAACTTTCCAATGAGCATGGATCTGACATGGCAACTGTTACCATCAGTATTCGATCAAAGTAAAGCCATAATTTATACCCCCAACCCTTTCTTCATTAAGCGACTTTGTATTTTTTTAAATGAAATGAAAAAAAAAATCTTGATAAGTTACCTGGATATCTGTTCCTGTAAATATAAACTATTTTTATACCAAACCTGACATTAATTTATGCCAATCTAGACTAAAGTCTAAAGTATTATAAAATGTGCCATATTGGATAATTATGACTTAGGATTTTTGATCCAATTTTCTGTGACATGTACATAATGTATATAGCCGAATTTAACGGTTATGGAAAATGTATGAATTGTTATTTATAACAATATTTACTGAAACAAATGGAACTAAATGTTTATCAGGAGAAAGTTTCACATGGAACGAATACCCTGATAAACCTGAAACTAAACTCTGTGCCTCAACAATAAGTTGAAGTCTTAAGATTGCCTCAACAGGTAGAGAGGCTCCCTGTTGATGTTACACTAAATCTGAGAGACTAAGTTATGCCTGCACGTTTACTCGTGCAGTGATATTATAAAAATACTCTTATGCATTGTTACTTGAATGTAAGGCCTTGAGTGCTGTTTACATTTTACCCTCATGTAAGCAGGGCGACTAGGCCTTGTGTTCTGACTGACTATGTCATACCACCATTTTAATGACATGCTCAAGGTGCGAGCGGCCTGCACTTTATGAGCAAAAGTGTTTAATGTGCTCTGTTTCTGGCAAGGGACTGCTCGAATAAACTTTCAAAATAACATCTCCTGGCCAATAACAGAAGTATATCTTGTACTTCCTTGCAGAAACAGAGCCTCCTCTTGGAGGTTTGCTTTGAATCATTGTGTGTTTGTGTGTTAGCTTTAGAATTCACCTTGTCACTTGTTGGGCAAACATTAAGAAAGTGTGCCGCAGTAACACCACCTGCTGTGCAATGAGAAAGAAACAGTTTAGTATCTTAATGCCCTTGACTTTGGTTTGATTTTATGTAGAATTGTAGAATTATCTATATGCAACCTCCTTGAGTATTAATGATTCAATAAAGCATGTTCTCAGCACTAAATTATGTCCTTGTCTTTATTAAGTGGTTTCAATGTATCTTGTTTCATTATGGCACAATGATTTCTTCATTCGCTTATTAATCGTTTGGACCATTTGTCTTTATTTTATAGGAAAGTGGAGCATAGACAGGAAAGTAGTGTTGAAAAAGATGGAATTTATCTATTAGTTGATTTAAAGTCGGCATGAAATCAAATTTGACAAATCTTCTTTTTATATGTAATATTGCAGTGTTTATTATAAATGATTTATCGGTGCACTTCGTTATTTTTTTTTTAAATTCCTGTACCCTTAAAATGTCTAATCAAATACATTACCCTTCCCTCTCCCATCGAAACGACCTCTCTTCTCTTTTGGTCACGTGGAATGGCGAAAGGGTGCGGCCAGATCCGATGAGGGTGCGGCTATCGGTGCACCGCCTCTCAGAGAATCGGATTTCAAAATGTTTGCAACGTCCAACCTCCAACGATCCAATCAATTCCCGAAGGATGAAATCAAGCCCTGCCCTTCATTTTTTTCTAATTTCAGAAGCCGTTTCACTTGGATATACGTCACGACAAGGAAAAAATGACAATCTCAACTTACGTTTCACGCCGACTTTAACATTGCACAACAAATGTATTTTACAAGACAGAGTGCTGCTGTTACCGGCATGCATGGAAGTGTGCTGCTAACAGAATAGGATTAAGGCACAACACAGACTCAAACAAGTGAATGTGCACAGTCCACTTTGCCACAAAAGCTATGTATTTATTTATGGCTATAGGGATGCATAGATACCGATATGGGGCCCGATACTGCGCTCATGTTCTTGTCAAAATGCTCCGATACCAACAACCAATACCACGCGAATCACGATACCACATTGTTTGTGTCCAGACAAAGAAACACTGACAGCAGAGAGTAGAATGGAGGTAAAAGAGAAGGCTGTCTATGAAGTAAATGCATCTAATGTGTGAATATATTAAACAAAATATCGCAAAGCCTATATAGCTGTGGTGCACGAGCTGATTTGCAGAAAAAGAGCAGTAGATTGAGCATGCGATGCGTGAGACAGACATCAGTCGAATGTAGTTTGTAGTTCAGTCAGATTTGTAAATGGCAAAGAAAACGAGGCATATTACTAATGTTAACTGATGGGAGAGAGAGAGCGTGCAGTTCTGTTGCATGCTCTTGTTTGCTGATCGTTTACTCGCCACACATGCATTATTTATAAATCTTCTATGCAAGTAAAACATGAACTGTGTAAAGAACCAAGCTCAGGTTTGGGGTATACCGAATACGTATGCAATACTTAATTTATGATCAAAAACTATTGGATATGGATTTGAACCAGATAACCATATATAAAAATCACCCAAAAGGGGATATAGCCCACGTGTCTGCTTCAGATAGACAATTAAACGTAACGAAATATAATTAATTAAGAATTTACATCATATGCAGAGGGGCTATTAATTTTCAGAATACCTTAATAGAATTAACCGCACCTCAACTAATCAGTTCGCCCACCGAACTGCTTTGTTAGATACTCTTTATCAATTCTCAAGGTTTCTTCCTGGAGAACCCACAGCCGCTGTTAATTGCTGCTACCCAAAATGAACAAACAAATTTACAAACAAGTCAAATTTAACTTCAAAAGCCCAGAGTGCCGCTTCTGACCCCTGCATAGAGACACCAAGTGGATGAATATTGAACTCACAAGTGCCAGAGTGGTAGTAATACAACGCATTCTCACCCCAAGGCGTCACCTTTGACCATGCTTCAATATTTGACGTTTTAGGCGCCCTTTAGCGTCACTTACATGACGCGATCCTACGGCGTCATCTAACTGACTCTAAAGGAAAGCGTCAGTTAGAGGACGCGGTTAGGTTTAGGTGTGGGGTGGGGGTAGGGTACACGCGATCCTAGGGCGTCATCTAACTGACGCTAAAGGGCGCCTAAAGCGTCAGATATTGAAGCATGTCCAAATGCTTCCCAAGGCGTCAGTTAAGTGACGCCTTGGGGGTGAGAATGGGCTGAATAATAAGATGGCTGACCACATGCTGTTTTGTTGAGCTGGAAACCTATCCAAAAAATTTGTCTTCTCAGCATACCAGCGGTTGTAAAAATTTTGTATTTTTTTGTTAACCTATTTAGTATTAGCTTGCAGAATGCCTAGAAGTACGTTTTATATTCTTTTTGGATAAATTTAGCCACTCTGAGCTAGTTAAAGAAGCATTTCACCCATTTCAACATTAATCTTTATTGAAAGTGGATCTTATAGCCTAGTCGAAATGTAAAATATTTTTTTATTTGGTGCCCTCTTGACCGAGAAAAAATAACTGAAGGGCACATTTGTATGCAAGACAACAACTCCCACAATGCACCACATTGCACACCCACTAATCCAGAAAGGCGCAAAAACATCAGAGAAATCACTCGTTCATCTACAAGGCTAACGTTAGCTGCCACCAGAGTTTGAAATTAATTTCACACAAAATCTCTAGTTAGCGAGCAGGACGAGGGCGAGTGACGTGAGAGTCAATTTCCCATTAATTTCCTATGGGTCGGTCATTTTTGACAGAAGAGCAAAAGTGTGACTCATTTTTTACGACCACTGAAATTGCTCGAATCAATTTTTTTTTGTGTTCACATACCCAATGCCATAAAAAGTCACCAAGTTTGGTAACATTCCGATGAAGCTGTGATTTTTAAAATTTCAAACCAGAACATTTTTCAGTCAGAAATGACCGAAGAGCACCTGAGGGTTAAAAGAGCTTTTATTCCATTCCTCTGTCCTCCTTTCCTTTCCTCAGTTCCTTCCCTCAGTTCCTTCCCTCGCGTCCTACAGGGGGTGGAGCAGAGAGGCAAGGGAAGGAAACGAGGATGCACAAATAAGAAATGAGAAGTTGGTAACTAGAAGAAGAAGAAGAAGAAGAAGAAGATGCCAAAGTAGGATTCAGTCTAATTGAAGAGAATTGGCACTGGCTGGTTACTTCTGGGTTCTGGACGCGTAACGCGTAATGCAGTAACGCGTCTTTGTCCATGCGGGGGCGCTCGCGGTCGAGTGCAGAATGAATGGGAGTCAATGGGGTTTCACCCCCAGAAATCCACTTTTCTCAGGATGTAATTTTTTGTCAAGTAATTTGAAAGTTGCATTCAAAAGGGAGGGCTAAGAAAATACACTCAGCTGAAAATTGCATTTTTAAGTTCACTTATCTGTTCTAAAAATCCGTTCAAAACTGTGATGACAGGGGTTTCACGTCAGATACCTGTCCTAACTGTACATGTGCATCAGATACCTGTGTGTGTGTTTACAGGGGTTTCACGTCAGATACCTGTCCTAACTGTACATGTGCATCAGATACCTGTGTGTGTGTTTACAGGGGTTTCACGCCAGATACCTGTCCTAACTGTACATGTGCATCAGATACCTGTGTGTGTGTTTACAGGGGTTTCACGTCAGATACCTGTCCTAACTGTACATGTGCATCAGATACCTGTGTGTGTGTTTACAGGGGTTTCACGCCAGATACCTGTCCTAACTGTACATGTGCATCAGATACCTGTGTGTGTGTTTACAGGGGTTTCACGCCAGATACCTGTCCTAACTGTACATGTGCATCAGATACCTGTGTGTGTGTTTACAGGGGTTTCACGTCAGATAACTGTCCTAACTGTACATGTGCATCAGATACCTGTGTGTGTGTTTACAGGGGTTTCACGTCAGATACCTGTCCTAACTGTACATGTGCATCAGATACCTGTGTGTGTGTTTACAGGGGTTTCACGCCAGATACCTGTCCTAACTGTACATGTGCATCAGATACCTGTGTGTGTGTTTACAGGGGTTTCACGTCAGATACCTGTCCTAACTGTACATGTGCATCAGATACCTGTGTGTGTGTTTACAGGGGTTTCACGTCAGATACCTGTCCTAACTGTACATGTGCATCAGATACCTGTGTGTGTGTTTACAGGGGTTTCACGTCAGATACCTGTCCTAACTGTGCATGTGCATCAGACACCTGTGTGTGTGTTTACAGGGGTTTCACGTCAGATACCTGTCCTAACTGTACATGTGCATCAGATACCTGTGTGTGTGTTTACAGGGGTTTCACGTCAGATACCTGTCCTAACTGTACATGTGCATCAGATACCTGTGTGTGTGTTTACAGGGGTTTCACGCCAGATACCTGTCCTAACTGTACATGTGCATCAGATACCTGTGTGTGTGTTTACAGGGGTTTCACGCCAGATACCTGTCCTAACTGTACATGTGCATCAGATACCTGTGTGTGTGTTTACAGGGGTTTCACGTCAGATAACTGTCCTAACTGTACATGTGCATCAGATACCTGTGTGTGTGTTTACAGGGGTTTCACGTCAGATACCTGTCCTAACTGTACATGTGCATCAGATACCTGTGTGTGTGTTTACAGGGGTTTCACGCCAGATACCTGTCCTAACTGTACATGTGCATCAGATACCTGTGTGTGTGTTTACAGGGGTTTCACGTCAGATACCTGTCCTAACTGTACATGTGCATCAGATACCTGTGTGTGTGTTTACAGGGGTTTCACGTCAGATACCTGTCCTAACTGTACATGTGCATCAGATACCTGTGTGTGTGTTTACAGGGGTTTCACGTCAGATACCTGTCCTAACTGTGCATCAGATACCTGTGTGTGTGTTTACAGGGGTTTAACGTCAGATACCTGTCCTAACTGTGCATGTGCATCAGACACCTGTGTGTGTGTTTACAGGGGTTTCACGTCAGATACCTGTCCTAACTGTGCATCAGATACCTGTGTGTGTGTTTACAGGGGTTTAACGTCAGATACCTGTCCTAACTGTACATGTGCATCAGATACCTGTGTGTGTGTTTACAGGGGTTTCAGGTCAGATACCTGTCCTAACTGTACATGTGCATCAGATACCTGTGTGTGTGTTTACAGGGGTATCTCTGCTCTGTAAGGGTCTAGAGCCTCCATTTTTGCACACAGGTCTAAGTCGCATGGCCCTCTATCAGAATCCAGAGTTTCAAGAAATCAGAAAAACTGTGATATTGATTCTGATAGAGGGCCATGAGACTTAGACCTGAGTGCAAAAATGGAGGCTCTAGACCCTTACAGAGCTGAGATATTGAGATCCCACGTAGCATTTATGCCATTATAAATATCTCAATATCTCTGCTCTGTAAGGGTCTAGAGCCTCCATTTTTGCACTCAGGTCTAAGTCTCATGGCCCTCTATCAGAATCCAGAGTTTCAAGAAGATCAGGGAAACTCAACATTTCAACCAAAAAAAAAAAAAAAAAAAACGACAATGGTACCCCTTTTCTTTTGTTTTTTCGGGGCGAGAAAATAAGTTTCTCCAATCTTCTCAAAACTCTGGATTCTGATAGAGGGCCATGAGACTTAAGCCTGAGTGCAAAAATTGAGGCTCTAGACCCTTCCAGAGCCGAGATATTGAGATCCCACGTAGCATTTATGCCATTATAAATATCTCAATATCTCAGCTCTGGAAGGGTCCAGAGTCTCCAGTTTTGCACTCAGGTCTAAGTCTTTATATTTCCTGCTTTATATTTTGGGGTGAAGTGTGACCAGGATCTGGTTTTGTTAAGATTCACACACTGACTGTGGTGTGTTTGTGCGTGTGCACCTGCTGTCTGGTCTAGTACACAGTAGTGCAGTACCAGATCAGTGCTGTGTGTAATAAGCCCAGCAGTGTTTATGTGGATGAGTGCGTGTTGGCGCTGATTGTGTCCTCTTCACATCCGTTCCTCCACTCCTCCAGCACCTGACTGCCAACACTCACTTCAGTCCCTAATATGAAGACATGTTGTGATGGATCCGTGTCAATATCGGGATTCTGTTAACACCTGGTTTGGCCTATACATCCTTTAACATATCTCAGCTCTGGAAGGGTCTAGAGCCTTCATTTTTGCACTCAAGTCTAAGTCTCATGGCCCTCTATAAGAATCCAGAGTTTTGAGAATATTGGAGAAACTTTACTTCTCACCCCGAAAAAACGAAATAAAAGGGGTACCACTGTCGTTTTTTTTTTTGGTCGAAATTTTGAGTTTCTCTGATCTTCTTGAATCTCTGGATTCTGATAGAGGGCCATGAGACTTAGACCTGAGTGACTTAGACCCTTCCAGAGCTGAGATATTGAGATCCCACGTAGCATTTATGCCATTAAAAATATCTCAATATCTCAGCTCTGGAAGGGTCTAGAGCCTCCATTTTTGCACTCAGGTCTAAGTCTCATGGCCCTCTATCAGAATCCAGAGTTTCAAGAAGATCAGAGAAACTCAAAATTTCGACCAAAAAAAAAAACGACAGTGGTACCCCTTTCGTTTTTTTTTCGGGGTGAGAAAATAAGTTTCTCCAATCTTCTCAAAACTCTGGATTCTGATAGAGGGCCATGAGACTTAAGCCTGAGTGCAAAAATGGAGGCTCTAGACCCTTCCATAGCCGAGATATTGAGATCCCACGTAGCATTTATGCCATTATAAATATCTCAATATCTCAGCTCTGGAAGGGTCCAGAGTCTCCAGTTTCTGCACTCAGGTCTAAGACTTTATATTTCCTGCTTTATATTTTGGGGTGAATTGTGACCAGGATCTGGTTTTGTTTACAGTAGTGCAGTGCCAGATCAGTGCTGTGTGTAATAAGCCCAGCAGTGTTTATGTGGATGAGTGCGTGTTGGCGCTGATTGTGTCCTCTTCACATCCGTTCCTCCACTCCTCTAGCACCTGACTGCCAACACTCACTTCAGTCCCTAATATGAAGACATGTTGTGATGGATCCGTGTCAATATCGGGATTCTGATAACACCTGGTTTGGCCTATCCATCCTTTAACATATCTCAGCTCTGGAAGGGTCTAGAGCCTCCATTTTTCCACTCAAGTCTAAGTCTCATGGCCCTCTATAAGAATCCAGAGTTTTGAGAATATTGGAGAAACTTTACTTCTCACCCCGAAAAAAAAAACGAAAGGGGTACCACTGTCGTTTTTTTTGGTCGAAATTTTGAGTTTCTCTGATTTTCTTGAAACTCTGGATTCTGATAGAGGGCCATGAGACATAGACCTGAGTGCAAAAATGGAGGCTCTAGACCCTTCCAGAGCCGAGATATTGAGATCCCACGTAGCATTTATGCCATTATAAATATCTTAAAGGGTTAGTTCACCCAAAAATGAAAATAAAGTCATTAATTACTCACCCCCATGCTGTTCCAACCCTGTAAGACCTTCGTTCGTCTTCGGAACACAAATGAAGATATTTTTCATTAAATTTGAGAGCTGTATAACTACCACATTGGCTCCTAAGGGACTGCCTCTTGATGGCCCAGAAAGTCAATGAAGAAAATGTTTAAATATCCCAAGTGACTACCGTGGCTCAACTATATGTTTGGCAAAAATGGAGGCTCAAGACCCTTCCAGAGCTGAGATATCAAAATTCAAAACTTCGACCCGAAAAAAAAAAACGACAGTGTTATCCCTTTCTCTTTTTTTCATTTTCGGGCGAAAAATTAAGTTTTTCCAATCTTCTCAAAAGTCTGGATTATGATAGAGGGCTGTGAGACTTTGACCTGAGTGCAAAAATGCAGGCTCTAGACCCTTCCAGAGCTGAGATATCAAAATTCAAAATTTCGACCTGAAAAAAAAAAACGACAGTGTTACCCCTTTCGTTTTTTTCATTTTCGGGCGAAAAATTAAGTTTCTCCTATCTTCTCAAAACTCTGGATTATGATAGAGGGCCGTGAGACTTTGACCTGAGTGCAAAAATGGAGGCTCTAGACCCTTCTAGAGCTGAGATATCGAAACTCAAAATTTCGACCCGAAAAAAAAAAACGACAGTGTTACCCCTTTCGTTTTTTTTCATTTTCGGGCGAAAAATTAAGTTTCTCCAATCTTCTCAAAGCTCTGTATTATGATAGAGGGCTGTGAGACTTTGACCTGAGTGCAAAAATGGAGGCTCTAGACCCTTCCAGAGCTGAGATATCAAAATTCAAAATTTCGACCAAAAAAAAAAAACGACAGTGTTACCCCTTTCGTTTTTTTTTTTCATTTTCGGGCGAAAAATTAAGTTTCTCCAATCTTCTCAAAACTCTGGATTATGATAGAGGGCTGTGAGACTTTGACCTGAGTGCAAAAATGGAGGCTCAAGACCCTTCCAGAGCTGAGATATCAAAATTCAAAATTTCGACCCGAAAAAACAACAACAGTGTTACTCCTTTCGGTTTTTTTTTTCATTTTCGGGCGAAAAATTAAGTTTCTCCAATCTTCTCAAAACTCTGGATTATGATAGAGGGCTGTGAGACTTTGACCTGAGTGCAAAAATTGAGGCTCTAGACCCTTCCAGAGCTGAGATATCAAAATTCAAAATTTTGACCCGAAAAAAAAACGACAGTGTTACCCCTTTCGTTTTTTTTTTTCATTTTCGGGCGAAAAATTAAGTTTCTCCAATCTTCTCAAAACTCTGGATTATGATAGAGGGCTGTGAGACTTTGACCTGAGTGCAAAAATGGAGGCTCTAGACCCTTCCAGAGCTGAGATATCAAAATTCAAAATTTCGACCCGAAAAAAAAAACGACAGTGTTACCCCTTTCGTTTTTTTTCATTTTCGGGCGAAAAATTAAGTTTCTCCAATCTTCTCAAAACTCTGGATTATGATAGAGGGCTGTGAGACTTTGACCTGAGTGCAAAAATGGAGGCTCTAGACCCTTCCAGAGCTGAGATATCAAAATTCAAAATTTCGACCAAAAAAAAAAAAACGACAGTGTTACCCCTTTCGTTTTTTTTCATTTTCGGGCGAAAAATTAAGTTTCTCCAATCTTCTCAAAACTCTGGATTATGATAGAGGGCTGTGAGACTTTGACCTGAGTGCAAAAATGGAGGCTCTAGACCCTTCTAGAGCTGAGATATCGAAACTCAAAATTTCGACCCGAAAAAAAAAAACGACAGTGTTACCCCTTTCGTTTTTTATCATTTTCGGGCGAAAAATTAAGTTTCTCCAATCTTCTCAAAACTCTGGATTATGATAGAGGGCTGTGAGACTTTGACCTGAGTGCAAAAATGGAGGCTCTAGACCCTTCCAGAGCTGAGATATCAAAATTCAAAATTTCGACCCGAAAAAAAAACGACAGTGTTACCCCTTTCGTTTTTTTTCATTTTCGGGCGAAAAATTAAGTTTCTCCAATCTTCTCAAAACTCTGGATTATGATAGAGGGCTGTGAGACTTTGACCTGAGTGCAAAAATGGAGGCTCTAGACCCTTCCAGAGCTGAGATATCAAAATTCAAAATTTCGACCCGAAAAAAATAACGACAGTGTTACCCCTTTCGTTTTTTTTTTCGTTTTCGGGCGAAAAATTAAGTTTCTCCAATCTTCTCAAAACTCTGGATTATGATAGAGGGCTGTGAGACTTTGACCTGAGTGCAAAAATGGAGGCTCTTGACCCTTCTAGAGCTGAGATATCGAAACTCAAAATTTCGACCCGAAAAAAAAACGACAGTGTTACCCCCTTTCGTTTTTTTTCATTTTCGGGCGAAAAATTAAGTTTCTCCAATCTTCTCAAAACTCTGGATTATGATAGAGGGCTGTGAGACTTTGACCTGAGTGCAAAAATGGAGGCTCTAGACCCTTCCAGAGCTGAGATATCAAAATTCAAAATTTCGACCCGAAAAAAAAAACGACAGTGTTACCCCTTTCGGTTTTTTTTTTTTCATTTTCTGGCGAAAAATTAAGTTTCTCCAATCTTCTCAAAAGTCTGGATTATGATAGAGGGCTGTGAGACTTTGACCTGAGTGCAAAAATGGAGGCTCTAGACCCTTCCAGAGCTGAGATATCAAAATTCAAAATTTCGAACCCGAAAAAAATGACAGTGTTACCCCTTTCGTTTTTTTTCATTTTCGGGCGAAAAATTAAGTTTCTCCAATCTTCTCAAAACTCTGGATTATGATAGAGGGCTGTGAGACTTTGACCTGAGTGCAAAAATGGAGGCTCTAGACCCTTCCAGAGCTGAGATATCAAAATTCAAAATTTCGACCCGAAAAAAAAACGACAGTGTTACCCCTTACGTTTTTTTTCATTTTCGGGCGAAAAATTAAGTTTCTCCAATCTTCTCAAAACTCTGGATTATGATAGAGGGCTGTGAGACTTTGACCTGAGTGCAAAAATGGAGGCTCTAGACCCTTCCAGAGCTGAGATATCAAAATTCAAAATTTCGACCCGAAAAAAAAACGACAGTGTTACTCCTTTCGTTTTTTTTCATTTTCGGGCGAAAAATTAAGTTTCTCCAATCTTCTCAAAACTCTGGATTATGATAGAGGGCTGTGAGACTTTGACCTGAGTGCAAAAATGGAGGCTCTAGACCCTTCCAGAGCTGAGATATCAAAATTCAAAATTTCGACCCGAAAAAAAAACGACAGTGTTACCCCTTACGTTTTTTTTCATTTTCGGGCGAAAAATTAAGTTTCTCCAATCTTCTCAAAACTCTGGATTATGATAGAGGGCTGTGAGACTTTGACCTGAGTGCAAAAATGGAGGCTCTAGACCCTTCCAGAGCTGAGATATCAAAATTCAAAATTTCGACCCGAAAAAAAAAACGACAGTGTTACCCCTTTCGTTTTTTTTCATTTTCGGGCGAAAAATTAAGTTTCTCCAATCTTCTCAAAACTCTGGATTATGATAGAGGGCTGTGAGACTTTGACCTGAGTGCAAAAATGGAGGCTCTAGACCCTTCTAGAGCTGAGATATCGAAACTCAAAATTTCGACCCGAAAAAAAAAACGACAGTGTTACCCCTTTCGTTTTTTTCCATTTTTGGGCGAAAAATTAAGTTTCTCCAATCTTCTCAAAACTCTGGATTATGATAGAGGACTGTGAGACTTTGACCTGAGTGCAAAAATGGAGGCTCTAGACCCTTCTAGAGCTGAGATATCGAAACTCAAAATTTCGACCCGAAAAAAAAACGACAGTGTTACCCCTTTCGTTTTTTTTCATTTTCGGGCGAAAAATTAAGTTTCTCCAATCTTCTCAAAACTCTGGATTATGATAGAGGGCTGTGAGACTTTGACCTGAGTGCAAAAATGGAGGCTCTAGACCCTTCCAGAGCTGAGATATCAAAATTCAAAATTTCGACCCGAAAAAAAAAACGACAGTGTTACCCCTTTCGTTTTTTTCCATTTTCGGGCGAAAAATTAAGTTTCTCCAATCTTCTCAAAACTCTGGATTATGGTAGAGGGCTGTGAGACTTTGACCTGAGTGCAAAAATGGAGGCTCTAGACCCTTCTAGAGCTGAGATATCGAAACTCAAAATTTCGACCCGAAAAAAAAACGACAGTGTTACCCCTTTCGTTTTTTTTTCATTTTCGGGCGAAAAATTAAGTTTCTCCAATCTTCTCAAAAGTCTGGATTATGATAGAGGGCTGTGAGACTTTGACCTGAGTGCAAAAATGGAGGCTCTAGACCCTTCCAGAGCTGAGATATCAAAATTCAAAATTTCGACCCGAAAAAAAAACGACAGTGTTACCCCTTTCGTTTTTTCCCATTTTTGGGCGAAAAATTAAGTTTCTCCAATCTTCTCAAAACTCTGGATTATGATAGAGGACTGTGAGACTTTGACCTGAGTGCAAAAATGGAGGCTCTAGACCCTTCTAGAGCTGAGATATCGAAACTCAAAATTTCGACCCGAAAAAAAACGACAGTGTTACCCCTTTCGTTTTTTATCATTTTCGGGCGAAAAATTAAGTTTCTCCAATCTTCTCAAAACTCTGGATTATGATAAAGGGCTGTGAGACTTTGACCTGAGTGCAAAAATGGAGGCTCTAGACCCTTCCAGAGCTGAGATATCAAAATTCAAAATTTCGACCCGAAAAAAAAAAACGACAGTGTTACCCCTTTCGTTTTTTTCCATTTTCGGGCGAAAAATTAAGTTTCTCCAATCTTCTCAAAACTCTGGATTATGATAGAGGACTGTGAGACTTTGACCTGAGTGCAAAAATGGAGGCTCTAGACCCTTCCAGAGCTGAGATATCAAAATTTCGACCCGAAAAAAAAAACGACAGTGTTACCCCTTTCGTTTTTTTTCATTTTCGGGCGAAAAATTAAGTTTCTCCAATCTTCTCAAAACTCTGGATTATGAAAGAGGGCTGTGAGACTTTGACCTGAGTGCAAAAATGGAGGCTCTAGACCCTTCCAGAGCTGAGATATCAAAATTCAAAATTTCGACCCGAAAAAAAAACGACAGTGTTACCCCTTTCGTTTTTTTTCATTTTCGGGCGAAAATTAAGTTTCTCCAATCTTCTCAAAAGTCTGGATTATGATAGAGGGCTGTGAGACTTTGACCTGAGTGCAAAAATGCAGGCTCTAGACCCTTCCAGAGCTGAGATATCAAAATTCAAAATTTCGACCCGAAAAAAAAAACGACAGTGTTACCCCTTTCGTTTTTTTTCATTTTCGGGCGAAAAATTAAGTTTCTTCAATCTTCTCAAAAGTCTGGATTATGATAGAGGGCTGTGAGACTTTGACCTGAGTGCAAAAATGGAGGCTCTAGAACCTTCTAGAGCTGAGATATCGAAACTCAAAATTTCGACCCGAAAAAAAAACGACAGTGTTACCCCTTTCGTTTTTTTTTCATTTTCGGGCGAAAAATTACGTTTCTCCAATCTTCTCAAAACTCTGGATTATGATAGAGGGCTGTGAGACTTTGACCTGAGTGCAAAAATGGAGGCTCTAGACCCTTCCAGAGCTGAGATATCAAAATTCAAAATTTCGACCCGAAAAAAAAACGACAGTGTTACCCCTTTCGTTTTTTTTCATTTTCGGGCGAAAAATTAAGTTTCTCCAATCTTCTCAAAACTCTGGATTATGAAAGAGGGCTGTGAGACTTTGACCTGAGTGCAAAAATGGAGGCTCTAGACCCTTCCAGAGCTGAGATATCAAAATTCAAAATTTCGACCCGAAAAAAAAACGACAGTGTTACCCCTTTCGTTTTTTTTCATTTTCGGGCGAAAATTAAGTTTCTCCAATCTTCTCAAAAGTCTGGATTATGATAGAGGGCTGTGAGACTTTGACCTGAGTGCAAAAATGCAGGCTCTAGACCCTTCCAGAGCTGAGATATCAAAATTCAAAATTTCGACCCGAAAAAAAAACGACAGTGTTACCCCTTTCGTTTTTTTCCATTTTCGGGCGAAAAATTAAGTTTCTCCAATCTTCTCAAAACTCTGGATTATGATAGAGGGCTGTGAGACTTTGACCTGAGTGCAAAAATTGAGGCTCTAGACCCTTCTAGAGCTGAGATATCGAAACTCAAAATTTCGACCCGAAAAAAAAACGACAGTGTTACCCCTTTCGTTTTTTTTCATTTTCGGGCGAAAAATTAAGTTTCTCCAATCTTCTCAAAACTCTGGATTATGATAGAGGGCTGTGAGACTTTGACCTGAGTGCAAAAATGGAGGCTCTAGACCCTTCCAGAGCTGAGATATCAAAATTCAAAATTTCGACCCGAAAAAAAAACGACAGTGTTACCCCTTTCGTTTTTTTTCATTTTTCGGGCGAAAAATTAAGTTTCTCCAATCTTCTCAAAACTCTGGATTATGATAGAGGGCTGTAAGACTTTGACCTGAGTGCAAAAATGGAGGCTCTAGACCCTTCCAGAGCTGAGATATCAAAATTCAAAATTTCGACCCGAAAAAAAAACGACAGCGTTACCCCTTTCGTTTTTTTTTTCATTTTTGGGCGAAAAATTAAGTTTCTCCAATCTTCTCAAAACTCTGGATTATGATAGAGGGCTGTGAGACTTTGACCTGAGTGCAAAAATGGAGGCTCTAGACCCTTCCAGAGCTGAGATATCAAAATTCAAAATTTCGACCCGAAAAAAAAACGACAGTGTTACCCCTTTCGTTTTTTTTCATTTTTGGGCGAAAAATTAAGTTTCTCCAATCTTCTCAAAACTCTGGATTATGATAGAGGGCTGTGAGACTTTGACCTGAGTGCAAAAATGGAGGCTCTAGACCCTTCCAGAGCTGAGATATCAAAATTCAAAATTTCGACCAAAAAAAAAACAAAAACGACAGTGTTACCCCTTTCGTTTTTTTTCATTTTCGGGCGAAAAATTAAGTTTCTCCAATCTTCTCAAAACTCTGGATTATGATAGAGGGCTGTGAGACTTTGACCTGAGTGCAAAAATGGAGGCTCTAGACCCTTCCAGAGCTGAGATATCAAAATTCAAAATTTCGACCCATGAAAAAAAAAAACGACAGTGTTACCCCTTTCGTTTTTTTTCATTTTCGGGCGAAAAATTAAGTTTCTCCAATCTTCTCAAAACTCTGGATTATGATAGAGGGCTGTGAGACTTTGACCTGAGTGCAAAAATGGAGGCTCTAGACCCTTCTAGAGCTGAGATATCGAAACTCAAAATTTCGACCCGAAAAAAAAAAACGACAGTGTTACCCCTTTCGTTTTTTATCATTTTCGGGCGAAAAATTAAGTTTCTCCAATCTTCTCAAAACTCTGGATTATGATAGAGGGCTGTGAGACTTTGACCTGAGTGCAAAAATGGAGGCTCTAGACCCTTCCAGAGCTGAGATATCAAAATTCAAAATTTCGACCCGAAAAAAAAACGACAGTGTTACCCCTTTCGTTTTTTTTCATTTTCGGGCGAAAAATTAAGTTTCTCCAATCTTCTCAAAACTCTGGATTATGATAGAGGGCTGTGAGACTTTGACCTGAGTGCAAAAATGGAGGCTCTAGACCCTTCCAGAGCTGAGATATCAAAATTCAAAATTTCGACCCGAAAAAAATAACGACAGTGTTACCCCTTTCGTTTTTTTTTCGTTTTCGGGCGAAAAATTAAGTTTCTCCAATCTTCTCAAAACTCTGGATTATGATAGAGGGCTGTGAGACTTTGACCTGAGTGCAAAAATGGAGGCTCTTGACCCTTCTAGAGCTGAGATATCGAAACTCAAAATTTCGACCCGAAAAAAAAACGACAGTGTTACCCCCTTTCGTTTTTTTTCATTTTCGGGCGAAAAATTAAGTTTCTCCAATCTTCTCAAAACTCTGGATTATGATAGAGGGCTGTGAGACTTTGACCTGAGTGCAAAAATGGAGGCTCTAGACCCTTCCAGAGCTGAGATATCAAAATTCAAAATTTCGACCCGAAAAAAAAAACGACAGTGTTACCCCTTTCGGTTTTTTTTTTTCATTTTCTGGCGAAAAATTAAGTTTCTCCAATCTTCTCAAAAGTCTGGATTATGATAGAGGGCTGTGAGACTTTGACCTGAGTGCAAAAATGGAGGCTCTAGACCCTTCCAGAGCTGAGATATCAAAATTCAAAATTTCGAACCCGAAAAAAATGACAGTGTTACCCCTTTCGTTTTTTTTCATTTTCGGGCGAAAAATTAAGTTTCTCCAATCTTCTCAAAACTCTGGATTATGATAGAGGGCTGTGAGACTTTGACCTGAGTGCAAAAATGGAGGCTCTAGACCCTTCCAGAGCTGAGATATCAAAATTCAAAATTTCGACCCGAAAAAAAAACGACAGTGTTACCCCTTTCGTTTTTTTTCATTTTCGGGCGAAAAATTAAGTTTCTCCAATCTTCTCAAAACTCTGGATTATGATAGAGGGCTGTGAGACTTTGACCTGAGTGCAAAAATGGAGGCTCTAGACCCTTCCAGAGCTGAGATATCAAAATTCAAAATTTCGACCCGAAAAAAAAACGACAGTGTTACTCCTTTCGTTTTTTTTCATTTTCGGGCGAAAAATTAAGTTTCTCCAATCTTCTCAAAACTCTGGATTATGATAGAGGGCTGTGAGACTTTGACCTGAGTGCAAAAATGGAGGCTCTAGACCCTTCCAGAGCTGAGATATCAAAATTCAAAATTTCGACCCGAAAAAAAAACGACAGTGTTACCCCTTACGTTTTTTTTCATTTTCGGGCGAAAAATTAAGTTTCTCCAATCTTCTCAAAACTCTGGATTATGATAGAGGGCTGTGAGACTTTGACCTGAGTGCAAAAATGGAGGCTCTAGACCCTTCCAGAGCTGAGATATCAAAATTCAAAATTTCGACCTGAAAAAAAAACGACTGTGTTACCCCTTTCGTTTTTTTTCATTTTCGGGCGAAAAATTAAGTTTCTCCAATCTTCTCAAAAGTCTGGATTATGATAGAGGGCTGTGAGACTTTGACCTGAGTGCAAAAATGGAGGCTCTAGACCCTTCCAGAGCTGAGATATCAAAATTAAAAATTTCGACCCGAAAAAAAACCGACAGTGTTACCCCTTTCGTTTTTTTTCATTTTCGGGCGAAAAATTAAGTTTCTCCAATCTTCTCAAAACTCTGGATTATGATAGAGGGCTGTGAGACTTTGACCTGAGTGCAAAAATGGAGGCTCTAGACCCTTCCAGAGCTGAGATATCAAAATTCAAAATTTCGACCCATGAAAAAAAAAAAACGACAGTGTTACCCCTTTCGTTTTTTTTCATTTTCTGGCGAAAAATTAAGTTTCTCCAATCTTCTCAAAACTCTGGATTATGATAGAGGGCTGTGAGACTTTGACCTGAGTGCAAAAATGGAGGCTCAAGACCCTTCTAGAGCTGAGATATCGAAACTCAAATTTTCGACCCGAAAAAAAAAAACGACAGTGTTACCCCTTTCGTTTTTTTTCATTTTCGGGCGAAAAATTAAGTTTCTCCAATCTTCTCAAAACTCTGGATTATGATAGAGGGCTGTGAGACTTTGACCTGAGTGCAAAAATGGAGGCTCTAGACCCTTCCAGAGCTGAGATATCAAAATTCAAAATTTCGACCCGAAAAAAAAACGACAGTGTTACCCCTTTCGTTTTTTTTCATTTTCGGGCGAAAAATTAAGTTTCTCCAATCTTCTCAAAACTCTGGATTATGATAGAGGGCTGTGAGACTTTGATCTGAGTGCAAAAATGGAGGCTCTAGACCCTTCCAGAGCTGAGATATCACAATTCAAAATTTCGACCTGAAAAAAAAACGACAGTGTTACCCCTTTCGTTTTTTTTTCATTTTCGGGCGAAAAATTAAGTTTCTCCAATCTTCTCAAAACTCTGGATTATGATAGAGGGCTGTGAGACTTTGACCTGAGTGCAAAAATGGAGGCTCTAGACCCTTCTAGAGCTGAGATATCAAAATTCAAAATTTCGACCCGAAAAAAAAACGACAGTGTTACCCCTTTCGTTTTTTTTCATTTTCGGGCGAAAAATTAAGTTTCTCCAATCTTCTCAAAACTCTGGATTATGATAGAGGGCTGTGAGACTTTGACCTGTGTGCAAAAATGGAGGCTCTAGACCCTTCCAGAGCTGAGATATCAAAATTCTAAATTTCGACCCGAAAAAAAAAACGACAGTGTTACCCCTTTCGTTTTTTTATTCATTTTCGGGCGAAAAATTAAGTTTCTCCAATCTTCTCAAAAGTCTGGATTATGATAGAGGGCTGTGAGACTTTGACCTGAGTGCAAAAATGGAGGCTCTTGACCCTTCTAGAGCTGAGATATCGAAACTCAAAATTTCGACCCGAAAAAAAAACGACAGTGTTACCCCCTTTCGTTTTTTTTCATTTTCGGGCGAAAAATTAAGTTTCTCCAATCTTCTCAAAACTCTGGATTATGATAGAGGGCTGTGAGACTTTGACCTGAGTGCAAAAATGGAGGCTCTAGACCCTTCCAGAGCTGAGATATCAAAATTCAAAATTTCGACCCGAAAAAAATGACAGTGTTACCCCTTTCGTTTTTTTTTATTTTCGGGCGAAAAATTAAGTTTCTCCAATCTTCTCAAAACTCTGGATTATGATAGAGGGCTGTGAGACTTTGACCTGAGTGCAAAAATGGAGGCTCTAGACCCTTCCAGAGCTGAGATATCAAAATTCAAAATTTCGACCCGAAAAAAAACCGACAGTGTTACCCCTTTCGTTTTTTTTCATTTTCGGGCGAAAAATTAAGTTTCTCCAATCTTCTCAAAACTCTGGATTATGATAGAGGGCTGTGAGACTTTGACCTGAGTGCAAAAATGGAGGCTCTAGACCCTTCCAGAGCTGAGATATCAAAATTCAAAATTTCGACCCGAAAAAAAAAACGACAGTGTTACCCCTTTCGTTTTTTTTCATTTTCGGGCGAAAAATTAAGTTTCTCCAATCTTCTCAAAACTCTGGATTATGATAGAGGGCTGTGAGACTTTGACCTGAGTGCAAAAATGGAGGCTCTAGACCCTTCTAGAGCTGAGATATCGAAACTCAAAATTTCGACCCGAAAAAAAAAACGACAGTGTTACCCCTTTCGTTTTTTTCCATTTTTGGGCGAAAAATTAAGTTTCTCCAATCTTCTCAAAACTCTGGATTATGATAGAGGACTGTGAGACTTTGACCTGAGTGCAAAAATGGAGGCTCTAGACCCTTCTAGAGCTGAGATATCGAAACTCAAAATTTCGACCCGAAAAAAAAACGACAGTGTTACCCCTTTCGTTTTTTTTCATTTTCGGGCGAAAAATTAAGTTTCTCCAATCTTCTCAAAACTCTGGATTATGATAGAGGGCTGTGAGACTTTGACCTGAGTGCAAAAATGGAGGCTCTAGACCCTTCCAGAGCTGAGATATCAAAATTCAAAATTTCGACCCGAAAAAAAAAACGACAGTGTTACCCCATTTCGTTTTTTTCCATTTTCGGGCGAAAAATTAAGTTTCTCCAATCTTCTCAAAACTCTGGATTATGGTAGAGGGCTGTGAGACTTTGACCTGAGTGCAAAAATGGAGGCTCTAGACCCTTCTAGAGCTGAGATATCGAAACTCAAAATTTCGACCCGAAAAAAAAACGACAGTGTTACCCCTTTCGTTTTTTTTTCATTTTCGGGCGAAAAATTAAGTTTCTCCAATCTTCTCAAAAGTCTGGATTATGATAGAGGGCTGTGAGACTTTGACCTGAGTGCAAAAATGGAGGCTCTAGACCCTTCCAGAGCTGAGATATCAAAATTCAAAATTTCGACCCGAAAAAAAAACGACAGTGTTACCCCTTTCGTTTTTTCCCATTTTTGGGCGAAAAATTAAGTTTCTCCAATCTTCTCAAAACTCTGGATTATGATAGAGGACTGTGAGACTTTGACCTGAGTGCAAAAATGGAGGCTCTAGACCCTTCCAGAGCTGAGATATCAAAATTCAAAATTTCGACCCGAAAAAAAAAAAACGACAGTGTTACCCCTTTCGTTTTTTTCCATTTTCGGGCGAAAAATTAAGTTTCTCCAATCTTCTCAAAACTCTGGATTATGATAGAGGACTGTGAGACTTTGACCTGAGTGCAAAAATGGAGGCTCTAGACCCTTCCAGAGCTGAGATATCAAAATTTCGACCCGAAAAAAAAACGACAGTGTTACCCCTTTCGTTTTTTTTCATTTTCGGGCGAAAAATTAAGTTTCTCCAATCTTCTCAAAACTCTGGATTATGAAAGAGGGCTGTGAGACTTTGACCTGAGTGCAAAAATGGAGGCTCTAGACCCTTCCAGAGCTGAGATATCAAAATTCAAAATTTCGACCCGAAAAAAAAACGACAGTGTTACCCCTTTCGTTTTTTTTCATTTTCGGGCGAAAATTAAGTTTCTCCAATCTTCTCAAAAGTCTGGATTATGATAGAGGGCTGTGAGACTTTGACCTGAGTGCAAAAATGCAGGCTCTAGACCCTTCCAGAGCTGAGATATCAAAATTCAAAATTTCGACCCGAAAAAAAAAACGACAGTGTTACCCCTTTCGTTTTTTTTCATTTTCGGGCGAAAAATTAAGTTTCTTCAATCTTCTCAAAAGTCTGGATTATGATAGAGGGCTGTGAGACTTTGACCTGAGTGCAAAAATGGAGGCTCTAGAACCTTCTAGAGCTGAGATATCGAAACTCAAAATTTCGACCCGAAAAAAAAACGACAGTGTTACCCCTTTCGTTTTTTTTTCATTTTCGGGCGAAAAATTACGTTTCTCCAATCTTCTCAAAACTCTGGATTATGATAGAGGGCTGTGAGACTTTGACCTGAGTGCAAAAATGGAGGCTCTAGACCCTTCCAGAGCTGAGATATCAAAATTCAAAATTTCGACCCGAAAAAAAAACGACAGTGTTACCCCTTTCGTTTTTTTTCATTTTCGGGCGAAAAATTAAGTTTCTCCAATCTTCTCAAAACTCTGGATTATGAAAGAGGGCTGTGAGACTTTGACCTGAGTGCAAAAATGGAGGCTCTAGACCCTTCCAGAGCTGAGATATCAAAATTCAAAATTTCGACCCGAAAAAAAAACGACAGTGTTACCCCTTTCGTTTTTTTTCATTTTCGGGCGAAAATTAAGTTTCTCCAATCTTCTCAAAAGTCTGGATTATGATAGAGGGCTGTGAGACTTTGACCTGAGTGCAAAAATGCAGGCTCTAGACCCTTCCAGAGCTGAGATATCAAAATTCAAAATTTCGACCCGAAAAAAAAACGACAGTGTTACCCCTTTCGTTTTTTTCCATTTTCGGGCGAAAAATTAAGTTTCTCCAATCTTCTCAAAACTCTGGATTATGATAGAGGGCTGTGAGACTTTGACCTGAGTGCAAAAATTGAGGCTCTAGACCCTTCTAGAGCTGAGATATCGAAACTCAAAATTTCGACCCGAAAAAAAAACGACAGTGTTACCCCTTTCGTTTTTTTTCATTTTCGGGCGAAAAATTAAGTTTCTCCAATCTTCTCAAAACTCTGGATTATGATAGAGGGCTGTGAGACTTTGACCTGAGTGCAAAAATGGAGGCTCTAGACCCTTCCAGAGCTGAGATATCAAAATTCAAAATTTCGACCCGAAAAAAAAACGACAGTGTTACCCCTTTCGTTTTTTTTCATTTTTCGGGCGAAAAATTAAGTTTCTCCAATCTTCTCAAAACTCTGGATTATGATAGAGGGCTGTAAGACTTTGACCTGAGTGCAAAAATGGAGGCTCTAGACCCTTCCAGAGCTGAGATATCAAAATTCAAAATTTCGACCCGAAAAAAAAACGACAGCGTTACCCCTTTCGTTTTTTTTTTCATTTTTGGGCGAAAAATTAAGTTTCTCCAATCTTCTCAAAACTCTGGATTATGATAGAGGGCTGTGAGACTTTGACCTGAGTGCAAAAATGGAGGCTCTAGACCCTTCCAGAGCTGAGATATCAAAATTCAAAATTTCGACCCGAAAAAAAAACGACAGTGTTACCCCTTTCGTTTTTTTTCATTTTTGGGCGAAAAATTAAGTTTCTCCAATCTTCTCAAAACTCTGGATTATGATAGAGGGCTGTGAGACTTTGACCTGAGTGCAAAAATGGAGGCTCTAGACCCTTCCAGAGCTGAGATATCAAAATTCAAAATTTCGACCCGAAAAAAAAACGACAGTGTCGCCCCTTTCGTTTTTTTTTTCATTTTCGGGCGAAAAATTAAGTTTCTCCAATCTTCTCAAAACTCTGGATTATGAAAGAGGGCTGTGAGACTTTGACCTGAGTGCAAAAATGGAGGCTCTAGACCCTTCCAGAGCTGAGATATCAAAATTCAAAATTTCGACCCGAAAAAAAAACGACAGTGTTACCCCTTTCGTTTTTTTTTTCATTTTCGGGCGAAAATAAAGTTTCTCCAATCTTCTCAAAAGTCTGGATTATGATAGAGGGCTGTGAGACTTTGACCTGAGTGCAAAAATGCAGGCTCTAGACCCTTCCAGAGCTGAGATATCAAAATTCAAAATTTCGACCCGAAAAAAAAACGACAGTGTTACCCCTTTCGTTTTTTTTCATTTTCGGGCGAAAAATTAAGTTTCTTCAATCTTCTCAAAAGTCTGGATTATGATAGAGGGCTGTGAGACTTTGACCTGAGTGCAAAAATGGAGGCTCTAGAACCTTCTAGAGCTGAGATATCGAAACTCAAAATTTCGACCCAAAAAAAAAACGACAGTGTTACCCCTTTCGGTTTTTTTTCATTTTCGGGCGAAAAATTAAGTTTCTCCAATCTTCTCAAAACTCTGGATTATGATAGAGGGCTGTGAGACTTTGACCTGAGTGCAAAAATGGAGGCTCTAGACCCTTCCAGAGCTGAGATATCAAAATTCAAAATTTCGACCAGAAAAAAAAACCGACAGTGTTACCCCTTTCGTTTTTTTTCATTTTCGGGCGAAAAATTAAGTTTCTCCAATCTTCTCAAAAGTCTGGATTATGATAGAGGGCTGTGAGACTTTGACCTGAGTGCAAAAATGGAGGCTCTAGACCCTTCCAGATCTGAGATATCAAAATTCAAAATTTCGACCCGAAAAAAAAACGACAGTGTTACCCCTTTCGTTTTTTTTCATTTTCGGGCGAAAAATTAAGTTTCTCCAATCTTCTCAAAAGTCTGGATTATGATAGAGGGCTGTGAGACTTTGACCTGAGTGCAAAAATGGAGGCTCTAGACCCTTCTAGAGCTGAGATATCGAAACTCAAAATTTCGACCCGAAAAAAAAACGACAGTGTTACCCCTTTCGTTTTTTTTCATTTTCGGGCGAAAATTAAGTTTCTCCAATCTTCTCAAAACTCTGGATTATGATAGAGGACTGTGAGACTTTGACCTGAGTGCAAAAATGGAGGCTCTAGACCCTTCTAGAGCTGAGATATCGAAACTCAAAATTTCGACCCGAAAAAAAAACGACAGTGTTACCCCTTTCGTTTTTTTCCATTTTCGGGCGAAAAATTAAGTTTCTCCAATCTTCTCAAAACTCTGGATTATGATAGAGGGCTGTGAGACTTTGACCTGAGTGCAAAAATTGAGGCTCTAGACCCTTCTAGAGCTGAGATATCGAAACTCAAAATTTCGACCCGAAAAAAAAACGACAGTGTTACCCCTTTCGTTTTTTTTCATTTTCGGGCGAAAAATTAAGTTTCTCCAATCTTCTCAAAACTCTGGATTATGATAGAGGGCTGTGAGACTTTGACCTGAGTGCAAAAATGGAGGCTCTAGACCCTTCCAGAGCTGAGATATCAAAATTCAAAGTTTCGACCCGAAAAAAAAACGACAGTGTTACCCCCTTTCGTTTTTTTTTCATTTTCGGGCGAAAAATTAAGTTTCTCCAATCTTCTCAAAAGTCTGGATTATGATAGAGGGCTGTGAGACTTTGACCTGAGTGCAAAAATGGAGGCTCTAGACCCTTCCAGAGCTGAGATATCAAAATTCAAAGTTTCGACCCGAAAAAAAAACGACAGTGTTACCCCCTTTCGTTTTTTTTTCATTTTCGGGCGAAAAATTAAGTTTCTCCAATCTTCTCAAAAGTCTGGATTATGATAGAGGGCTGTGAGACTTTGACCTGAGTGCAAAAATGGAGGCTCTAGACCCTTCCAGAGCTGAGATATCAAAATTCAAAATTTCGACCCGAAAAAAAAACGACAGTGTTACCCCTTTCGTTTTTTTCCATTTTCGGGCGAAAAATTAAGTTTCTCCAATCTTCTCAAAAGTCTGGATTATGATAGAGGGCTGTGAGACTTTGACCTGAGTGCAAAAATGGAGGCTCTAGACCCTTCCAGAGCTGAGATATCAAAATTCAAAATTTTGACCCGAAAAAAAAACGACAGTGTTACCCCTTTCGTTTTTTTTTCATCTTCGGGTGAAAAATTAAGTTTCTCCAATCTTCTCAAAACTCTGGATTATGATAGAGGGCTGTGAGACTTTGACCTGAGTGCAAAAATGGAGGCTCTAGACCCTTCCAGAGCTGAGATATCAAAATTCTAAATTTCGACCCGAAAAAAAAAACGACAGTGTTACCCCTTTCGTTTTTTTTCATTTTCGGGCGAAAAATTAAGTTTCTCCAATCTTCTCAAAAGTCTGGATTATGATAGAGGGCTGTGAGACTTTGACCTGAGTGCAAAAATGGAGGCTCTAGACCCTTCCAGAGCTGAGATATCAAAATTCAAAATTTCGACCCGAAAAAAAAACGACAGTGTTACCCCTTTCGTTTTTTTTCCATTTTCGGGCGAAAAATTAAGTTTCTCCAATCTTCTCAAAAGTCTGGATTATGATAGAGGGCTGTGAGACTTTGACCTGAGTGCAAAAATGGAGGCTCTAGACCCTTCCAGAGCTGAGATATCAAAATTCAAAATTTCGACCCGAAAAAAAAACGACAGTGTTACCCCTTTCGTTTTTTTCATTTTCGGGCGAAAAATTAAGTTTCTCCAATCTTTTCAAAAGTCTGGATTATGATAGAGGGCTGTGAGACTTTGACCTGAGTGCAAAAATGGAGGCTCTAGACCCTTCCAGAGCTGAGATATCAAAATTCAAAATTTCGACCCGAAAAAAAAACGACAGTGTTACCCCTTTCGTTTTTTTTCATTTTCGGGCGAAAAATTAAGTTTCTCCAATCTTCTCAAAAGTCTGGATTATGATAGAGGGCTGTGAGACTTTGACCTGAGTGCAAAAATGGCGGCTCTAGACCCTTCTAGAGCTGAGATATCGAAACTCAAAATTTCGACCCGAAAAAAAAACGACAGTGTTACCCCTTTCGTTTTTTTTTCATTTTCGGGCGAAAAATTAAGTTTCTCCAATCTTCTCAAAACTCTGGATTATGATAGAGGGCTGTGAGACTTTGACCTGAGTGCAAAAATGGAGGCTCTAGACCCTTCCAGAGCTGAGATATCAAAATTCAAAATTTCGACCCGAAAAAAAAAAACGACAGTGTTACCCCTTTCGTTTTTTTTCATTTTCGGGCGAAAAATTAAGTTTCTCCAATCTTCTCAAAACTCTGGATTATGATAGAGGGCTGTGAGACTTTGACCTGAGTGCAAAAATGGAGGCTCTAGACCCTTCCAGAGCTGAGATATCAAAATTCAAAATTTCGACCCGAAAAAAAAACGACAGTGTTACCCCTTTCGTTTTTTTTCCATTTTTGGGCGAAAAATTAAGTTTCTCCAATCTTCTCAAAACTCTGGATTATGATAGAGGACTGTGAGACTTTGACCTGAGTGCAAAAATGGAGGCTCTAGACCCTTCTAGAGCTGAGATATCGAAACTCAAAATTTCGACCCGAAAAAAAAACGACAGTGTTACCCCTTTCGTTTTTTATCATTTTCGGGCGAAAAATTAAGTTTCTCCAATCTTCTCAAAACTCTGGATTATGATAGAGGGCTGTGAGACTTTGACCTGAGTGCAAAAATGGAGGCTCTAGACCCTTCCAGAGCTGAGATATCAAAATTCAAAATTTCGACCCGAAAAAAAAAAACGACAGTGTTACCCCTTTCGTTTTTTTCCATTTTCGGGCGAAAAATTAAGTTTCTCCAATCTTCTCAAAACTCTGGATTATGATAGAGGGCTGTGAGACTTTGACCTGAGTGCAAAAATGGAGGCTCTAGACCCTTCCAGAGCTGAGATATCAAAATTCAAAATTTCGACCCGAAAAAAAAACGACAGTGTTACCCCTTTTGTTTTTTTTCATTTTCGGGCAAAAAATTAAGTTTCTCCAATCTTCTCAAAACTCTGGATTATGATAGAGGGCTGTGAGACTTTGACCTGAGTGCAAAAATGGAGGCTCTAGACCCTTCTAGAGCTGAGATATCGAAACTCAAAATTTCGATCCGAAAAAAAACGACAGTGTTACCCCTTTCGTTTTTTTTCATTTTCGGGCGAAAAATTAAGTTTCTCCAATCTTCTCAAAACTCTGGATTATGATAGAGGGCTGTGAGACTTTGACCTGAGTGCAAAAATGGAGGCTCTAGACCCTTCCAGAGCTGAGATATCAAAATTCAAAATTTCGACCCGAAAAAAAAACGACAGTGTTACCCCTTTCGTTTTTTTTCATTTTCGGGCGAAAAATTAAGTTTCTCCAATCTTCTCAAAACTCTGGATTATGAAAGAGGGCTGTGAGACTTTGACCTGAGTGCAAAAATGGAGGCTCTAGACCCTTCCAGAGCTGAGATATCAAAATTCAAAATTTCGACCCGAAAAAAAAACGACAGTGTTACCCCTTTCGTTTTTTTTCATTTTCGGGCGAAAATTAAGTTTCTCCAATCTTCTCAAAAGTCTGGATTATGATAGAGGGCTGTGAGACTTTGACCTGAGTGCAAAAATGGAGGCTCTAGACCCTTCCAGAGCTGAGATATCAAAATTCAAAATTTCGACCCGAAAAAAAAACGACAGTGTTACCCCTTTTGTTTTTTTTCATTTTCGGGCAAAAAATTAAGTTTTTCCAATCTTCTCAAAACTCTGGATTATGATAGAGGGCTGTGAGACTTTGACCTGAGTGCAAAAATGGAGGCTCTAGACCCTTCTAGAGCTGAGATATCGAAACTCAAAATTTCGATCCGAAAAAAAACGACAGTGTTACCCCTTTCGTTTTTTTTCATTTTCGGGCGAAAAATTAAGTTTCTCCAATCTTCTCAAAACTCTGGATTATGATAGAGGGCTGTGAGACTTTGACCTGAGTGCAAAAATGGAGGCTCTAGACCCTTCCAGAGCTGAGATATCAAAATTCAAAATTTCGACCCGAAAAAAAAACGACAGTGTTACCCCTTTCGTTTTTTTTCATTTTCGGGCGAAAAATTAAGTTTCTCCAATCTTCTCAAAACTCTGGATTATGATAGAGGGCTGTGAGACTTTGACCTGAGTGCAAAAATGGAGGCTCTAGACCCTTCCAGAGCTGAGATATCAAAATTCAAAATTTCGACCCGAAAAAAAAACGACAGTGTTACCCCTTTCGTTTTTTTCCATTTTTGGGCGAAAAATTAAGTTTCTCCAATCTTCTCAAAACTCTGGATTATTATAGAGGACTGTGAGACTTTGACCTGAGTGCAAAAATGGAGGCTCTAGACCCTTCCAGAGCTGAGATATCAAAATTCAAAATTTCGACCCGAAAAAAAAACGACAGTGTTACCCCTTTCGTTTTTTTTCATTTTCGGGCGAAAAATTAAGTTTCTCCAATCTTCTCAAAACTCTGGATTATGATAGAGGGCTGTGAGACTTTGACCTGAGTGCAAAAATGGAGGCTCTAGACCCTTCCAGAGCTGAGATATCAAAATTCAAAATTTCGACCCGAAAAAAAACGACAGTGTTACCCCTTTCGTTTTTTTTCATTTTTGGGCGAAAAATTAAGTTTCTCCAATCTTCTCAAAACTCTGGATTATGATAGAGGGCTGTGAGACTTTGACCTGAGTGCAAAAATGGAGGCTCTAGACCCTTCCAGAGCTGAGATATCAAAATTCAAAATTTCGACCCGAAAAAAAAACGACAGTGTTACCCCTTTCGTTTTTTTTCATTTTTGGGCGAAAAATTAAGTTTCTCCAATCTTCTCAAAACTCTGGATTATGATAGAGGGCTGTGAGACTTTGACCTGAGTGCAAAAATGGAGGCTCTAGACCCTTCCAGAGCTGAGATATCAAAATTCAAAATTTCGACCCGAAAAAAAAAACGACGGTGTTACCCCTTTCGTTTTTTTTTCATTTTTGGGCGAAAAATTAAGTTTCTCCAATCTTCTCAAAACTCTGGATTATGATAGAGGGCTGTGAGACTTTGACCTGAGTGCAAAAATGGAGGCTCTAGACCCTTCCAGAGCTGAGATATCAAAATTCAAAATTTCGACCCGAAAAAAAAACGACAGTGTCGCCCCTTTCGTTTTTTTTTTCATTTTCGGGCGAAAAATTAAGTTTCTCCAATCTTCTCAAAACTCTGGATTATGAAAGAGGGCTGTGAGACTTTGACCTGAGTGCAAAAATGGAGGCTCTAGACCCTTCCAGAGCTGAGATATCAAAATTCAAAATTTCGACCCGAAAAAAAAACGACAGTGTTACCCCTTTCGTTTTTTTTTCATTTTCGGGCGAAAATAAAGTTTCTCCAATCTTCTCAAAAGTCTGGATTATGATAGAGGGCTGTGAGACTTTGACCTGAGTGCAAAAATGGAGGCTCTAGACCCTTCCAGAGCTGAGATATCAAAATTCAAAATTTCGACCCGAAAAAAAAACGACAGTGTTACCCCTTTCGTTTTTTTCCATTTTTGGGCGAAAAATTAAGTTTCTCCAATCTTCTCAAAACTCTGGATTATGATAGAGGACTGTGAGACTTTGACCTGAGTGCAAAAATGGAGGCTCTAGACCCTTCTAGAGCTGAGATATCGAAACTCAAAATTTCGACCCGAAAAAAAAACGACAGTGTTACCCCTTTCGTTTTTTATCATTTTCGGGCGAAAAATTAAGTTTCTCCAATCTTCTCAAAACTCTGGATTATGATAGAGGGCTGTGAGACTTTGACCTGAGTGCAAAAATGGAGGCTCTAGACCCTTCCAGAGCTGAGATATCAAAATTCAAAATTTCGACCCGAAAAAAAAAACGACAGTGTTACCCCTTTCGTTTTTTTCCATTTTCGGGCGAAAAATTAAGTTTCTCCAATCTTCTCAAAACTCTGGATTATGATAGAGGGCTGTGAGACTTTGACCTGAGTGCAAAAATGGAGGCTCTAGACCCTTCCAGAGCTGAGATATCAAAATTCAAAATTTCGACCCGAAAAAAAAACGACAGTGTTACCCCTTTTGTTTTTTTTCATTTTCGGGCAAAAAATTAAGTTTCTCCAATCTTCTCAAAACTCTGGATTATGATAGAGGGCTGTGAGACTTTGACCTGAGTGCAAAAATGGAGGCTCTAGACCCTTCCAGAGCTGAGATATCAAAATTCAAAATTTCGACCCGAAAAAAAAACGACAGTGTTACCCCTTTCGTTTTTTTCCATTTTCGGGCGAAAAATTAAGTTTCTCCAATCTTCTCAAAACTCTGGATTATGATAGAGGGCTGTGAGACTTTGACCTGAGTGCAAAAATGGAGGCTCTAGACCCTTCTAGAGCTGAGATATCGAAACTCAAAATTTCGATCCGAAAAAAAACGACAGTGTTACCCCTTTCGTTTTTTTTCATTTTCGGGCGAAAAATTAAGTTTCTCCAATCTTCTCAAAACTCTGGATTATGATAGAGGGCTGTGAGACTTTGACCTGAGTGCAAAAATGGAGGCTCTAGACCCTTCCAGAGCTGAGATATCAAAATTCAAAATTTCGACCCGAAAAAAAAACGACAGTGTTACCCCTTTCGTTTTTTTTCATTTTCGGGCGAAAAATTAAGTTTCTCCAATCTTCTCAAAACTCTGGATTATGAAAGAGGGCTGTGAGACTTTGACCTGAGTGCAAAAATGCAGGCTCTAGACCCTTCCAGAGCTGAGATATCAAAATTCAAAATTTCGACCCGAAAAAAAAAAACGACAGTGTTACCCCTTTCGTTTTTTTTCATTTTCGGGCGAAAAATTAAGTTTCTTCAATCTTCTCAAAAGTCTGGATTATGATAGAGGGCTGTGAGACTTTGACCTGAGTGCAAAAATGGAGGCTCTAGACCCTTCTAGAGCTGAGATATCGAAACTCAAAATTTCGACCCGAAAAAAAAACGACAGTGTTACCCCTTTCGTTTTTTTTCATTTTCGGGCGAAAAATTAAGTTTCTCCAATCTTCTCAAAACTCTGGATTATGAAAGAGGGCTGTGAGACTTTGACCTGAGTGCAAAAATGCAGGCTCTAGACCCTTCCAGAGCTGAGATATCAAAATTCAAAATTTCGACCCGAAAAAAAAAAACGACAGTGTTACCCCTTTCGTTTTTTTTCATTTTCGGGCGAAAAATTAAGTTTCTTCAATCTTCTCAAAAGTCTGGATTATGATAGAGGGCTGTGAGACTTTGACCTGAGTGCAAAAATGGAGGCTCTAGACCCTTCTAGAGCTGAGATATCGAAACTCAAAATTTCGACCCGAAAAAAAAACGACAGTGTTACCCCTTTCGTTTTTTTTCATTTTCGGGCGAAAATTAAGTTTCTCCAATCTTCTCAAAAGTCTGGATTATGATAGAGGGCTGTGAGACTTTGACCTGAGTGCAAAAATGGAGGCTCTAGACCCTTCTAGAGCTGAGATATCGAAACTCAAAATTTCGACCCGAAAAAAAAACGACAGTGTTACCCCTTTCGTTTTTTTTCATTTTCGGGCGAAAAATTAAGTTTCTCCAATCTTCTCAAAACTCTGGATTATGAAAGAGGGCTGTGAGACTTTGACCTGAGTGCAAAAATGCAGGCTCTAGACCCTTCCAGAGCTGAGATATCAAAATTCAAAATTTCGACCCGAAAAAAAAAAACGACAGTGTTACCCCTTTCGTTTTTTTTCATTTTCGGGCGAAAAATTAAGTTTCTTCAATCTTCTCAAAAGTCTGGATTATGATAGAGGGCTGTGAGACTTTGACCTGAGTGCAAAAATGGAGGCTCTAGACCCTTCTAGAGCTGAGATATCGAAACTCAAAATTTCGACCCGAAAAAAAAACGACAGTGTTACCCCTTTCGTTTTTTTTCATTTTCGGGCGAAAATTAAGTTTCTCCAATCTTCTCAAAACTCTGGATTATGATAGAGGGCTGTGAGACTTTGACCTGAGTGCAAAAATGGAGGCTCTAGACCCTTCCAGAGCTGAGATATCAAAATTCAAAATTTCGACCCGAAAAAAAAACGACAGTGTTACCCCTTTCGTTTTTTTCCATTTTCGGGCGAAAAATTAAGTTTCTCCAATCTTCTCAAAACTCTGGATTATGATAGAGGGCTGTGAGACTTTGACCTGAGTGCAAAAATGGAGGCTCTAGACCCTTCCAGAGCTGAGATATCAAAAGTCAAAATTTCGACCCGAAAAAAAAAACGACAGTGTTACCCCTTTCGTTTTTTTTCATTTTCGGGCGAAAAATTAAGTTTCTCCAATCTTCTCAAAACTCTGGATTATGATAGAGGGCTGTGAGACTTTGACCTGAGTGCAAAAATGGAGGCTCTAGACCCTTCCAGAGCTGAGATATCAAAATTCAAAATTTCGACCCGAAAAAAAAAACGACAGTGTTACCCCTTTCGTTTTTTTCCATTTTCGGGCGAAAAATTAAGTTTCTCCAATCTTCTCAAAACTCTGGATTATGAAAGAGGGCTGTGAGACTTTGACCTGAGTGCAAAAATGGAGGCTCTAGACCCTTCCAGAGCTGAGATATCAAAATTCAAAATTTCGACCCGAAAAAAAAACGACAGTGTTACCCCTTTCGTTTTTTTTTTTCATTTTCGGGCGAAAATAAAGTTTCTCCAATCTTCTCAAAAGTCTGGATTATGATAGAGGGCTGTGAGACTTTGACCTGAGTGCAAAAATGCAGGCTCTAGACCCTTCCAGAGCTGAGATATCAAAATTCAAAATTTCGACCCGAAAAAAAAACGACAGTGTTACCCCTTTCGTTTTTTTTCATTTTCGGGCGAAAAATTAAGTTTCTTCAATCTTCTCAAAAGTCTGGATTATGATAGAGGGCTGTGAGACTTTGACCTGAGTGCAAAAATGGAGGCTCTAGAACCTTCTAGAGCTGAGATATCGAAACTCAAAATTTCGACCCGAAAAAAAAACGACAGTGTTACCCCTTTCGTTTTTTTTTTCATTTTCGGGCGAAAAATTAAGTTTCTCCAATCTTCTCAAAACTCTGGATTATGATAGAGGGCTGTGAGACTTTGACCTGAGTGCAAAAATGGAGGCTCTAGACCCTTCCAGATCTGAGATATCAAAATTCAAAATTTCGACCCGAAAAAAAAACGACAGTGTTACCCCTTTCGTTTTTTTTCATTTTCGGGCGAAAAATTAAGTTTCTCCAATCTTCTCAAAACTCTGGATTATGATAGAGGGCTGTGAGACTTTGACCTGAGTGCAAAAATGGAGGCTCTAGACCCTTCCAGAGCTGAGATATCAAAATTCAAAATTTCGACCCAAAAAAAAAAACGACAGTGTTACCCCTTTCGTTTTTTTCCATTTTTGGGCGAAAAATTAAGTTTCTCCAATGTTCTCAAAACTCTGGATTATAATAGAGGACTGTGAGACTTTGACCTGAGTGCAAAAATGGAGGCTCTAGACCCTTCTAGAGCTGAGATATCGAAACTCAAAATTTCGACCCGAAAAAAAAACGACAGTGTTACCCCTTTCGTTTTTTTCCATTTTCGGGCGAAAAATTAAGTTTCTCCAATCTTCTCAAAACTCTGGATTATGATAGAGGGCTGTGAGACTTTGACCTGAGTGCAAAAATTGAGGCTCTAGACCCTTCTAGAGCTGAGATATCGAAACTCAAAATTTCGACCCGAAAAAAAAACGACAGTGTTACCCCTTTCGTTTTTTTTCATTTTCGGGCGAAAAATTAAGTTTCTCCAATCTTCTCAAAACTCTGGATTATGATAGAGGGCTGTGAGACTTTGACCTGAGTGCAAAAATGGAGGCTCTAGACCCTTCCAGAGCTGAGATATCAAAATTCAAAATTTCGACCCGAAAAAAAAAAACGACAGTGTTACCCCTTTCGTTTTTTTCCATTTTCGGGCGAAAAATTAAGTTTCTCCAATCTTCTCAAAACTCTGGATTATGATAGAGGGCTGTGAGACTTTGACCTGAGTGCAAAAATGGAGGCTCTAGACCCTTCCAGAGCTGAGATATCAAAATTCAAAATTTCGACCCGAAAAAAAAACGACAGTGTTACCCCTTTCGTTTTTTTTCCATTTTCGGGCGAAAAATTAAGTTTCTCCAATCTTCTCAAAAGTCTGGATTATGATAGAGGGCTGTGAGACTTTGACCTGAGTGCAAAAATGGAGGCTCTAGACCCTTCCAGAGCTGAGATATCAAAATTCAAAATTTCGACCCGAAAAAAAAAACGACAGTGTTACCCCTTTCGTTTTTTTCATTTTCGGGCGAAAAATTAAGTTTCTCCAATCTTTTCAAAAGTCTGGATTATGATAGAGGGCTGTGAGACTTTGACCTGAGTGCAAAAATGGAGGCTCTAGACCCTTCCAGAGCTGAGATATCAAAATTCAAAATTTCGACCCGAAAAAAAAACGACAGTGTTACCCCTTTCGTTTTTTTTCATTTTCGGGCGAAAAATTAAGTTTCTCCAATCTTCTCAAAAGTCTGGATTATGATAGAGGGCTGTGAGACTTTGACCTGAGTGCAAAAATGGAGGCTCTAGACCCTTCTAGAGCTGAGATATCGAAACTCAAAATTTCGACCCGAAAAAAAAACGACAGTGTTACCCCTTTCGTTTTTTTTCATTTTCGGGCGAAAAATTAAGTTTCTCCAATCTTCTCAAAACTCTGGATTATGATAGAGGGCTGTGAGACTTTGACCTGAGTGCAAAAATGGAGGCTCTAGACCCTTCCAGAGCTGAGATATCAAAATTCAAAATTTCGACCCGAAAAAAAAAACGACAGTGTTACCCCTTTCGTTTTTTTTCATTTTCGGGCGAAAAATTAAGTTTCTCCAATCTTCTCAAAACTCTGGATTATGATAGAGGGCTGTGAGACTTTGACCTGAGTGCAAAAATGGAGGCTCTAGACCCTTCCAGAGCTGAGATATCAAAATTCAAAATTTCGACCCGAAAAAAAAACGACAGTGTTACCCCTTTCGTTTTTTTCCATTTTTGGGCGAAAAATTAAGTTTCTCCAATCTTCTCAAAACTCTGGATTATGATAGAGGACTGTGAGACTTTGACCTGAGTGCAAAAATGGAGGCTCTAGACCCTTCTAGAGCTGAGATATCGAAACTCAAAATTTCGACCCGAAAAAAAAACGACAGTGTTACCCCTTTCGTTTTTTATCATTTTCGGGCGAAAAATTAAGTTTCTCCAATCTTCTCAAAACTCTGGATTATGATAGAGGGCTGTGAGACTTTGACCTGAGTGCAAAAATGGAGGCTCTAGACCCTTCCAGAGCTGAGATATCAAAATTCAAAATTTCGACCCGAAAAAAAAAACGACAGTGTTACCCCTTTCGTTTTTTTTCATTTTCGGGCGAAAAATTAAGTTTCTCCAATCTTCTCAAAACTCTGGATTATGATAGAGGGCTGTGAGACTTTGACCTGAGTGCAAAAATGGAGGCTCTAGACCCTTCCAGAGCTGAGATATCAAAATTCAAAATTTCGACCCGAAAAAAAAACGACAGTGTTACCCCTTTTGTTTTTTTTCATTTTCGGTCAAAAAATTAAGTTTCTCCAATCTTCTCAAAACTCTGGATTATGATAGAGGGCTGTGAGACTTTGACCTGAGTGCAAAAATGGAGGCTCTAGACCCTTCCAGAGCTGAGATATCAAAATTCAAAATTTCGACCCGAAAAAAAAACGACAGTGTTACCCCTTTCGTTTTTTTCCATTTTCGGGCGAAAAATTAAGTTTCTCCAATCTTCTCAAAACTCTGGATTATGATAGAGGGCTGTGAGACTTTGACCTGAGTGCAAAAATGGAGGCTCTAGACCCTTCTAGAGCTGAGATATCGAAACTCAAAATTTCGATCCGAAAAAAAACGACAGTGTTACCCCTTTCGTTTTTTTTCATTTTCGGGCGAAAAATTAAGTTTCTTCAATATTCTCAAAACTCTGGATTATGATAGAGGGCTGTGAGACTTTGACCTGAGTGCAAAAATGGAGGCTCTAGACCCTTCCAGAGCTGAGATATCAAAATTCAAAATTTCGACCCGAAAAAAAAACGACAGTGTTACCCCTTTCGTTTTTTTTCATTTTCGGGCGAAAAATTAAGTTTCTCCAATCTTCTCAAAACTCTGGATTATGAAAGAGGGCTGTGAGACTTTGACCTGAGTGCAAAAATGGAGGCTCTAGACCCTTCCAGAGCTGAGATATCAAAATTCAAAATTTCGACCCGAAAAAAAAACGACAGTGTTACCCCTTTCGTTTTTTTTCATTTTCGGGCGAAAATTAAGTTTCTCCAATCTTCTCAAAACTCTGGATTATGATAGAGGGCTGTGAGACTTTGACCTGAGTGCAAAAATGGAGGCTCTAGACCCTTCCAGAGCTGAGATATCAAAATTCAAAATTTCGACCCGAAAAAAAAACGACAGTGTTACCCCTTTCGTTTTTTTTTCATTTTCGGGCGAAAAATTAAGTTTCTCCAATCTTCTCAAAACTCTGGATTATGATAGAGGGCTGTGAGACTTTGACCTGAGTGCAAAAATGGAGGCTCTAGACCCTTCCAGAGCTGAGATATCAAAATTCAAAATTTCGACCCGAAAAAAAAAACGACAGTGTTACCCCTTTCGTTTTTTTCCATTTTTGGGCGAAAAATTAAGTTTCTCCAATCTTCTCAAAACTCTGGATTATGATAGAGGACTGTGAGACTTTGACCTGAGTGCAAAAATGGAGGCTCTAGACCCTTCCAGAGCTGAGATATCAAAATTCAAAATTTCGACCCGAAAAAAAAATGACAGTGTTACCCCTTTCGTTTTTTTTCATTTTCGGGCGAAAAATTAAGTTTCTCCAATCTTCTCAAAACTCTGGATTATGATAGAGGGCTGTGAGACTTTGACCTGAGTGCAAAAATGGAGGCTCTAGACCCTTCCAGAGCTGAGATATCAAAATTCAAAATTTCGACCCGAAAAAAAAACGACAGTGTTACCCCTTTCGTTTTTTTTCATTTTCGGGCGAAAAATTAAGTTTCTCCAATCTTCTCAAAACTCTGGATTATGATAGAGGGCTGTGAGACTTTGACCTGAGTGCAAAAATGGAGGCTCTAGACCCTTCCAGAGCTGAGATATCAAAATTCAAAATTTCGACCCGAAAAAAAAACGACAGTGTTACCCCTTTCGTTTTTTTTCATTTTTGGGCGAAAAATTAAGTTTCTCCAATCTTCTCAAAACTCTGGATTATGATAGAGGGCTGTGAGACTTTGACCTGAGTGCAAAAATGGAGGCTCTAGACCCTTCCAGAGCTGAGATATCAAAATTCAAAATTTCGACCCGAAAAAAAAAACGACAGTGTTACCCCTTTCGTTTTTTTTCATTTTTGGGCGAAAAATTAAGTTTCTCCAATCTTCTCAAAACTCTGGATTATGATAGAGGGCTGTGAGACTTTGACCTGAGTGCAAAAATGGAGGCTCTAGACCCTTCCAGAGCTGAGATATCAAAATTCAAAATTTCGACCCGAAAAAAAAACGACAGTGTCGCCCCTTTCGTTTTTTTTTCATTTTCGGGCGAAAAATTAAGTTTCTCCAATCTTCTCAAAACTCTGGATTATGAAAGAGGGCTGTGAGACTTTGACCTGAGTGCAAAAATGGAGGCTCTAGACCCTTCCAGAGCTGAGATATCAAAATTCAAAATTTCGACCCGAAAAAAAAACGACAGTGTTACCCCTTTCGTTTTTTTTTCATTTTCGGGCGAAAATAAAGTTTCTCCAATCTTCTCAAAAGTCTGGATTATGATAGAGGGCTGTGAGACTTTGACCTGAGTGCAAAAATGGAGGCTCTAGACCCTTCCAGAGCTGAGATATCAAAATTCAAAATTTCGACCCGAAAAAAAAACGACAGTGTTACCCCTTTCGTTTTTTTCCATTTTTGGGCGAAAAATTAAGTTTCTCCAATCTTCTCAAAACTCTGGATTATGATAGAGGACTGTGAGACTTTGACCTGAGTGCAAAAATGGAGGCTCTAGACCCTTCTAGAGCTGAGATATCGAAACTCAAAATTTCGACCCGAAAAAAAAACGACAGTGTTACCCCTTTCGTTTTTTATCATTTTCGGGCGAAAAATTAAGTTTCTCCAATCTTCTCAAAACTCTGGATTATGATAGAGGGCTGTGAGACTTTGACCTGAGTGCAAAAATGGAGGCTCTAGACCCTTCCAGAGCTGAGATATCAAAATTCAAAATTTCGACCCGAAAAAAAAAAAACGACAGTGTTACCCCTTTCGTTTTTTTCCATTTTCGGGCGAAAAATTAAGTTTCTCCAATCTTCTCAAAACTCTGGATTATGATAGAGGGCTGTGAGACTTTGACCTGAGTGCAAAAATGGAGGCTCTAGACCCTTCCAGAGCTGAGATATCAAAATTCAAAATTTCGACCCGAAAAAAAAACGACAGTGTTACCCCTTTCGTTTTTTTTCATTTTCGGGCGAAAATTAAGTTTCTCCAATCTTCTCAAAACTCTGGATTATGATAGAGGGCTGTGAGACTTTGACCTGAGTGCAAAAATGGAGGCTCTAGACCCTTCCAGAGCTGAGATATCAAAATTCAAAATTTCGACCCGAAAAAAAAACGACAGTGTTACCCCTTTCGTTTTTTTTTCATTTTCGGGCGAAAAATTAAGTTTCTCCAATCTTCTCAAAACTCTGGATTATGATAGAGGGCTGTGAGACTTTGACCTGAGTGCAAAAATGGAGGCTCTAGACCCTTCCAGAGCTGAGATATCAAAATTCAAAATTTCGACCCGAAAAAAAAAACGACAGTGTTACCCCTTTCGTTTTTTTCCATTTTTGGGCGAAAAATTAAGTTTCTCCAATCTTCTCAAAACTCTGGATTATGATAGAGGACTGTGAGACTTTGACCTGAGTGCAAAAATGGAGGCTCTAGACCCTTCCAGAGCTGAGATATCAAAATTCAAAATTTCGACCCGAAAAAAAAATGACAGTGTTACCCCTTTCGTTTTTTTTCATTTTCGGGCGAAAAATTAAGTTTCTCCAATCTTCTCAAAACTCTGGATTATGATAGAGGGCTGTGAGACTTTGACCTGAGTGCAAAAATGGAGGCTCTAGACCCTTCCAGAGCTGAGATATCAAAATTCAAAATTTCGACCCGAAAAAAAAACGACAGTGTTACCCCTTTCGTTTTTTTTCATTTTCGGGCGAAAAATTAAGTTTCTCCAATCTTCTCAAAACTCTGGATTATGATAGAGGGCTGTGAGACTTTGACCTGAGTGCAAAAATGGAGGCTCTAGACCCTTCCAGAGCTGAGATATCAAAATTCAAAATTTCGACCCGAAAAAAAAACGACAGTGTTACCCCTTTCGTTTTTTTTCATTTTTGGGCGAAAAATTAAGTTTCTCCAATCTTCTCAAAACTCTGGATTATGATAGAGGGCTGTGAGACTTTGACCTGAGTGCAAAAATGGAGGCTCTAGACCCTTCCAGAGCTGAGATATCAAAATTCAAAATTTCGACCCGAAAAAAAAAACGACAGTGTTACCCCTTTCGTTTTTTTTCATTTTTGGGCGAAAAATTAAGTTTCTCCAATCTTCTCAAAACTCTGGATTATGATAGAGGGCTGTGAGACTTTGACCTGAGTGCAAAAATGGAGGCTCTAGACCCTTCCAGAGCTGAGATATCAAAATTCAAAATTTCGACCCGAAAAAAAAACGACAGTGTCGCCCCTTTCGTTTTTTTTTCATTTTCGGGCGAAAAATTAAGTTTCTCCAATCTTCTCAAAACTCTGGATTATGAAAGAGGGCTGTGAGACTTTGACCTGAGTGCAAAAATGGAGGCTCTAGACCCTTCCAGAGCTGAGATATCAAAATTCAAAATTTCGACCCGAAAAAAAAACGACAGTGTTACCCCTTTCGTTTTTTTTTCATTTTCGGGCGAAAATAAAGTTTCTCCAATCTTCTCAAAAGTCTGGATTATGATAGAGGGCTGTGAGACTTTGACCTGAGTGCAAAAATGGAGGCTCTAGACCCTTCCAGAGCTGAGATATCAAAATTCAAAATTTCGACCCGAAAAAAAAACGACAGTGTTACCCCTTTCGTTTTTTTCCATTTTTGGGCGAAAAATTAAGTTTCTCCAATCTTCTCAAAACTCTGGATTATGATAGAGGACTGTGAGACTTTGACCTGAGTGCAAAAATGGAGGCTCTAGACCCTTCTAGAGCTGAGATATCGAAACTCAAAATTTCGACCCGAAAAAAAAACGACAGTGTTACCCCTTTCGTTTTTTATCATTTTCGGGCGAAAAATTAAGTTTCTCCAATCTTCTCAAAACTCTGGATTATGATAGAGGGCTGTGAGACTTTGACCTGAGTGCAAAAATGGAGGCTCTAGACCCTTCCAGAGCTGAGATATCAAAATTCAAAATTTCGACCCGAAAAAAAAAACGACAGTGTTACCCCTTTCGTTTTTTTCCATTTTCGGGCGAAAAATTAAGTTTCTCCAATCTTCTCAAAACTCTGGATTATGATAGAGGGCTGTGAGACTTTGACCTGAGTGCAAAAATGGAGGCTCTAGACCCTTCCAGAGCTGAGATATCAAAATTCAAAATTTCGACCCGAAAAAAAAACGACAGTGTTACCCCTTTCGTTTTTTTCCATTTTCGGGCGAAAAATTAAGTTTCTCCAATCTTCTCAAAACTCTGGATTATGATAGAGGGCTGTGAGACTTTGACCTGAGTGCAAAAATGGAGGCTCTAGACCCTTCTAGAGCTGAGATATCAAAACTCAAAATTTCGATCCGAAAAAAAACGACAGTGTTACCCCTTTCGTTTTTTTTCATTTTCGGGCGAAAAATTAAGTTTCTCCAATCTTCTCAAAACTCTGGATTATGATAGAGGGCTGTAAGACTTTGACCTGAGTGCAAAAATGGAGGCTCTAGACCCTTCCAGAGCTGAGATATCAAAATTCAAAATTTCGACCCGAAAAAAAAACGACAGTGTTACCCCTTTCGTTTTTTTTTCATTTTCGGGCGAAAAATTAAGTTTCTCCAATCTTCTCAAAACTCTGGATTATGAAAGAGGGCTGTGAGACTTTGACCTGAGTGCAAAAATGGAGGCTCTAGACCCTTCTAGAGCTGAGATATCGAAACTCAAAATTTCGACCCGAAAAAAAAACGACAGTGTTACCCCTTTCGTTTTTTTTCATTTTCGGGCGAAAATTAAGTTTCTCCAATCTTCTCAAAAGTCTGGATTATGATAGAGGGCTGTGAGACTTTGACCTGAGTGCAAAAATGCAGGCTCTAGACCCTTCCAGAGCTGAGATATCAAAATTCAAAATTTCGACCCGAAAAAAAAACGACAGTGTTACCCCTTTCGTTTTTTTTCATTTTCGGGCGAAAAATTAAGTTTCTTCAATCTTCTCAAAAGTCTGGATTATGATAGAGGGCTGTGAGACTTTGACCTGAGTGCAAAAATGGAGGCTCTAGACCCTTCTAGAGCTGAGATATCGAAACTCAAAATTTCGACCCGAAAAAAAAACGACAGTGTTACCCCTTTCGTTTTTTTTCATTTTCGGGCGAAAATTAAGTTTCTCCAATCTTCTCAAAACTCTGGATTATGATAGAGGGCTGTGAGACTTTGACCTGAGTGCAAAAATGGAGGCTCTAGACCCTTCCAGAGCTGAGATATCAAAATTCAAAATTTCGACCCGAAAAAAAAACGACAGTGTTACCCCTTTCGTTTTTTTTCATTTTCGGGCGAAAAATTAAGTTTCTCCAATCTTCTCAAAACTCTGGATTATGATAGAGGGCTGTGAGACTTTGACCTGAGTGCAAAAATGGAGGCTCTAGACCCTTCCAGAGCTGAGATATCAAAATTCAAAATTTCGACCCGAAAAAAAAAACGACAGTGTTACCCCTTTCGTTTTTTTCCATTTTTGGGCGAAAAATTAAGTTTCTCCAATCTTCTCAAAACTCTGGATTATGATAGAGGACTGTGAGACTTTGACCTGAGTGCAAAAATGGAGGCTCTAGACCCTTCCAGAGCTGAGATATCAAAATTCAAAATTTCGACCCGAAAAAAAAACGACAGTGTTACCCCTTTCGTTTTTTTTCATTTTCGGGCGAAAAATTAAGTTTCTCCAATCTTCTCAAAACTCTGGATTATGATAGAGGGCTGTGAGACTTTGACCTGAGTGCAAAAATGGAGGCTCTAGACCCTTCCAGAGCTGAGATATCAAAATTCAAAATTTCGACCCGAAAAAAAAACAACAGTGTTACCCCTTTCGTTTTTTTTCATTTTTGGGCGAAAAATTAAGTTTCTCCAATCTTCTCAAAAGTCTGGATTATGATAGAGGGCTGTGAGACTTTGACCTGAGTGCAAAAATGGAGGCTCTAGACCCTTCCAGATCTGAGATATCAAAATTCAAAATTTCGACCCGAAAAAAAAACGACAGTGTTACCCCTTTCGTTTTTTTTCATTTTCGGGCGAAAAATTAAGTTTCTCCAATCTTCTCAAAAGTCTGGATTATGATAGAGGGCTGTGAGACTTTGACCTGAGTGCAAAAATGGAGGCTCTAGACCCTTCTAGAGCTGAGATATCGAAACTCAAAATTTCGACCCGAAAAAAAAACGACAGTGTTACCCCTTTCGTTTTTTTTCATTTTCGGGCGAAAATTAAGTTTCTCCAATCTTCTCAAAACTCTGGATTATGATAGAGGGCTGTGAGACTTTGACCTGAGTGCAAAAATGGAGGCTCTAGACCCTTCCAGAGCTGAGATATCAAAATTCAAAATTTCGACCCGAAAAAAAAACGACAGTGTTACCCCTTTCGTTTTTTTTCATTGTCGGGCGAAAAATTAAGTTTCTCCAATCTTCTCAAAACTCTGGATTATGATAGAGGGCTGTGAGACTTTGACCTAAGTGCAAAAATGGAGGCTCTAGACCCTTCCAGAGCTGAGATATCAAAATTCAAAATTTCGACCCGAAAAAAAAAACGACAGTGTTACCCCTTTCGTTTTTTTCCATTTTTGGGCGAAAAATTAAGTTTCTCCAATCTTCTCAAAACTCTGGATTATGATAGAGGACTGTGAGACTTTGACCTGAGTGCAAAAATGGAGGCTCTAGACCCTTCTAGAGCTGAGATATCGAAACTCAAAATTTCGACCCGAAAAAAAAACGACAGTGTTACCCCTTTCGTTTTTTTCCATTTTCGGGCGAAAAATTAAGTTTCTCCAATCTTCTCAAAACTCTGGATTATGATAGAGGGCTGTGAGACTTTGACCTGAGTGCAAAAATTGAGGCTCTAGACCCTTCTAGAGCTGAGATATCGAAACTCAAAATTTCGACCCGAAAAAAAAAACGACAGTGTTACCCCTTTCGTTTTTTTTCATTTTCGGGCGAAAAATTAAGTTTCTCCAATCTTCTCAAAACTCTGGATTATGATAGAGGGCTGTGAGACTTTGACCTGAGTGCAAAAATGGAGGCTCTAGACCCTTCCAGAGCTGAGATATCAAAATTCAAAATTTCGACCCGAAAAAAAAACGACAGTGTTACCCCTTTCGTTTTTTTTCATTTTTGGGCGAAAAATTAAGTTTCTCCAATCTTCTCAAAACTCTGGATTATGATAGAGGGCTGTGAGACTTTGACCTGAGTGCAAAAATGGAGGCTCTAGACCCTTCCAGAGCTGAGATATCAAAATTCAAAATTTCGACCCGAAAAAAAAAAACGACAGTGTTACCCCTTTCGTTTTTTTCCATTTTCGGGCGAAAAATTAAGTTTCTCCAACCTTCTCAAAACTCTGGATTATGATAGAGGGCTGTGAGACTTTGACCTGAGTGCAAAAATGGAGGCTCTAGACCCTTCCAGAGCTGAGATATCAAAATTCAAAATTTCGACCCGAAAAAAAAACGACAGTGTTACCCCTTTTGTTTTTTTTCATTTTCGGGCAAAAAATTAAGTTTCTCCAATCTTCTCAAAACTCTGGATTATGATAGAGGGCTGTGAGACTTTGACCTGAGTGCAAAAATGGAGGCTCTAGACCCTTCTAGAGCTGAGATATCAAAACTCAAAATTTCGATCCGAAAAAAAACGACAGTGTTACCCCTTTCGTTTTTTTTCATTTTCGGGCGAAAAATTAAGTTTCTCCAATCTTCTCAAAACTCTGGATTATGATAGAGGGCTGTGAGACTTTGACCTGAGTGCAAAAATGGAGGCTCTAGACCCTTCCAGAGCTGAGATATCAAAATTCAAAATTTCGACCCGAAAAAAAAACGACAGTGTTACCCCTTTCGTTTTTTTTCATTTTCGGGCGAAAATTAAGTTTCTCCAATCTTCTCAAAAGTCTGGATTATGATAGAGGGCTGTGAGACTTTGACCTGAGTGCAAAAATGCAGGCTCTAGACCCTTCCAGAGCTGAGATATCAAAATTCAAAATTTCGACCCGAAAAAAAAACGACAGTGTTACCCCTTTCGTTTTTTTTCATTTTCGGGCGAAAAATTAAGTTTCTTCAATCTTCTCAAAAGTCTGGATTATGATAGAGGGCTGTGAGACTTTGACCTGAGTGCAAAAATGGAGGCTCTAGACCCTTCTAGAGCTGAGATATCGAAACTCAAAATTTCGACCCGAAAAAAAAACGACAGTGTTACCCCTTTCGTTTTTTTTCATTTTCGGGCGAAAATTAAGTTTCTCCAATCTTCTCAAAACTCTGGATTATGATAGAGGGCTGTGAGACTTTGACCTGAGTGCAAAAATGGAGGCTCTAGACCCTTCCAGAGCTGAGATATCAAAATTCAAAATTTCGACCCGAAAAAAAAACGACAGTGTTACCCCTTTCGTTTTTTTTCATTTTCGGGCGAAAAATTAAGTTTCTCCAATCTTCTCAAAACTCTGGATTATGATAGAGGGCTGTGAGACTTTGACCTGAGTGCAAAAATGGAGGCTCTAGACCCTTCCAGAGCTGAGATATCAAAATTCAAAATTTCGACCCGAAAAAAAAACGACAGTGTTACCCCTTTCGTTTTTTTTCATTTTCGGGCGAAAAATTAAGTTTCTCCAATCTTCTCAAAACTCTGGATTATGATAGAGGGCTGTGAGACTTTGACCTGAGTGCAAAAATGGAGGCTCTAGACCCTTCCAGAGCTGAGATATCAAAATTCAAAATTTCGACCCGAAAAAAAAACAACAGTGTTACCCCTTTCGTTTTTTTTCATTTTTGGGCGAAAAATTAAGTTTCTCCAATCTTCTCAAAACTCTGGATTATGATAGAGGGCTGTGAGACTTTGACCTGAGTGCAAAAATGGAGGCTCTAGACCCTTCCAGAGCTGAGATATCAAAATTCAAAATTTCGACCCGAAAAAAAAACGACAGTGTTACCCCTTTCGTTTTTTTTCATTTTCGGGCAAAAAATTAAGTTTCTCCAATCTTCTCAAAACTCTGGATTATGATAGAGGGCTGTGAGACTTTGACCTGAGTGCAAAAATGGAGGCTCTAGACCCTTCCAGAGCTGAGATATCAAAATTCAAAATTTCGACCAGAAAAAAACACCGACAGTGTTACCCCTTTCGTTTTTTTTTCATTTTCGGGCGAAAAATTAAGTTTCTCCAATCTTCTCAAAAGTCTGGATTATGATAGAGGGCTGTGAGACTTTGACCTGAGTGCAAAAATGGAGGCTCTAGACCCTTCCAGATCTGAGATATCAAAATTCAAAATTTCGACCCGAAAAAAAAACGACAGTGTTACCCCTTTCGTTTTTTTTCATTTTCGGGCGAAAAATTAAGTTTCTCCAATCTTCTCAAAAGTCTGGATTATGATAGAGGGCTGTGAGACTTTGACCTGAGTGCAAAAATGGAGGCTCTAGACCCTTCTAGAGCTGAGATATCGAAACTCAAAATTTCGACCCGAAAAAAAAACGACAGTGTTACCCCTTTCGTTTTTTTTCATTTTCGGGCGAAAATTAAGTTTCTCCAATCTTCTCAAAACTCTGGATTATGATAGAGGGCTGTGAGACTTTGACCTGAGTGCAAAAATGGAGGCTCTAGACCCTTCCAGAGCTGAGATATCAAAATTCAAAATTTCGACCCGAAAAAAAAACGACAGTGTTACCCCTTTCGTTTTTTTTCATTGTCGGGCGAAAAATTAAGTTTCTCCAATCTTCTCAAAACTCTGGATTATGATAGAGGGCTGTGAGACTTTGACCTGAGTGCAAAAATGGAGGCTCTAGACCCTTCCAGAGCTGAGATATCAAAATTCAAAATTTCGACCCGAAAAAAAAAAGACAGTGTTACCCCTTTCGTTTTTTTCCATTTTTGGGCGAAAAATTAAGTTTCTCCAATCTTCTCAAAACTCTGGATTATGATAGAGGACTGTGAGACTTTGACCTGAGTGCAAAAATGGAGGCTCTAGACCCTTCTAGAGCTGAGATATCGAAACTCAAAATTTCGACCCGAAAAAAAAACGACAGTGTTACCCCTTTCGTTTTTTATCATTTTCGGGCGAAAAATTTAGTTTCTCCAATCTTCTCAAAACTCTGGATTATGATAGAGGGCTGTGAGACTTTGACCTGAGTGCAAAAATGGAGGCTCTAGACCCTTCCAGAGCTGAGATATCAAAATTCAAAATTTCGACCCGAAAAAAAAAACGACAGTGTTACCCCTTTCGTTTTTTTCCATTTTCGGGCGAAAAATTAAGTTTCTCCAATCTTCTCAAAACTCTGGATTATGATAGAGGGCTGTGAGACTTTGACCTGAGTGCAAAAATTGAGGCTCTAGACCCTTCTAGAGCTGAGATATCGAAACTCAAAATTTCGACCCGAAAAAAAAAACGACAGTGTTACCCCTTTCGTTTTTTTTCATTTTCGGGCGAAAAATTAAGTTTCTCCAATCTTCTCAAAACTCTGGATTATGATAGAGGGCTGTGAGACTTTGACCTGAGTGCAAAAATGGAGGCTCTAGACCCTTCCAGAGCTGAGATATCAAAATTCAAAATTTCGACCCGAAAAAAAAACGACAGTGTTACCCCTTTCGTTTTTTTTCATTTTTGGGCGAAAAATTAAGTTTCTCCAATCTTCTCAAAACTCTGGATTATGATAGAGGGCTGTGAGACTTTGACCTGAGTGCAAAAATGGAGGCTCTAGACCCTTCCAGAGCTGAGATATCAAAATTCAAAATTTCGACCCGAAAAAAAAAACGACAGTGTTACCCCTTTCGTTTTTTTCCATTTTCGGGCGAAAAATTAAGTTTCTCCAATCTTCTCAAAAGTCTGGATTATGATAGAGGGCTGTGAGACTTTGACCTGAGTGCAAAAATGGAGGCTCTAGACCCTTCCAGAGCTGAGATATCAAAATTCAAAATTTCGACCCGAAAAAAAAACGACAGTCTTACCCCTTTCGTTTTTTTTTCATTTTCGGGCGAAAAATTAAGTTTCTCCAATCTTCTCAAAAGTCTGGATTATGATAGAGGGCTGTGAGACTTTGACCTGAGTGCAAAAATGGAGGCTCTAGACCCTTCCAGAGCTGAGATATCAAAATTCAAAATTTCGACCCGAAAAAAAAACGACAGTGTTACCCCTTTCGTTTTTTTTCATTTTCGGGCGAAAAATTAAGTTTCTCCAATCTTCTCAAAAGTCTGGATTATGATAGAGGGCTGTGAGACTTTGACCTGAGTGCAAAAATGGAGGCTCTAGACCCTTCCAGAGCTGAGATATCAAAATTCAAAATTTCGACCCGAAAAAAAAACAACAGTGTTACCCCTTTCGTTTTTTTTCATTTTTGGGCGAAAAATTAAGTTTCTCCAATCTTCTCAAAAGTCTGGATTATGATAGAGGGCTGTGAGACTTTGACCTGAGTGCAAAAATGGAGGCTCTAGACCCTTCCAGATCTGAGATATCAAAATTCAAAATTTCGACCCGAAAAAAAAACGACAGTGTTACCCCTTTCGTTTTTTTTCATTTTCGGGCGAAAAATTAAGTTTCTCCAATCTTCTCAAAAGTCTGGATTATGATAGAGGGCTGTGAGACTTTGACCTGAGTGCAAAAATGGAGGCTCTAGACCCTTCTAGAGCTGAGATATCGAAACTCAAAATTTCGACCCGAAAAAAAAACGACAGTGTTACCCCTTTCGTTTTTTTTCATTTTCGGGCGAAAATTAAGTTTCTCCAATCTTCTCAAAACTCTGGATTATGATAGAGGGCTGTGAGACTTTGACCTGAGTGCAAAAATGGAGGCTCTAGACCCTTCCAGAGCTGAGATATCAAAATTCAAAATTTCGACCCGAAAAAAAAACGACAGTGTTACCCCTTTCGTTTTTTTTCATTGTCGGGCGAAAAATTAAGTTTCTCCAATCTTCTCAAAACTCTGGATTATGATAGAGGGCTGTGAGACTTTGACCTAAGTGCAAAAATGGAGGCTCTAGACCCTTCCAGAGCTGAGATATCAAAATTCAAAATTTCGACCCGAAAAAAAAAACGACAGTGTTACCCCTTTCGTTTTTTTCCATTTTTGGGCGAAAAATTAAGTTTCTCCAATCTTCTCAAAACTCTGGATTATGATAGAGGACTGTGAGACTTTGACCTGAGTGCAAAAATGGAGGCTCTAGACCCTTCTAGAGCTGAGATATCGAAACTCAAAATTTCGACCCGAAAAAAAAACGACAGTGTTACCCCTTTCGTTTTTTTCCATTTTCGGGCGAAAAATTAAGTTTCTCCAATCTTCTCAAAACTCTGGATTATGATAGAGGGCTGTGAGACTTTGACCTGAGTGCAAAAATTGAGGCTCTAGACCCTTCTAGAGCTGAGATATCGAAACTCAAAATTTCGACCCGAAAAAAAAAACGACAGTGTTACCCCTTTCGTTTTTTTTCATTTTCGGGCGAAAAATTAAGTTTCTCCAATCTTCTCAAAACTCTGGATTATGATAGAGGGCTGTGAGACTTTGACCTGAGTGCAAAAATGGAGGCTCTAGACCCTTCCAGAGCTGAGATATCAAAATTCAAAATTTCGACCCGAAAAAAAAACGACAGTGTTACCCCTTTCGTTTTTTTTCATTTTTGGGCGAAAAATTAAGTTTCTCCAATCTTCTCAAAACTCTGGATTATGATAGAGGGCTGTGAGACTTTGACCTGAGTGCAAAAATGGAGGCTCTAGACCCTTCCAGAGCTGAGATATCAAAATTCAAAATTTCGACCCGAAAAAAAAAAAACGACAGTGTTACCCCTTTCGTTTTTTTCCATTTTCGGGCGAAAAATTAAGTTTCTCCAACCTTCTCAAAACTCTGGATTATGATAGAGGGCTGTGAGACTTTGACCTGAGTGCAAAAATGGAGGCTCTAGACCCTTCCAGAGCTGAGATATCAAAATTCAAAATTTCGACCCGAAAAAAAAACGACAGTGTTACCCCTTTTGTTTTTTTTCATTTTCGGGCAAAAAATTAAGTTTCTCCAATCTTCTCAAAACTCTGGATTATGATAGAGGGCTGTGAGACTTTGACCTGAGTGCAAAAATGGAGGCTCTAGACCCTTCTAGAGCTGAGATATCAAAACTCAAAATTTCGATCCGAAAAAAAACGACAGTGTTACCCCTTTCGTTTTTTTTTCATTTTCGGGCGAAAAATTAAGTTTCTCCAATCTTCTCAAAACTCTGGATTATGATAGAGGGCTGTGAGACTTTGACCTGAGTGCAAAAATGGAGGCTCTAGACCCTTCCAGAGCTGAGATATCAAAATTCAAAATTTCGACCCGAAAAAAAAACGACAGTGTTACCCCTTTCGTTTTTTTTCATTTTCGGGCGAAAATTAAGTTTCTCCAATCTTCTCAAAAGTCTGGATTATGATAGAGGGCTGTGAGACTTTGACCTGAGTGCAAAAATGCAGGCTCTAGACCCTTCCAGAGCTGAGATATCAAAATTCAAAATTTCGACCCGAAAAAAAAACGACAGTGTTACCCCTTTCGTTTTTTTTCATTTTCGGGCGAAAAATTAAGTTTCTTCAATCTTCTCAAAAGTCTGGATTATGATAGAGGGCTGTGAGACTTTGACCTGAGTGCAAAAATGGAGGCTCTAGACCCTTCTAGAGCTGAGATATCGAAACTCAAAATTTCGACCCGAAAAAAAAACGACAGTGTTACCCCTTTCGTTTTTTTTCATTTTCGGGCGAAAATTAAGTTTCTCCAATCTTCTCAAAACTCTGGATTATGATAGAGGGCTGTGAGACTTTGACCTGAGTGCAAAAATGGAGGCTCTAGACCCTTCCAGAGCTGAGATATCAAAATTCAAAATTTCGACCCGAAAAAAAAACGACAGTGTTACCCCTTTCGTTTTTTTTCATTTTCGGGCGAAAAATTAAGTTTCTCCAATCTTCTCAAAACTCTGGATTATGATAGAGGGCTGTGAGACTTTGACCTGAGTGCAAAAATGGAGGCTCTAGACCCTTCCAGAGCTGAGATATCAAAATTCAAAATTTCGACCCGAAAAAAAAACGACAGTGTTACCCCTTTCGTTTTTTTTCATTTTCGGGCGAAAAATTAAGTTTCTCCAATCTTCTCAAAACTCTGGATTATGATAGAGGGCTGTGAGACTTTGACCTGAGTGCAAAAATGGAGGCTCTAGACCCTTCCAGAGCTGAGATATCAAAATTCAAAATTTCGACCCGAAAAAAAAACAACAGTGTTACCCCTTTCGTTTTTTTTCATTTTTGGGCGAAAAATTAAGTTTCTCCAATCTTCTCAAAACTCTGGATTATGATAGAGGGCTGTGAGACTTTGACCTGAGTGCAAAAATGGAGGCTCTAGACCCTTCCAGAGCTGAGATATCAAAATTCAAAATTTCGACCCGAAAAAAAAACGACAGTGTTACCCCTTTCGTTTTTTTTCATTTTCGGGCAAAAAATTAAGTTTCTCCAATCTTCTCAAAACTCTGGATTATGATAGAGGGCTGTGAGACTTTGACCTGAGTGCAAAAATGGAGGCTCTAGACCCTTCCAGAGCTGAGATATCAAAATTCAAAATTTCGACCAGAAAAAAACACCGACAGTGTTACCCCTTTCGTTTTTTTTTCATTTTCGGGCGAAAAATTAAGTTTCTCCAATCTTCTCAAAAGTCTGGATTATGATAGAGGGCTGTGAGACTTTGACCTGAGTGCAAAAATGGAGGCTCTAGACCCTTCCAGATCTGAGATATCAAAATTCAAAATTTCGACCCGAAAAAAAAACGACAGTGTTACCCCTTTCGTTTTTTTTCATTTTCGGGCGAAAAATTAAGTTTCTCCAATCTTCTCAAAAGTCTGGATTATGATAGAGGGCTGTGAGACTTTGACCTGAGTGCAAAAATGGAGGCTCTAGACCCTTCTAGAGCTGAGATATCGAAACTCAAAATTTCGACCCGAAAAAAAAACGACAGTGTTACCCCTTTCGTTTTTTTTCATTTTCGGGCGAAAATTAAGTTTCTCCAATCTTCTCAAAACTCTGGATTATGATAGAGGGCTGTGAGACTTTGACCTGAGTGCAAAAATGGAGGCTCTAGACCCTTCCAGAGCTGAGATATCAAAATTCAAAATTTCGACCCGAAAAAAAAACGACAGTGTTACCCCTTTCGTTTTTTTTCATTGTCGGGCGAAAAATTAAGTTTCTCCAATCTTCTCAAAACTCTGGATTATGATAGAGGGCTGTGAGACTTTGACCTGAGTGCAAAAATGGAGGCTCTAGACCCTTCCAGAGCTGAGATATCAAAATTCAAAATTTCGACCCGAAAAAAAAAAGACAGTGTTACCCCTTTCGTTTTTTTCCATTTTTGGGCGAAAAATTAAGTTTCTCCAATCTTCTCAAAACTCTGGATTATGATAGAGGACTGTGAGACTTTGACCTGAGTGCAAAAATGGAGGCTCTAGACCCTTCTAGAGCTGAGATATCGAAACTCAAAATTTCGACCCGAAAAAAAAACGACAGTGTTACCCCTTTCGTTTTTTATCATTTTCGGGCGAAAAATTTAGTTTCTCCAATCTTCTCAAAACTCTGGATTATGATAGAGGGCTGTGAGACTTTGACCTGAGTGCAAAAATGGAGGCTCTAGACCCTTCCAGAGCTGAGATATCAAAATTCAAAATTTCGACCCGAAAAAAAAAACGACAGTGTTACCCCTTTCGTTTTTTTCCATTTTCGGGCGAAAAATTAAGTTTCTCCAATCTTCTCAAAACTCTGGATTATGATAGAGGGCTGTGAGACTTTGACCTGAGTGCAAAAATTGAGGCTCTAGACCCTTCTAGAGCTGAGATATCGAAACTCAAAATTTCGACCCGAAAAAAAAAAACGACAGTGTTACCCCTTTCGTTTTTTTTCATTTTCGGGCGAAAAATTAAGTTTCTCCAATCTTCTCAAAACTCTGGATTATGATAGAGGGCTGTGAGACTTTGACCTGAGTGCAAAAATGGAGGCTCTAGACCCTTCCAGAGCTGAGATATCAAAATTCAAAATTTCGACCCGAAAAAAAAACGACAGTGTTACCCCTTTCGTTTTTTTTCATTTTTGGGCGAAAAATTAAGTTTCTCCAATCTTCTCAAAACTCTGGATTATGATAGAGGGCTGTGAGACTTTGACCTGAGTGCAAAAATGGAGGCTCTAGACCCTTCCAGAGCTGAGATATCAAAATTCAAAATTTCGACCCGAAAAAAAAAACGACAGTGTTACCCCTTTCGTTTTTTTCCATTTTCGGGCGAAAAAATAAGTTTCTCCAATCTTCTCAAAAGTCTGGATTATGATAGAGGGCTTTGAGACTTTGACCTGAGTGCAAAAATGGAGGCTCTAGACCCTTCCAGAGCTGAGATATCAAAATTCAAAATTTCGACCCGAAAAAAAAACGACAGTCTTACCCCTTTCGTTTTTTTTTCATTTTCGGGCGAAAAATTAAGTTTCTCCAATCTTCTCAAAAGTCTGGATTATGATAGAGGGCTGTGAGACTTTGACCTGAGTGCAAAAATGGAGGCTCTAGACCCTTCCAGAGCTGAGATATCAAAATTCAAAATTTCGACCCGAAAAAAAAACCACAGTGTTACCCCTTTCGTTTTTTTCCATTTTCGGGCGAAAAATTAAGTTTCTCCAATCTTCTCAAAAGTCTGGATTATGATAGAGGGCTGTGAGACTTTGACCTGAGTGCAAAAATGGAGGCTCTAGACCCTTCCAGAGCTGAGATATCAAAATTCAAAATTTCGACCTGAAAAAAAAAACGACAGTGTTACCCCTTTCGTTTTTTTTCATTTTCGGGCGAAAAATTAAGTTTCTCCAATCTTCTCAAAACTCTGGATTATGAAAGAGGGCTGTGAGACTTTGACCTGAGTGCAAAAATGGAGGCTCTAGACCCTTCCAGAGCTGAGATATCAAAATTCAAAATTTCGACCCGAAAAAAAAACGACAGTGTTACCCCTTTCGTTTTTTTTCATTTTCGGGCGAAAATTAAGTTTCTCCAATCTTCTCAAAAGTCTGGATTATGATAGAGGGCTGTGAGACTTTGACCTGAGTGCAAAAATGCAGGCTCTAGACCCTTCCAGAGCTGAGATATCAAAATTCAAAATTTCGACCCGAAAAAAAAACGACAGTGTTACCCCTTTCGTTTTTTTTCATTTTCGGGCGAAAAATTAAGTTTCTCCAATCTTCTCAAAACTCTGGATTATGATAGAGGGCTGTGAGACTTTGACCTGAGTGCAAAAATGGAGGCTCTAGACCCTTCCAGAGCTGAGATATCAAAATTCAAAATTTCGACCAGAAAAAAAAAACGACAGTGTTACCCCTTTCGTTTTTTTTCATTTTCGGGCGAAAAATTAAGTTTCTCCAATCTTCTCAAAAGTCTGGATTATGATAGAGGGCTGTGAGACTTTGACCTGAGTGCAAAAATGGAGGCTCTAGACCCTTCCAGATCTGAGATATCAAAATTCAAAATTTCGACCCGAAAAAAAAACGACAGTGTTACCCCTTTCGTTTTTTTTTCATTTTCGGGCGAAAAATTAAGTTTCTCCAATCTTCTCAAAACTCTGGATTATGATAGAGGGCTGTGAGACTTTGACCTGAGTGCAAAAATTGAGGCTCTAGACCCTTCTAGAGCTGAGATATCGAAACTCAAAATTTCAACCCGAAAAAAAAACGACAGTGTTACCCCTTTCGTTTTTTTTCATTTTCGGGCGAAAAATTAAGTTTCTCCAATCTTCTCAAAACTCTGGATTATGATAGAGGGCTGTGAGACTTTGACCTGAGTGCAAAAATGGAGGCTCTAGACCCTTCCAGAGCTGAGATATCAAAATTCAAAATTTCGACCCGAAAAAAAAAAACGACAGTGTTACCCCTTTCGTTTTTTTTTCATTTTCGGGCGAAAAATTAAGTTTCTCCAATCTTCTCAAAAGTCTGGATTATGATAGAGGGCTGTGAGACTTTGACCTGAGTGCAAAAGTGGAGGCTCTAGACCCTTCCAGAGCTGAGATATCAAAATTCAAAATTTCGACCCGAAAAAAAACCCACAGTGTTACCCCTTTCGTTTTTTTTAATTTTCGGGCGAAAAATTAAGTTTCTCCAATCTTCTCAAAAGTCTGGATTATGATAGAGGGCTGTGAGACTTTGACCTGAGTGCAAAAATGGAGGCTCTAGACCCTTCCAGAGCTGAGATATCAAAATTCAAAATTTCGACCCGAAAAAAAAACGACAGTGTTACCCCTTTCGTTTTTTTCCATTTTCGGGCGAAAAATTAAGTTTCTCCAATCTTCTCAAAAGTCTGGATTATGATAGAGGGATGTGAGACTTTGACCTGAGTGCAAAAATGGAGGCTCTAGACCCTTCCAGAGCTGAGATATCAAAATTCAAAATTTTGACCCGAAAAAAAAAACGACAGTGTTACCCCTTTCGTTTTTTTTCATTTTCGGGCGAAAAATTAAGTTTCTCCAATCTTCTCAAAACTCTGGATTATGATAGAGGGCTGTGAGACTTTGACCTGAGTGCAAAAATGGAGGCTCTAGACCCTTCCAGAGCTGAGATATCAAAATTCAAAATTTCGACCCGAAAAAAAAACGACAGTGTTACCCCTTTCGTTTTTTTTCATTTTTGGGCGAAAAATTAAGTTTCTCCAATCTTCTCAAAACTCTGGATTATGATAGAGGGCTGTGAGACTTTGACCTGAGTGCAAAAATGGAGGCTCTAGACCCTTCCAGAGCTGAGATATCAAAATTCAAAATTTCGACCCGAAAAAAAAAAAACGACAGTGTTACCCCTTTCGTTTTTTTCCATTTTCGGGCGAAAAATTAAGTTTCTCCAATCTTCTCAAAACTCTGGATTATGATAGAGGGCTGTGAGACATTGACCTGAGTGCAAAAATGGAGGCTCTAGACCCTTCCAGAGCTGAGATATCAAAATTCAAAATTTCGACCCGAAAAAAAAACGACAGTGTTACCCCTTTCGTTTTTTTCCATTTTCGGGCGAAAAATTAAGTTTCTCCAATCTTCTCAAAACTCTGGATTATGATAGAGGGCTGTGAGACTTTGACCTGAGTGCAAAAATGGAGGCTCTAGACCCTTCTAGAGCTGAGATATCAAAACTCAAAATTTCGATCCGAAAAAAAACGACAGTGTTACCCCTTTCGTTTTTTTTCATTTTCGGGCGAAAAATTAAGTTTCTCCAATCTTCTCAAAACTCTGGATTATGATAGAGGGCTGTGAGACTTTGACCTGAGTGCAAAAATGGAGGCTCTAGACCCTTCCAGAGCTGAGATATCAAAATTCAAAATTTCGACCCGAAAAAAAAACGACAGTGTTACCCCTTTCGTTTTTTTTCATTTTCGGGCGAAAAATTAAGTTTCTCCAATCTTCTCAAAAGTCTGGATTATGATAGAGGGCTGTGAGACTTTGACCTGAGTGCAAAAATGGAGGCTCTAGACCCTTCTAGAGCTGAGATATCGAAACTCAAAATTTCGACCCGAAAAAAAAACGACAGTGTTACCCCTTTCGTTTTTTTTCATTTTCGGGCGAAAATTAAGTTTCTCCAATCTTCTCAAAACTCTGGATTATGATAGAGGGCTGTGAGACTTTGACCTGAGTGCAAAAATGGAGGCTCTAGACCCTTCCAGAGCTGAGATATCAAAATTCAAAATTTCGACCCGAAAAAAAAACGACAGTGTTACCCCTTTCGTTTTTTTCCATTTTTGGGCGAAAAATTAAGTTTCTCCAATCTTCTCAAAACTCTGGATTATGATAGAGGACTGTGAGACTTTGACCTGAGTGCAAAAATGGAGGCTCTAGACCCTTCTAGAGCTGAGATATCGAAACTCAAAATTTCGACCCGAAAAAAAAACGACAGTGTTACCCCTTTCGTTTTTTTCCATTTTCGGGCGAAAAATTAAGTTTCTCCAATCTTCTCAAAACTCTGGATTATGATAGAGGGCTGTGAGACTTTGACCTGAGTGCAAAAATTGAGGCTCTAGACCCTTCTAGAGCTGAGATATCGAAACTCAAAATTTCGACCCGAAAAAAAAAACGACAGTGTTACCCCTTTCGTTTTTTTTCATTTTCGGGCGAAAAATTAAGTTTCTCCAATCTTCTCAAAACTCTGGATTATGATAGAGGGCTGTGAGACTTTGACCTGAGTGCAAAAATGGAGGCTCTAGACCCTTCCAGAGCTGAGATATCAAAATTCAAAATTTCGACACGAAAAAAAAACGACAGTGTTACCCCTTTCGTTTTTTTTCATTTTTGGGCGAAAAATTAAGTTTCTCCAATCTTCTCAAAACTCTGGATTATGATAGAGGGCTGTGAGACTTTGACCTGAGTGCAAAAATGGAGGCTCTAGACCCTTCCAGAGCTGAGATATCAAAATTCAAAATTTCGACCCGAAAAAAAAAAAACGACAGTGTTACCCCTTTCGTTTTTTTCCATTTTCGGGCGAAAAATTAAGTTTCTCCAATCTTCTCAAAACTCTGGATTATGATAGAGGGCTGTGAGACTTTGACCTGAGTGCAAAAATGGAGGCTCTAGACCCTTCCAGAGCTGAGATATCAAAATTCAAAATTTCGACCCGAAAAAAAAACGACAGTGTTACCCCTTTTGTTTTTTTTCATTTTCGGGCAAAAAATTAAGTTTCTCCAATCTTCTCAAAACTCTGGATTATGATAGAGGGCTGTGAGACTTTGACCTGAGTGCAAAAATGGAGGCTCTAGACCCTTCTAGAGCTGAGATATCAAAACTCAAAATTTCGATCCGAAAAAAAACGACAGTGTTACCCCTTTCGTTTTTTTTCATTTTCGGGCGAAAAATTAAGTTTCTCCAATCTTCTCAAAACTCTGGATTATGATAGAGGGCTGTGAGACTTTGACCTGAGTGCAAAAATGGAGGCTCTAGACCCTTCCAGAGCTGAGATATCAAAATTCAAAATTTCGACCCGAAAAAAAAACGACAGTGTTACCCCTTTCGTTTTTTTTCATTTTCGGGCGAAAATTAAGTTTCTCCAATCTTCTCAAAAGTCTGGATTATGATAGAGGGCTGTGAGACTTTGACCTGAGTGCAAAAATGCAGGCTCTAGACCCTTCCAGAGCTGAGATATCAAAATTCAAAATTTCGACCCGAAAAAAAAACGACAGTGTTACCCCTTTCGTTTTTTTTCATTTTCGGGCGAAAAATTAAGTTTCTTCAATCTTCTCAAAAGTCTGGATTATGATAGAGGGCTGTGAGACTTTGACCTGAGTGCAAAAATGGAGGCTCTAGACCCTTCTAGAGCTGAGATATCGAAACTCAAAATTTCGACCCGAAAAAAAAAACGACAGTGTTACCCCTTTCGTTTTTTTTCATTTTCGGGCGAAAATTAAGTTTCTCCAATCTTCTCAAAACTCTGGATTATGATAGAGGGCTGTGAGACTTTGACCTGAGTGCAAAAATGGAGGCTCTAGACCCTTCCAGAGCTGAGATATCAAAATTCAAAATTTCGACCCGAAAAAAAAACGACAGTGTTACCCCTTTCGTTTTTTTTCATTTTCGGGCGAAAAATTAAGTTTCTCCAATCTTCTCAAAACTCTGGATTATGATAGAGGGCTGTGAGACTTTGACCTGAGTGCAAAAATGGAGGCTCTAGACCCTTCCAGAGCTGAGATATCAAAATTCAAAATTTCGACCCGAAAAAAAAACGACAGTGTTACCCCTTTCGTTTTTTTTTCATTTTCGGGCGAAAAATTAAGTTTCTCCAATCTTCTCAAAACTCTGGATTATGATAGAGGGCTGTGAGACTTTGACCTGAGTGCAAAAATGGAGGCTCTAGACCCTTCCAGAGCTGAGATATCAAAATTCAAAATTTCGACCCGAAAAAACAACAACAGTGTTACCCCTTTCGTTTTTTTTCATTTTTGGGCGAAAAATTAAGTTTCTCCAATCTTCTCAAAACTCTGGATTATGATAGAGGGCTGTGAGACTTTGACCTGAGTGCAAAAATGGAGGCTCTAGACCCTTCCAGAGCTGAGATATCAAAATTCAAAATTTCGACCCGAAAAAAAAACGACAGTGTTACCCCTTTCGTTTTTTTTCATTTTCGGGCAAAAAATTAAGTTTCTCCAATCTTCTCAAAACTCTGGATTATGATAGAGGGCTGTGAGACTTTGACCTGAGTGCAAAAATGGAGGCTCTAGACCCTTCCAGAGCTGAGATATCAAAATTCAAAATTTCGACCAGAAAAAAACACCGACAGTGTTACCCCTTTCGTTTTTTTTTCATTTTCGGGCGAAAAATTAAGTTTCTCCAATCTTCTCAAAAGTCTGGATTATGATAGAGGGCTGTGAGACTTTGACCTGAGTGCAAAAATGGAGGCTCTAGACCCTTCCAGATCTGAGATATCAAAATTCAAAATTTCGACCCGAAAAAAAAACGACAGTGTTACCCCTTTCGTTTTTTTTCATTTTCGGGCGAAAAATTAAGTTTCTCCAATCTTCTCAAAAGTCTGGATTATGATAGAGGGCTGTGAGACTTTGACCTGAGTGCAAAAATGGAGGCTCTAGACCCTTCTAGAGCTGAGATATCGAAACTCAAAATTTCGACCCGAAAAAAAAACGACAGTGTTACCCCTTTCGTTTTTTTTTCATTTTCGGGCGAAAATTAAGTTTCTCCAATCTTCTCAAAACTCTGGATTATGATAGAGGGCTGTGAGACTTTGACCTGAGTGCAAAAATGGAGGCTCTAGACCCTTCCAGAGCTGAGATATCAAAATTCAAAATTTCGACCCGAAAAAAAAACGACAGTGTTACCCCTTTCGTTTTTTTTCATTGTCGGGCGAAAAATTAAGTTTCTCCAATCTTCTCAAAACTCTGGATTATGATAGAGGGCTGTGAGACTTTGACCTGAGTGCAAAAATGGAGGCTCTAGACCCTTCCAGAGCTGAGATATCAAAATTCAAAATTTCGACCCGAAAAAAAAAGACAGTGTTACCCCTTTCGTTTTTTTCCATTTTTGGGCGAAAAATTAAGTTTCTCCAATCTTCTCAAAACTCTGGATTATGATAGAGGACTGTGAGACTTTGACCTGAGTGCAAAAATGGAGGCTCTAGACCCTTCTAGAGCTGAGATATCGAAACTCAAAATTTCGACCCGAAAAAAAAACGACAGTGTTACCCCTTTCGTTTTTTATCATTTTCGGGCGAAAAATTTAGTTTCTCCAATCTTCTCAAAACTCTGGATTATGATAGAGGGCTGTGAGACTTTGACCTGAGTGCAAAAATGGAGGCTCTAGACCCTTCCAGAGCTGAGATATCAAAATTCAAAATTTCGACCCGAAAAAAAAAACGACAGTGTTACCCCTTTCGTTTTTTTCCATTTTCGGGCGAAAAATTAAGTTTCTCCAATCTTCTCAAAACTCTGGATTATGATAGAGGGCTGTGAGACTTTGACCTGAGTGCAAAAATTGAGGCTCTAGACCCTTCTAGAGCTGAGATATCGAAACTCAAAATTTCGACCCGAAAAAAAAAAACGACAGTGTTACCCCTTTCGTTTTTTTTCATTTTCGGGCGAAAAATTAAGTTTCTCCAATCTTCTCAAAACTCTGGATTATGATAGAGGGCTGTGAGACTTTGACCTGAGTGCAAAAATGGAGGCTCTAGACCCTTCCAGAGCTGAGATATCAAAATTCAAAATTTCGACCCGAAAAAAAAACGACAGTGTTACCGCTTTCGTTTTTTTTCATTTTTGGGCGAAAAATTAAGTTTCTCCAATCTTCTCAAAACTCTGGATTATGATAGAGGGCTGTGAGACTTTGACCTGAGTGCAAAAATGGAGGCTCTAGACCCTTCCAGAGCTGAGATATCAAAATTCAAAATTTCGACCCGAAAAAAAAACGACAGTGTTACCCCTTTCGTTTTTTTCCATTTTCGGGCGAAAAATTAAGTTTCTCCAATCTTCTCAAAAGTCTGGATTATGATAGAGGGCTGTGAGACTTTGACCTGAGTGCAAAAATGGAGGCTCTAGACCCTTCCAGAGCTGAGATATCAAAATTCAAAATTTCGACCCGAAAAAAAAACGACAGTCTTACCCCTTTCGTTTTTTTTTCATTTTCGGGCGAAAAATTAAGTTTCTCCAATCTTCTCAAAAGTCTGGATTATGATAGAGGGCTGTGAGACTTTGACCTGAGTGCAAAAATGGAGGCTCTAGACCCTTCCAGAGCTGAGATATCAAAATTCAAAATTTCGACCCGAAAAAAAAACCACAGTGTTACCCCTTTCGTTTTTTTCCATTTTCGGGCGAAAAATTAAGTTTCTCCAATCTTCTCAAAAGTCTGGATTATGATAGAGGGCTGTGAGACTTTGACCTGAGTGCAAAAATGGAGGCTCTAGACCCTTCCAGAGCTGAGATATCAAAATTCAAAATTTCGACCTGAAAAAAAAAACGACAGTGTTACCCCTTTCGTTTTTTTTCATTTTCGGGCGAAAAATTAAGTTTCTCCAATCTTCTCAAAACTCTGGATTATGAAAGAGGGCTGTGAGACTTTGACCTGAGTGCAAAAATGGAGGCTCTAGACCCTTCCAGAGCTGAGATATCAAAATTCAAAATTTCGACCCGAAAAAAAAACGACAGTGTTACCCCTTTCGTTTTTTTTCATTTTCGGGCGAAAATTAAGTTTCTCCAATCTTCTCAAAAGTCTGGATTATGATAGAGGGCTGTGAGACTTTGACCTGAGTGCAAAAATGCAGGCTCTAGACCCTTCCAGAGCTGAGATATCAAAATTCAAAATTTCGACCCGAAAAAAAAACGACAGTGTTACCCCTTTCGTTTTTTTTCATTTTCGGGCGAAAAATTAAGTTTCTCCAATCTTCTCAAAACTCTGGATTATGATAGAGGGCTGTGAGACTTTGACCTGAGTGCAAAAATGGAGGCTCTAGACCCTTCCAGAGCTGAGATATCAAAATTCAAAATTTCGACCAGAAAAAAAAAACGACAGTGTTACCCCTTTCGTTTTTTTTCATTTTCGGGCGAAAAATTAAGTTTCTCCAATCTTCTCAAAAGTCTGGATTATGATAGAGGGCTGTGAGACTTTGACCTGAGTGCAAAAATGGAGGCTCTAGACCCTTCCAGATCTGAGATATCAAAATTCAAAATTTCGACCCGAAAAAAAAACGACAGTGTTACCCCTTTCGTTTTTTTTCATTTTCGGGCGAAAAATTAAGTTTCTCCAATCTTCTCAAAACTCTGGATTATGATAGAGGGCTGTGAGACTTTGACCTGAGTGCAAAAATTGAGGCTCTAGACCCTTCTAGAGCTGAGATATCGAAACTCAAAATTTCAACCCGAAAAAAAAACGACAGTGTTACCCCTTTCGTTTTTTTTCATTTTCGGGCGAAAAATTAAGTTTCTCCAATCTTCTCAAAACTCTGGATTATGATAGAGGGCTGTGAGACTTTGACCTGAGTGCAAAAATGGAGGCTCTAGACCCTTCCAGAGCTGAGATATCAAAATTCAAAATTTCGACCCGAAAAAAAAAAACGACAGTGTTACCCCTTTCGTTTTTTTTTCATTTTCGGGCGAAAAATTAAGTTTCTCCAATCTTCTCAAAAGTCTGGATTATGATAGAGGGCTGTGAGACTTTGACCTGAGTGCAAAAATGGAGGCTCTAGACCCTTCCAGAGCTGAGATATCAAAATTCAAAATTTCGACCCGAAAAAAAACCCACAGTGTTACCCCTTTCGTTTTTTTTAATTTTCGGGCGAAAAATTAAGTTTCTCCAATCTTCTCAAAAGTCTGGATTATGATAGAGGGCTGTGAGACTTTGACCTGAGTGCAAAAATGGAGGCTCTAGACCCTTCCAGAGCTGAGATATCAAAATTCAAAATTTCGACCCGAAAAAAAAACGACAGTGTTACCCCTTTCGTTTTTTTCCATTTTCGGGCGAAAAATTAAGTTTCTCCAATCTTCTCAAAAGTCTGGATTATGATAGAGGGATGTGAGACTTTGACCTGAGTGCAAAAATGGAGGCTCTAGACCCTTCCAGAGCTGAGATATCAAAATTCAAAATTTTGACCCGAAAAAAAAAACGACAGTGTTACCCCTTTCGTTTTTTTTCATTTTCGGGCGAAAAATTAAGTTTCTCAAATCTTCTCAAAACTCTGGATTATGATAGAGGGCTGTGAGACTTTGACCTGAGTGCAAAAATGGAGGCTCTAGACCCTTCCAGAGCTGAGATATCAAAATTCATAATTTCGACCCGAAAAAAAAACGACAGTGTTACCCCTTTCGTTTTTTTTCATTTTCGGGCGAAAAATTAAGTTTCTTCAATCTTCTCAAAAGTCTGGATTATGATAGAGGGCTGTGAGACTTTGACCTGAGTGCAAAAATGGAGGCTCTAGACCCTTCTAGAGCTGAGATATCGAAACTCAAAATTTCGACCCGAAAAAAAAACGACAGTGTTACCCCTTTCGTTTTTTTCCATTTTCGGGCGAAAAATTAAGTTTCTCCAATCTTCTCAAAACTCTGGATTATGATAGAGGGCTGTGAGACTTTGACCTGAGTGCAAAAATTGAGGCTCTAGACCCTTCTAGAGCTGAGATATCGAAACTCAAAATTTCGACCCGAAAAAAAAAACGACAGTGTTACCCCTTTCGTTTTTTTTCATTTTCGGGCGAAAAATTAAGTTTCTCCAATCTTCTCAAAACTCTGGATTATGATAGAGGGCTGTGAGACTTTGACCTGAGTGCAAAAATGGAGGCTCTAGACCCTTCCAGAGCTGAGATATCAAAATTCAAAATTTCGACCCGAAAAAAAAACGACAGTGTTACCCCTTTCGTTTTTTTTCATTTTTGGGCGAAAAATTAAGTTTCTCCAATCTTCTCAAAACTCTGGATTATGATAGAGGGCTGTGAGACTTTGACCTGAGTGCAAAAATGGAGGCTCTAGACCCTTCCAGAGCTGAGATATCAAAATTCAAAATTTCGACCCGAAAAAAAAAAAACGACAGTGTTACCCCTTTCGTTTTTTTCCATTTTCGGGCGAAAAATTAAGTTTCTCCAATCTTCTCAAAACTCTGGATTATGATAGAGGGCTGTGAGACTTTGACCTGAGTGCAAAAATGGAGGCTCTAGACCCTTCCAGAGCTGAGATATCAAAATTCAAAATTTCGACCCGAAAAAAAAACGACAGTGTTACCCCTTTTGTTTTTTTTCATTTTCGGGCAAAAAATTAAGTTTCTCCAATCTTCTCAAAACTCTGGATTATGATAGAGGGCTGTGAGACTTTGACCTGAGTGCAAAAATGGAGGCTCTAGACCCTTCCAGAGCTGAGATATCAAAATTCAAAATTTCGACCCGAAAAAAAAACGACAGTGTTACCCCTTTCGTTTTTTTCCATTTTCGGGCGAAAAATTAAGTTTCTCCAATCTTCTCAAAACTCTGGATTATGATAGAGGGCTGTGAGACTTTGACCTGAGTGCAAAAATGGAGGCTCTAGACCCTTCTAGAGCTGAGATATCAAAACTCAAAATTTCGATCCGAAAAAAAAAAAACGACAGTGTTACCCCTTTCGTTTTTTTTCATTTTCGGGCGAAAAATTAAGTTTCTCCAATCTTCTCAAAACTCTGGATTATGATAGAGGGCTGTGAGACTTTGACCTGAGTGCAAAAATGGAGGCTCTAGACCCTTCCAGAGCTGAGATATCAAAATTCAAAATTTCAACCCGAAAAAAAAACGACAGTGTTACCCCTTTCGTTTTTTTTCATTTTCGGGCGAAAATTAAGTTTCTCCAATCTTCTCAAAAGTCTGGATTATGATAGAGGGCTGTGAGACTTTGACCTGAGTGCAAAAATGCAGGCTCTAGACCAGCCTTTCTCAAAGTGGGTGCCGCGGCACACTGGGGTGCCCCCTAGCTGTGTCAGGGGTGCCGCCAAAAAATTACGTAGGCTAAAAAAAATGTGAAAAAAAAAAAACCCAGAAAAAAAAAAACAGCTGACATTTCATATATAAATATATTTGAATTTACATTCTTCTTTTTAAACATATGAACATATTAATAAAATTGTAAATTCATTTTAGATAAACATATAAAATTAATCATAAAAAAATCCGTCTCACAAGACCGAAGCAAGACACACACAACTTGACGCAAGTGACGCAATCCATAGCAACGCGTTATAGCAACACCTCAGACTGACAGAAACGTAAAAATAAACGTGAATTTAGGCCACTTTAGTTACAGCATTATGGATCGTTTTTTGAAAAGAAAATCCCCACAAGAGCCGGGGATTTTTATTTTATTTTATCTGCATCCTGCACTTCATTTGAGTTCTCCTGGTCTGGATTTGTTATTGGGTTCTTGTATTGGGCGGTCCACCTCTTACGGTTTTATGGCATTTGTGTCTCTGATTAATTACTTTGTGAATTACTTTGCAAACCTGTGTTTTTAAAGGTGCTATAAAGTTTTTATTATTATTGTTATTTACAGTTCATATTATGCTCTGTTCATTACTGTTCTGTCTAACTAAACAAGACATTTGCATTTAAATTTGGGTTATGCAGTGTTTTTAAATTATATTTTACACTGGGGTGCCTTGAGATTTTATGCACTTTTGAAAGGTGCCCTGACTGAAAAAAGTTTGAGAAAGGCTGCTCTAGACCCTTCCAGAGCTGAGATATCAAAATTCAAAATTTCGACCCGAAAAAAAAACGACAGTGTTACCCCTTTCGTTTTTTTTCATTTTCGGGCGAAAAATTAAGTTTCTTCAATCTTCTCAAAAGTCTGGATTATGATAGAGGGCTGTGAGACTTTGACCTGAGTGCAAAAATGGAGGCTCTAGACCCTTCTAGAGCTGAGATATCGAAACTCAAAATTTCGACCCGAAAAAAAAACGACAGTGTTACCCCTTTCGTTTTTTTTCATTTTCGGGCGAAAATTAAGTTTCTCCAATCTTCTCAAAACTCTGGATTATGATAGAGGGCTGTGAGACTTTGACCTGAGTGCAAAAATGGAGGCTCTAGACCCTTCCAGAGCTGAGATATCAAAATTCAAAATTTCGACCCGAAAAAAAAACGACAGTGTTACCCCTTTCGTTTTTTTTCATTTTCGGGCGAAAAATTAAGTTTCTCCAATCTTCTCAAAACTCTGGATTATGATAGAGGGCTGTGAGACTTTGACCTGAGTGCAAAAATGGAGGCTCTAGACCCTTCCAGAGCTGAGATATCAAAATTCAAAATTTCGACCCGAAAAAAAAACGACAGTGTTACCCCTTTCGTTTTTTTTCATTTTCGGGCGAAAAAATAAGTTTCTCCAATCTTCTCAAAACTCTGGATTATGATAGAGGGCTGTGAGACTTTGACCTGAGTGCAAAAATGGAGGCTCTAGACCCTTCCAGAGCTGAGATATCAAAATTCAAAATTTCGACCCGAAAAAAAAACAACAGTGTAAAACCCCTTTCGTTTTTTTTCATTTTCGGGCAAAAAATTAAGTTTCTCCAATCTTCTCAAAACTCTGGATTATGATAGAGGGCTGTGAGACTTTGACCTGAGTGCAAAAATGGAGGCTCTAGACCCTTCCAGAGCTGAGATATCAAAATTCAAAATTTCGACCAGAAAAAAACACCGACAGTGTTACCCCTTTCGTTTTTTTTTCATTTTCGGGCGAAAAATTAAGTTTCTCCAATCTTCTCAAAAGTCTGGATTATGATAGAGGGCTGTGAGACTTTGACCTGAGTGCAAAAATGGAGGCTCTAGACCCTTCCAGATCTGAGATATCAAAATTCAAAATTTCGACCCGAAAAAAAAACGACAGTGTTACCCCTTTCGTTTTTTTTCATTTTCGGGCGAAAAATTAAGTTTCTCCAATCTTCTCAAAAGTCTGGATTATGATAGAGGGCTGTGAGACTTTGACCTGAGTGCAAAAATGGAGGCTCTAGACCCTTCTAGAGCTGAGATATCGAAACTCAAAATTTCGACCCGAAAAAAAAACGACAGTGTTACCCCTTTCGTTTTTTTTCATTTTCGGGCGAAAATTAAGTTTCTCCAATCTTCTCAAAACTCTGGATTATGATAGAGGGCTGTGAGACTTTGACCTGAGTGCAAAAATGGAGGCTCTAGACCCTTCCAGAGCTGAGATATCAAAATTCAAAATTTCGACCCGAAAAAAAAACGACAGTGTTACCCCTTTCGTTTTTTTTCATTGTCGGGCGAAAAATTAAGTTTCTCCAATCTTCTCAAAACTCTGGATTATGATAGAGGGCTGTGAGACTTTGACCTGAGTGCAAAAATGGAGGCTCTAGACCCTTCCAGAGCTGAGATATCAAAATTCAAAATTTCGACCCGAAAAAAAAAAGACAGTGTTACCCCTTTCGTTTTTTTCCATTTTTGGGCGAAAAATTAAGTTTCTCCAATCTTCTCAAAACTCTGGATTATGATAGAGGACTGTGAGACTTTGACCTGAGTGCAAAAATGGAGGCTCTAGACCCTTCTAGAGCTGAGATATCGAAACTCAAAATTTCGACCCGAAAAAAAAACGACAGTGTTACCCCTTTCGTTTTTTATCATTTTCGGGTGAAAAATTTAGTTTCTCCAATCTTCTCAAAACTCTGGATTATGATAGAGGGCTGTGAGACTTTGACCTGAGTGCAAAAATGGAGGCTCTAGACCCTTCCAGAGCTGAGATATCAAAATTCAAAATTTCGACCCGAAAAAAAAAACGACAGTGTTACCCCTTTCGTTTTTTTCCATTTTCGGGCGAAAAATTAAGTTTCTCCAATCTTCTCAAAACTCTGGATTATGATAGAGGGCTGTGAGACTTTGACCTGAGTGCAAAAATTGAGGCTCTAGACCCTTCTAGAGCTGAGATATCGAAACTCAAAATTTCGACCCGAAAAAAAAACGACAGTGTTACCCCTTTCGTTTTTTTTCATTTTCGGGCGAAAAATTAAGTTTCTCCAATCTTCTCAAAACTCTGGATTATGATAGAGGGCTGTGAGACTTTGACCTGAGTGCAAAAATGGAGGCTCTAGACCCTTCCAGAGCTGAGATATCAAAATTCAAAATTTCGACCCGAAAAAAAAACGACAGTGTTACCCCTTTCGTTTTTTTTCATTTTTGGGCGAAAAATTAAGTTTCTCCAATCTTCTCAAAACTCTGGATTATGATAGAGGGCTGTGAGACTTTGACCTGAGTGCAAAAATGGAGGCTCTAGACCCTTCCAGAGCTGAGATATCAAAATTCAAAATTTCGACCCGAAAAAAAAACGACAGTGTTACCCCTTTCGTTTTTTTCCATTTTCGGGCGAAAAATTAAGTTTCTCCAATCTTCTCAAAAGTCTAGATTATGATAGAGGGCTGTGAGACTTTGACCTGAGTGCAAAAATGGAGGCTCTAGACCCTTCCAGAGCTGAGATATCAAAATTCAAAATTTCGACCCGAAAAAAAAACGACAGTCTTACCCCTTTCGTTTTTTTTTCATTTTCGGGCGAAAAATTAAGTTTCTCCAATCTTCTCAAAAGTCTGGATTATGATAGAGGGCTGTGAGACTTTGACCTGAGTGCAAAAATGGAGGCTCTAGACCCTTCCAGAGCTGAGATATCAAAATTCAAAATTTCGACCTGAAAAAAAAACCACAGTGTTACCCCTTTCGTTTTTTTCCATTTTCGGGCGAAAAATTAAGTTTCTCCAATCTTCTCAAAAGTCTGGATTATGATAGAGGGCTGTGAGACTTTGACCTGAGTGCAAAAATGGAGGCTCTAGACCCTTCCAGAGCTGAGATATCAAAATTCAAAATTTCGACCTGAAAAAAAAAATGACAGTGTTACCCCTTTCGTTTTTTTTCATTTTCGGGCGAAAAATTAAGTTTCTCCAATCTTCTCAAAACTCTGGATTATGAAAGAGGGCTGTGAGACTTTGACCTGAGTGCAAAAATGGAGGCTCTAGACCCTTCCAGAGCTGAGATATCAAAATTCAAAATTTCGACCCGAAAAAAAAACGACAGTGTTACCCCTTTCGTTTTTTTTCATTTTCGGGCGAAAATTAAGTTTCTCCAATCTTCTCAAAAGTCTGGATTATGATAGAGGGCTGTGAGACTTTGACCTGAGTGCAAAAATGCAGGCTCTAGACCCTTCCAGAGCTGAGATATCAAAATTCAAAATTTCGACCCGAAAAAAAAACGACAGTGTTACCCATTTCGTTTTTTTTCATTTTCGGGCGAAAAATTAAGTTTCTCCAATCTTCTCAAAACTCTGGATTATGATAGAGGGCTGTGAGACTTTGACCTGAGTGCAAAAATGGAGGCTCTAGACCCTTCCAGAGCTGAGATATCAAAATTCAAAATTTCGACCAGAAAAAAAAAACGACAGTGTTACCCCTTTCGTTTTTTTTCATTTTCGGGCGAAAAATTAAGTTTCTCCAATCTTCTCAAAAGTCTGGATTATGATAGAGGGCTGTGAGACTTTGACCTGAGTGCAAAAATGGAGGCTCTAGACCCTTCCAGATCTGAGATATCAAAATTCAAAATTTCGACCCGAAAAAAAAACGACAGTGTTACCCCTTTCGTTTTTTTTCATTTTCGGGCGAAAAATTAAGTTTCTCCAATCTTCTCAAAACTCTGGATTATGATAGAGGGCTGTGAGACTTTGACCTGAGTGCAAAAATTGAGGCTCTAGACCCTTCTAGAGCTGAGATATCGAAACTCAAAATTTCAACCCGAAAAAAAAACGACAGTGTTACCCCTTTCGTTTTTTTTCATTTTCGGGCGAAAAATTAAGTTTCTCCAATCTTCTCAAAACTCTGGATTATGATAGAGGGCTGTGAGACTTTGACCTGAGTGCAAAAATGGAGGCTCTAGACCCTTCCAGAGCTGAGATATCAAAATTCAAAATTTCGACCCGAAAAAAAAAACGACAGTGTTACCCCTTTCGTTTTTTTTTCATTTTCGGGCGAAAAATTAAGTTTCTCCAATCTTCTCAAAAGTCTGGATTATGATAGAGGGCTGTGAGACTTTGACCTGAGTGCAAAAATGGAGGCTCTAGACCCTTCCAGAGCTGAGATATCAAAATTCAAAATTTCGACCCGAAAAAAAACCCACAGTGTTACCCCTTTCGTTTTTTTTAATTTTCGGGCGAAAAATTAAGTTTCTCCAATCTTCTCAAAAGTCTGGATTATGATAGAGGGCTGTGAGACTTTGACCTGAGTGCAAAAATGGAGGCTCTAGACCCTTCCAGAGCTGAGATATCAAAATTCAAAATTTCGACCCGAAAAAAAAACGACAGTGTTACCCCTTTCGTTTTTTTCCATTTTCGGGCGAAAAATTAAGTTTCTCCAATCTTCTCAAAAGTCTGGATTATGATAGAGGGATGTGAGACTTTGACCTGAGTGCAAAAATGGAGGCTCTAGACCCTTCCAGAGCTGAGATATCAAAATTCAAAATTTTGACCCGAAAAAAAAAACGACAGTGTTACCCCTTTCGTTTTTTTTCATTTTCGGGCGAAAAATTAAGTTTCTCAAATCTTCTCAAAACTCTGGATTATGATAGAGGGCTGTGAGACTTTGACCTGAGTGCAAAAATGGAGGCTCTAGACCCTTCCAGAGCTGAGATATCAAAATTCATAATTTCGACCCGAAAAAAAAACGACAGTGTTACCCCTTTCGTTTTTTTTTCATTTTCGGGCGAAAAATTAAGTTTCTCCAATCTTCTCAAAACTCTGGATTATGATAGAGGGCTGTGAGACTTTGACCTGAGTGCAAAAATGGAGGCTCTAGACCCTTCCAGAGCTGAGATATCAAAATTCAAAATTTCGACCCGAAAAAAAAAACGACAGTGTTACCCCTTTCGTTTTTTTTTCATTTTCGGGCGAAAAATTAAGTTTCTCCAATCTTCTCAAAAGTCTGGATTATGATAGAGGGCTGTGAGACTTTGACCTGAGTGCAAAAATGGAGGCTCTAGACCCTTCCAGAGCTGAGATATCAAAATTCAAAATTTCGACCCGAAAAAAAAAACGACAGTGTTACCCCTTTCGTTTTTTTTAATTTTCGGGCGAAAAATTAAGTTTCTCCAATCTTCTCAAAAGTCTGGATTATGATAGAGGGCTGTGAGACTTTGACCTGAGTGCAAAAATGGAGGCTCTAGACCCTTCCAGAGCTGAGATATCAAAATTCAAAATTTCGACCCGAAAAAAAAACGACAGTGTTACCCCTTTCGTTTTTTTCCATTTTCGGGCGAAAAATTAAGTTTCTCCAATCTTCCCAAAAGTCTGGATTATGATAGAGGGCTGTGAGACTTTGACCTGAGTGCAAAAATGGAGGCTCTAGACCCTTCCAGAGCTGAGATATCAAAATTCAAAATTTTGACCCGAAAAAAAAAACGACAGTGTTACCCCTTTCGTTTTTTTTCATTTTCGGGCGAAAAATTAAGTTTCTCAAATCTTCTCAAAACTCTGGATTATGATAGAGGGCTGTGAGACTTTGACCTGAGTGCAAAAATGGAGGCTCTAGACCCTTCCAGAGCTGAGATATCAAAATTCAAAATTTCGACCCGAAAAAAAAACGACAGTGTTACCCCTTTCGTTTTTTTTCATTTTCGGGCGAAAAATTAAGTTTCTCCAATCTTCTCAAAACTCTGGATTATGATAGAGGGCTGTGAGACTTTGACCTGAGTGCAAAAATGGAGGCTCTAGACCCTTCCAGAGCTGAGATATCAAAATTCAAAATTTGGACCCGAAAAAAAAAACGACAGTGTTACCCCTTTCGTTTTTTTTCATTTTCGGGCGAAAAATTAAGTTTCTCCAATCTTCTCAAAAGTCTGGATTATGATAGAGGGCTGTGAGACTTTGACCTGAGTGCAAAAATGGAGGCTCTAGACCCTTCCAGAGCTGAGATATCAAAATTCAAAATTTCGACCCGAAAAAAAACGACAGTGTTACCCCTTTCGTTTTTTTTCATTTTCGGGCGAAAAATTAAGTTTCTCCAATCTTCTCAAAAGTCTGGATTATGATAGAGGGCTGTGAGACTTTGACCTGAGTGCAAAAATGGAGGCTCTAGACCCTTCCAGAGCTGAGATATCAAAATTCAAAATTTCGACCCGAAAAAAAAACGACAGTGTTACCCCTTTCGTTTTTTTTCATTTTCGGGCGAAAAATTAAGTTTCTCCAATCTTCTCAAAAGTCTGGATTATGATAGAGGGCTGTGAGACTTTGACCTGAGTGCAAAAATGGAGGCTCTAGACCCTTCCAGAGCTGAGATATCAAAATTCAAAATTTTGACCCGAAAAAAAAAACGACAGTGTTACCCCTTTCGTTTTTTTTCATTTTCGGGCGAAAAATTAAGTTTCTCAAATCTTCTCAAAACTCTGGATTATGATAGAGGGCTGTGAGACTTTGACCTGAGTGCAAAAATGGAGACTCTAGACCCTTCCAGAGCTGAGATATCAAAATTCAAAATTTCGACCCGAAAAAAAAACGACAGTGTTACCCCTTTCGTTTTTTTTTCATTTTCGGGCGAAAAATTAAGTTTCTCCAATCTTCTCAAAACTCTGGATTATGATAGAGGGCTGTGAGACTTTGACCTGAGTGCAAAAATGGAGGCTCTAGACCCTTCCAGAGCTGAGATATCAAAATTCAAAATTTCGACCCGAAAAAAAAAACGACAGTGTTACCCCTTTCGTTTTTTTTCATTTTCGGGCGAAAAATTAAGTTTCTCCAATCTTCTCAAAACTCTGGATTATGATAGAGGGCTGTGAGACTTTGACCTGAGTGCAAAAATGGAGGCTCTAGACCCTTCCAGAGCTGAGATATCAAAATTCAAAATTTCGACCCGAAAAAAAAAACCGACAGTGTTACCCCTTTCGTTTTTTTTCATTTTCGGGTGAAAAATTAAGTTTCTCCAATCTTCTCAAAACTCTGGATTATGATAGAGGGCTGTGATACTTTGACCTGAGTGCAAAAATTGAGGCTCTAGACCCTTCCAGAGCTGAGATATCGAAACTCAAAATTTCGACCCGAAAAAAAAACGACAGTGTTACCCCTTTCGTTTTTTTTCATTTTCGGGCGAAAAATTAAGTTTCTCCAATCTTCTCAAAACTCTGGATTATGATAGAGGGCTGTGAGACTTTGACCTGAGTGCAAAAATGGAGGCTCTAGACCCCTTCCAGAGCTGAGATATCAAAATTCAAAATTTCGACCTGAAAAAAAAACGACAGTGTTACCCCTTTCGTTTTTTTCCATTTTCGGGCGAAAAATTAATTTTCTCCAATCTTCTCAAAAGTCTGGATTATGATAGAGGGCTGTGAGACTTTGACCTGAGTGCAAAAATGGAGGCTCTAGACCCTTCCAGAGCGGAGATATCAAAATTCAAAATTTCGACCCGAAAAAAAAACGACAGTGTTACCCCTTTCGTTTTTTTTCATTTTCGGGCGAAAAATTAAGTTTCTCCAATCTTCTCAAAACTCTGGATTATGATAGAGGGCTGTGAGACTTTGACCTGAGTGCAAAAATGGAGGCTCTAGACCCTTCCAGAGCTGAGATATCAAAATTCAAAATTTCGACCCGAAAAAAAAAACGACAGTGTTACCCCTTTCGTTTTTTTTCATTTTCGGGCGAAAAATTAAGTTTCTCCAATCTTCTCAAAACTCTGGATTATGATAGAGGGCTGTGAGACTTTGACCTGAGTGCAAAAATTGTTATCAGAATCCCGATAATGACATGGATCCATCACAACATGTCTTCATATTAGGGACTGAAGTGAGTGTTGGCAGTCAGGTGCTGGAGGAGTGGAGGAACGGATGTGAAGAGGACACAATCAGCGCCAACACGCACTCATTCACATAAACACTGCTGGGCTTATTACACACATCACAGGGCTCCAGACTGCGACCAAAATTTGAGACTGTGCGACTGAATTTTACATCCAATCGCACATGTGCGACCAGTAAATTTGCCACACGTTAAACGCATGGTAAAGCGTGGAAGGGATGAGTCAATGAATCCGTGACAAGAATAGCGCGCGTAAACGTTTGGGAAGGAGACGGAGACAAATATCACAACCTGATGTGCGTCTGAGCAATCAGCGATCTATCGACTCGTTAGTCGTTACCTAGCAGCGAATGCAAACAAAATGAAAGCGGAACGAAAATACGCCACTCATGTATGATTAGGACCGTGGAGCAGCAGCTGCGATCCGAACCATAAAGCCTCGAACTTGCCAGTCGCGGGCCGATCTCGCTCACGCAACTACTGTTACTAGGAGATCCAGTGAAGAAATCCATTGAATTCGCCTCAGAATTAATAACATCAACACCACGAGATCCAGTGAGAAACACTCCGATTCGGCGCAGAGTTCTGTTATCAGATCAAACAGCGCTGACGTGGAAACCAGGAGAAATACTTATAGAAGGCTTTCAGTCCACAAATCAGCCTAACAGAACCATGGAATTAGGCTAATGTAGTAAGTTAACTCTAACCATAAATATGATAATGTGTAAGAAATAGTCAAATGCTTACAAGTAGCCTACTACACATCTTTTCCCAGCACTTCAATAATATCATATATAAATGTTTTTTTGTTTTTTTTTTATGTGATTACCAACGCATTTTTTGGTCAACCTTTAAAGATTGTCCTAAAAAGAAAAAATTTAAGATGTTGGAAAACTCTTATTTAAACACTTAAAAAATAATAATACCATTGTAAACAGTAGGATGTTTATTGGCTATTTTCACTCCATGTACATATTTTCACTACTTTTATTAATTAATATTAAGACATTATAAATGATAATAACTAAAGTTAATTTCATCTACACCCTAAATTAAGCTTAGTGATTTATTGTCAGTGCTACCAGAATTTTTTTTTTTTTTTTTGTAGAACTCGCTGTGAGTTCTCATTTGAGGTGATGCTGCCCTCAACTTTGGGTCTGGAGCCCTGTGAAGTTAAAATAAAACAGCATATCATAATGTTAAGTCTATTTATTATTAAAGAATTTGTCAGTATTATAGTTATTTTGGGGGAAATTTGAATAATTGCATTGCAAGCTGAGTGTGCCCCTAAATTTTCTGCTTGCGCTCCTAAAATTTTCAGTCAGGGGCAACAGCGCTCCTAGTAAAAAAAGTTAGTCTGGAGCCCTGCATCACTGATCTGGCACTGCACTACTGTGTACTAGAACAGAAGTAGGTGCACACGCACAAACACACAAACACACAAACACACAAACACACACACACACACACACACACACACACACACACACACACACACACACACACACACACACACACACACACACACACACACACACACACACACACACACACACACACACACACACACACACACACACACACACACACACACACACACACACACACACACACACACACACACACACACACACACACACACACACACACACACACACACAGTGTGTGAATCTCAACAAAACCAGATCCTGGTCACACTTCACCCCAAAATATAAAGCAGGAAATATAAAGACTTAGACCTGAGTGCAAAAATGGAGGCTCTGGACCCTTCCAGAGCTGAGATATTTATTATGGCATAAATGCTACGTGGGATCTCAATATCTCGGCTCTGGAAATGTCTAGAGACTCAGAGACTTAGACCTGAGACTCAGAGCTGAGATATTGAGATCCCACATAGCATTTATGCCCTTAAATATCTCAGCTCTGGAAGGGTCTAGAGCCTCCATTTTTGCACTCAAGTCTAAGTCTCATGGCCCTCTATCAGAATCCAGAGTTTTGAGAAGATTGGAGAAACTCAATTTCTCAGCGCTAAAAAAAATAAATAAATTAAAAAAAAAATAAATGTAAAAAAATAAACGAAAGGGACACTGTCGTTATCTTTTTTGGTCGAAATTTGGAGTTTCTCTGATCTTCTTGAAACTCTGGATTCTGATAAGGGCCATACTTGCCGACAGGTCAGGGTGTTATCGCGTGCAAATCGCGGGGGATTAGCAGACGATGAACACTTGCCAATCTGTTAGTATGAAAGAGCCAACAACGCAGCGAAAACGCTCGCAGACGCCTCGCAGAGCCCAGAAAAATATCTAGCCTGCTAGATATCCAGAGCCGTAGCGCAACTCAACCTCAGGGATGTCATGAGTGCAGCCAATCATAGCAATGCATGGGTTGAGGACACCAGGTAAATCTTTGTTTTTCTTTTCTTTTTTGCATTTTTTTTTTCTCAGAGCAGATTGTCGCACAAACAGTGTGCAGCACTAGTTTCTGTCTGACATCCGCATGTTGCCTTCTCTTCTTTACTGGGTATTGGCGCACATGCAGTTTCGTGTCATTTCTGGTTTGTTTTATTGCTTGGTTTTTCTTGACAAAACATATTGTAGACAAGATAGAATCGTTGGGTGTTGGGAGTTGTGAACTCGTTATTTATTTGATTATTTTCAGGATTTAGACCATACCATAGTAGGCTGAAACAGCTCTCATTAGTGTCAAAAATGATTTGCTCTTATCATCCAATCGTGGTTGTATCTTTATGTAGTGCGTTGTCAACTCATGTAGTGAGTTACCTCCTGTTGTGGATCAATCACGTTGTGTTCTGTGGTGTGAACAGCTAACAACTTGAACACTCCTGATTTTACTCAGAGCAAGTCATGTAGAGTGAACTGCACAGTTTTAAAATTATGTAGTGTGAACAAGGCTTAACCGTCACTTCTATGGCAATTTTTTTTTTAAATGTAATGTAAATCATATTTATCTCCGCCAAGGAGGCTATGGTTTTGATGGAGTTTGTTAGCAAAATAACTCAGAGTTATGAACAGATTTCAACTAAATTTTAACCCTTGTGCATCAATTAAAAAAAGTTACACATAGGTAAAAAGAGGACGAAAATGTCCATGTCAAAAAACTGTCATAAAAATGTGATGCTTTGGAGCACAGACTTAAGTTTCATTTTTAAGGTATCATTTTAAAGACCCTTTGCAGATTATTGCTGAAGTAAAAAATTAATAATAAGTAAATAAAAAAAAGTTATATAGGTATAAGTTTATGAAAATTATTTATAAAAAATATTTTATATAAAATATATATTTTATAAATCAGGTTGAACTCAAAACTGCAATAAAATCAAAGCCATAAATCTAAATAGGTTGTGTTCCAAAGTTGAGGTTGATATCTCAAAAAATGAGCTTTCAGTAACAGTTTGTTTGGGCGTAGTAAAATATTTTCCCCATTGGGTGCCAGCAAAACCCCACTGGTGCTCACAGTGATTGGATTTGAATTTGCAGTTTTTCTCTCTCAGTATTATAAACACACACATGCACACACACACATATTTTTTTATAACACACATACTAACCACACTCTGACATCCATACCAACACACCCACACAAATATTGTTGCATAATTTATCCAGTTGGCTCTATAGTATGCAGAAGCAGAAAACAGGAATAAAGTGATGTTTGTTTTACAGGCCAAACTTAAAAAAAAGGCATCATCTGATAAAAAAATAGTAAAAAATAAAAATTTGAATCCTTGCCATCAGAATGAAAGCCTCTTAACAAAGATTGCATAATTTTATAGTTAACTGAACCGGGGATTAAAAATGGAAGTTTTAATGGGTTTCAATGGGGACATTTTTGTCCAAAAGGTGCTGAGAGGGAGTATTTTTTGTACCTAATGTATTTTTTGTAACCTAATTTTTTTAAGAAAATGGCGGTGAAATAATAAAATTCCAATAAAAATACACACCTGTGCCAAGTTTTTTGCAGTTAGCTTTAACATAGGCAAAGTGATCAAAAAAACAAAACTGAAAAGGACAAAAATGTCCATAAGGATGCACAAGGGTTACGGAAATGTTGATAATGGGAAAAGGAACAGATGATTACATTTTGTTGGTGATCGGTTGAAGAAAAGTGGATCAAATAATACACAATGCCGGGAAATCCAAGCTGCTTGGCGGAGGTCTGTTTTCCAAGAGCTTTTCTAGTTCAAATATATGTGTACCTGTGAGAAACTCCTTCTGTAACGCTCCTGTATCAAGGCCCGCCTCCCCAATGAACCTGATTTTTAACCGACTAGTAGGCAATGCCTTCTTTTGTTGCTTCCATCGAGCAAGGCCCCACTCCACCAGATGGGATATTGATACAGTGAGAGGAAATTCTTCCTCATTGTTAACAGCAGCAGAGATGGCCTGCAGGACACCAAGGCTGAGGAAGAAATAAATGCCTGTTAGGCAGTGTGATTCTGGAAAGTGTGTATTGTTAGGTTAGAGGTCAAACTGTGGTGTATGTATGTGATTTATTCTTTCTCTATTGTGTGTTAGTATTTGCATATTTGTGTCATTTACCTTTTCGTTGCTTCTGTAGGGTCATATCTTACAGGTAATCCCTGGATTCTTTGACATGATATGAGGTACTTGGCCCCAAAAGTTTGAGAGCCTTAGGTTATTCACTGTTGAAGGAGACTATAGAAGCGTACAAACCTAGAAATTCTCATCTTTTGTTCTGAAGATGAAGAAGTTGAAGGAATGAAGTCAGCTTTGCTGAAATGACAAAACGAGTATGAAGTTAAGAGTGAAACCCATATCCTCTGACCTTAGCTGTAAAAATGTGTACAATAAACTCAGTACAGAAGCCACATAATAAAAGTTTACTTTATAGAAAAGTTGAATTTAAAGTTGAATTTAAACTTTTTAATTTAAACTTTTTGAGAGAAATAAATTGTTATGGTCAGGACTAACTGATCAATAAAATCATATAGCAACAGAAAAAAAAAAAAAAAAAAAAAACTTGTGTACTGTTGAAAGTAAATGTATATCACACACAGCACAGTCAGCCTTTATGGTAACAGCTCAGTCAATTTAAACGTATTAAATCCAACTGGTCAATACATTAGTCCATTGGTGGAAAGACTGACGCTTGGAGGGATATCACAAATATCTCACTAAAATGCTACAAAATCTTGACATTTTTATATTGACTAAATTGTGCTAAGATTCTGTTACCGCTCTTCACACTGTTACCTCTCTTGCATGTTCCTCCAGGTCATCGGGAGGAAAATTATGGCCACAGATTGGGCACATGGTCTGCAACTGGAATCACTTAAATGTTTAACATTAAAAGGTGGAGACAATAATACCTCAAAAATAAACACTCCACATCACAACATTCCTGTCTTTGAGGACACAAAAAACACATCTTCCTCCGTAGGCTGTCAGGAGGAATAAAAAATTGAAAAAGAAATTGTGACATGATTGCATATGTGTTGTTACTCATATTCAACAGATGTTTTTGCATAAACTGTTCATTGACTGACACAGCCTCATTGCAAATATAGCTTAACTACCTTAAATCCACATCACATAAGGTGGAACTGGCCACTATACAAGTTATGACAAAATTCAACTGTAATGTTGAGCCTCCTCTTTGTTCTCTTAAGACGTTGTATTCAAGCTTAATGGTTTCCCAACATTATCCATACAATGGGTTTATCCACACCTCAAGCACACCTCAAGTGGATAAGTATCTGAAGGCTTGCATGTTTCAACATGCAGCGCTAGGATTTGCAATGGATAGCTGGTGTGACAGGAGTGGCACCTTTGTCATACTAGAGAAGGACCTGGAGTCAGGAGGCAGTGGTTGAGTGTCTATCCTCCTGTACGGAGCAATACAGCTTAGAGCTCCGGACGTCACGTGACCTACTCTGTTTAAACCGCCATATTGGCAGGCAAGGCGGTCAGGGACCGGGACGTGAATGAATGACGGCAGCTTTAGTTTCAAGGCAACAGAGTTCACAGCACACTTTAATTCAAAAATACATATAATCTATGTATAATCTATGTAGATCTATAATGCCCCCGGGTGCTTTTCATGTTTATTGATAAAGGAACTGATAATTTTCCTGAAAGTAATAGGAGGAAGAAGAGCTAGTCAGCCTCCACAGAACATACAATCTTTTTATTTATTTTATTTTTCGTGCAATTTATGAGGGGGAAAAAAAAAAATTTAACGGACATGACAGTTCTCCATTATAGACCGATGTGAACGTGACTTTAAAGAAAGGCTGTGCTTTCTGAAGTCTGTGAAAGTTTTAAAGTAGCCTAATTGTATCTTATACAATTCCCATCTTATTTTAATAAATGTTTCATCAACCAATTGCCTTGGTGAAATAAATAAGACGTAAATGTAGAAGACGATAGAAAAGAAACAGATGCCGGCAGGTGAACTGGACTTTCATAGGCTAAATAAACCGAAACTCACCGTAAATGTTGCTAGGCTACTTGCCTCACAAACCTTATAAAATGTATAGAAAGCGTGATGTCAACTTTTAAAACAGAACATTTAAAAACGAAAAACATGATCTCTGCATGCTTACGTAATAATCCATATGAAATGTACGTGCATTTCTCTCTGGTGCGTTACTGTGAAGATCTCGAGTCAGCATCATCAACTTCATATCTTGAAGACGAAACTGACTAACAAAACCTTGTTTAATAATAAACAATTCAAATGTCTCCTTGCTATATTTGACATATTCATAATCATTAGCCTACCTTTGCCGGTTCTTTGCAGCTTTTAGATACCTTGGAGCGCCACCCTTGTTACATGAACGCACCATGGATCAGCACCAAAAACGTGATTTTTTTTAGCATTATCATTTTTTTTAATCTAAAATAAAAAAATCATGATACGAACCGAATTTTGGTATATTGTTACAGCTTTAGCAGGATGATTGTTACAGCCTTAGTCGTTTGTTGGTTGTAAAAAAATAAATAAAAAAATAAAAAGGCTATCTGAACATCTTTGCCAAGCACAAACCAGTACAGAAGTACTCAATAAATTATCGGGGAGGGTCATGCTTTTTTCACAATCGTTTGAGGGTCATAGAAAAATTAATTACTGGTGAAGGGAGTCTCTTCAAGTCTTTTTTGACTTTCCCAAATTTTTCCCAGACATGAAAATATCCTAATGATGCGTCATTAGTTGTCCATTGAAATAATCAATAAAAAAAAAAAATGAAAAACCGTTTATGGAAAGTGTGTGAAACATTGTGTTTTATGGGATAATGATAATATCTTTACTGACACTATTGTACAATTATTCTTTTATATCTTTATGGTGGGATTAAATGGATTAATCAACAGTTTAAACATTCCCCGAGTCATTTTGAAATTATATGGTTTTAAAATTTTAAATAGACTTTAAATCATTCAACCGCTATATCACAGCCGCTCTGGTGGCTGGCGCTCTCCTGATTTGCCTGCCAAAATGGCGGAGTTTAGATTGCGTGACGTCAGCTGCCGGAGCTCTATACTTGCAGTCTTCAAGATTAGCCCAGTATATCACTGTTCCCAGGAGACACCATATATAGTTTTCTAGAACCCCACCCACTTAACAAGAAAAGTTATTTAATAGTTGAACTCTATTGAAATGTGACAGTACTCATCACTCAAGATATTGATTCAAATTTTTTTATACCAAGATTAGATTGGCCATGGGTAAGTGTTCTATGTACCTGTTCCTTTGTAAATCAGCCAGCCCCCAGACACACTTTCCAGTTTTGGATAAAGATCTTTGAGGGTTGAACATACCTTCAAGAGTAATATACACTACCGGTCAATTATTTTAGATCAGTAAGATTTATGTTTTTAAATGAAGTCTCTTCTGCACACCAAGGCTGCTTTATTTGATGAAAAAAAAAAAAAGACAAACAGTATTATTGTGAAATATTATGACAATTTAAAATGACTGTTTTCTATTTTAACATATTTTAAAATGTAATCTGAAAGCTGAATTTAACATCATTACTGTTGCGGATTGCACATCAGTTTTCAGTGTCACATGATCCTTCAGAAATTATTCTAATATGCTGATTTTATGCTCAAAAAACATCACTTATTATTTATGTTGAAAACAGTCGTGTACCATTTCCCCCCCCCCAAAATTCTATGATGAATAGGAAGTTCAAAAGAAAAGCGTTTATTTAAAATATAATCTTTTCTAACATTATAAATGTCTTTACTGTAACTTTTGATCAATTTAACTCAAATAAAAGTATTTTCTAATTTCTTTCCCCTAAAAATAAAAAATAAAAAATTTTTAATGACCCCAAACTTTTGAATGGTAGTGATTAATGTTACAAAAGCTTTCCATTTCAGATCAATTCTGTTCTTTTGAACTTTCTTTTCATCAAAGAATCCTGAAATAAAAATGTAAAAAACTGTTTTCAACATGGATAATAATCATAAATGTTTCTTGAGCATCATATTATAATAATTTCTGTAGGATCATGCGACACTGAAGACTGGATTAATGATGCTGTAAATTCAGCTTTGATCACAGGAATAAATTACACTTCACTATATATTCACATAGAAGACCGGTGTTTTAAATTGTAATAATATTTCACAATATTACTGGGGTTTTTTTGGACCTGCGTCCCAAACCAGCTTGCAGATGGAAAACTTCTTCACTGCCTTTGGGAGTGCGCTCAACAATTTTGGGTAAGACATAAAATGTAACTTCTATCTCTTTGACTGGTGTGGAGTGGTTGGAAGGCCCTTGAACGTGCCGGCGCTTTCCCTTGGCTCCAAAAAGGGCAGGAAAAGACCGGTGATGATAATTTATTAATTTGAAATTACACAATACAAATACACATTTCACTAGCTATAGTTTGAGAATTTAAATTGATGAATGTAAGGGACGAGTCAGTTTGAAAATGAAACCAAATACAGTGAAGAACCTTGTCATTTCTGTGTGGACACTGGGTCGGCCAGCTCTCCCTCTTCCGTCTGCTAGAATGACATGCCGTGCACAGGAGATGCATCACATTATTTTATACATGAAGAGTTCAGATGCAAAAGCCTCTAAACGCCATTTGAAATTTTCTTCTAAAATGACCATTTTTATCAAGCTTGTATATTTAAGTACAGTAATTTCACTTAAATGACAATTAATAGGTAATCTTCATTGCCATTTAAGTGAAATTACTGAACTTAAATATACAAGCTTGATAAAAATGATAATTTCAGAAGAAAATTTCAAATGGCACTTAGAGGCTTTTGCATCTGAACTCTTCACATGTTAATCTGGGTGTGTGTGTGTGTGTCATCTTATTTGTTGCGAAACTAGACAACACCTTGGAGTCTCTGGGCCAATTTGATGTTGGGCACTGGGCCCAACGGGGGTAGCTCTGTATTGGGCACTGGACCCAACAGGACCAGGGGAAGGTGTTTCATTTGTGAGCAAATTTAGGAGGTGTCTTGCTGAATTGACTACTTCCGAGTTGTCTCCCTGTCAAAATATACAAATTCAGCAGTAGGTTGGAAAAGCTATACAATACATCAACTTAATAACCCATAAAACAATATAAATAATAATAAATATTACCAAATCAAAAATTACAAAGTGGGATGTTTTCCATATTCCAAAGAAAATATATTGCAAAAAGTTATTCAAGTAAATGGCTAGCTATATCAATATAAAACAAAATATTAACAAAATAGGCACTATATTTATAGACCACTATGGGCTATATGCACGCAGTTCCGCATTTGACGCAAGGATGCTCTACAGTTTCCGGTTGTGGAGATTAAAGCGGAGAAAAACCGAGGAAAACAGGATTATGGCAGAGTCTTCAAAATTTACTGTCCTCCCGTCTTTGAAACGAAACTTTCAATTATTTTATAATGTTTCCTAGGTGGCAACCACTTTATAATTTAGTGTGTTTTTTTAAGATCAAAAATAGTAATAATTTATAAATAAAAGGCATTTTTCCTAGACTGATTTTAGCCTCTGATTCGAACACTTTGTTTGAAGGGTTGTGTCTGCTGTGTGTAACCGGCCTCTGCTGTGATTGGCTGACATGCTTGCATATGAAATAGCTATGTATTACATGTGAAACTCTTTCAAATAATTTTACTACAGCTATTATAGGTTTTTACTATTACATCTATCGAGATTACTGAATCGTGAGATGTTTTTGAAGTATTCAGATCTCCCATCACATAAAGTGTTGCTGTGATGGGCATTGAGCAACAGATGACAGTCTGTTGATCGCGAGAATGAAGATATTATCATTGTAACGCAGTTTCTGCCTTCTCTGCTTTCACTAATGCAGACGCGATCATGTACATACAGTAAGAGCTATGTTGTGCAGTGTAACGTGCGTCATTAAATTCATTACGAGTTTGGCTAGTGTCGCTTTCTGTATATAATTTATTCACAATTTAATACAGAATTTATTCACAAGTTTCTTTTTTTCATCCTACTAAAAGAAACAATGTGAAGTTGATATTTTAGTCTCACTGGCTTGACTTACTGATGCATAAACAGTATTGAACGATTTTAAAGTGAAAGATTAACGTACCTGTCTGAACTTGAACAACAATTACACAGCTCGATCCGAGGCCAGCTCTTGGCAAGTTGAGGAAACAGTCGTCGGTGGAATGTTTGAAAATTTCCAGAGAAAATAAAATTAACCCATTGTTTCCATTGAGGCTCGGACGAAGGAACTAAAATATACTTTTGTGTTCATGTGTACATCCAAACACTGAGCAACTGCCATGCTTCGGCTGCGCAGCTCCGTCTCGTCTGTCATTGAACATGGGCTGGCATATGCAAATGTTTGGAGTTGTACATATTAATGATCCGAATCTATGTGGAGATTCGCCTGTTTTTCAGGGGTGTTTTTCAAAAACGAGATTTAAGTAAGAAGGAGAAAACAATGGTGTTTGAAACTCACTGTATGTCATGTCCATGTACTGAACTCTTGTTATTTAACTATGCCAAAATAAATTCAATTTCACATTCTAGGGCACCTTTAATATAATTTTAAAAAGAAGCATAAACACAACGAGGGGTGTCTGTTTTATCTGTTTTTGTGACTAACGTTTCTTTAGCATACCCATGGAGTATAAAATTCAATATACACAGTGGTGTAGTGGTGCCTGGAGAAGTGGGTATACTCTTAATTTATGCCCCCAATATTTTTTTTAAGCGACCCAGCAAAGGATGAACGCCCTGTGTTATAAACAGTGACATGTAAGACTACTAGTCTTGCATTAGTATTCAATATGCAAGACTATAGAATAGAGTATAATGAATACAATAGAACACATAGAATCAGTAGTAATCTTGCACATCAGGGCCGCACATATAGTTTTCTAAATACCCAGGTGCCAGGTCCCATAAATGTTATTGTTAGGGGGGTTCGGGGGCATGCCCCCCCGAGAAAATTTTGATTTTCCTGATCTCGAAATGAGCATTTTAAGGTGTTTTGATGGCCAAAAAAATGACAACAATAGCTTTAAAAGCATGAAGTTGCCTATTTGATCAGATTCTTAAACATGAGAATCAGTTCCAGTTTCAGCGACTTTTCTTTCCTAAATTAATCAATGTTTTTTGGACTAATCTGTTAATTTAATTAATGGTTCAATTGCTCACTCAAAAAGACAGTCACTTGTCGCCACCCTCTGGCTAAATGATGCAATTGGCGCAAACGCAGACAAGTCAAACACATTCGAAAAAATGTTATACAAATATATTTATACAATAATAATGGCAATATATTTAATAGGGTGCTTGTGTTGTTAAATTGAGCTTGTAATTTCCACTGCCTTTAATCAAACAGATTATTTCTGTCGGTCATTTAAAACGTCTATTGAAAAACAGACGTAAATTTGAGCTACTTGCATCTTATCTCGCACTGTCGTTAACTGAAGTGAAGCGTCGCGTTGGGATTCGCGCTCAGCTCGCGCTTCTATGAACAAAAATCCTGCATTCTTTGATTGGTCTCACGAGCATTTTGATATTGACGAGCAGGTGAGTGCTGAAGCAGATCAGATGAGAAGGTCAGTTATCGTCGCGATGGGAGAATCATTACAGCAACAAATTAGAGTTAATATTACGGGTACAACTCTAACGGGGTGTTTTTTTTATTCACGAAATTGGATTAGCAACTAAATGATGCGCATCAGAGGGGATTTAGAAGTGGGTATACGCAATGCCGACTGAAAAGGAAGTGGGTATACGCCGTATACCTGCGTATACCCTGCACTACACCACTGAATATACATTCTCAGTATTGCATTGGACTCTATGATCGGCGGAAGTTATCGAGCATCCTTAGACCTTCACCGGAAATACCGCAGTGCATAGAGCCTAGGGCTGGACGATTTTATCCCTTAAAAAAATCTGCGATTTTTTTTAATAAAAAACTCGGTTTACGATTCGATTTTTTTTTAATCAAGTAGAATTTCTATAACTCGATGTTGAACTGATAATAACTCTACTTAATACAACTTCATTATAAAGAAAAACAACAAATCCCAAAAAATATCATAGATGACAAAAATGCTATTATAAACTAGATTAATGGATAATTCAGCCGTAAAATTTAGTCTAGAAAAATCACAAGTGAAGTGCACAATATTGATACGAGACAAGTTCATTGCTCTTTGTATTGTACATTCAGGAAAAACAAGATAACAAAAATCAAAAGGATCAATTATTAGTCTGGTCCACTATACAATTGAGACATGTATCAAATGTATAACACAGCTGTTTAATGAGACAGCAACATATGATAGGTAGGACAGAACAAGTAAGGCTATTAATAATCTTTCATTAAGCAAAAGTATTATGATATGAAAGGCTCCAACACGTCGCGGCACAAATGCACATGCCGAGCGCTGAATGATGTGCTTGAAACAACATGGAGTCTATAGTAGGGATGTTCGCCAGCGTCATATGTGCCGTCACGAAATGGGCGTGGGCGCGAACTGGTTGGCAGAAAGAACCAAAACATATGCAGCAGTCTAGGCTGTGTGTTCGGTCAGCAAAATGATAATTCTTTGTACGAAAAAGCTAAAAGGAGATGTAAGGTAAAGCTTTTATATAACCAGGGTTCATGTTCTATGCCCGATCCATATCACCTGAGTGAGAATTGGAGCAAGAGCCCGAACACATGGCCAGATTTGACATTCGGCGACATCTACCTGTATCTCATAAACACGCCGTCTATGTTTACCAGAGAGTCAATGAAGGCGTACAAATCTTTAAATGATCATAATTATGAATATTACTTGTGTTAACTGGATAACTGGTAAATTTGTTACAACTAGAGTAAAATAGAGGTGTAATTTGTCCATGGGCTATATTTTGAATCAAAATTATCTTACCTCTGATATGGTCAACATATACGTAAAAATGTATCAAAGAAAATACAATAATTTCCCCTTAATCTATAAGGGTGTGTACACAGATGATACACTGACTGTAGAGTACCCAATCTTTGGGTTAAATTATGACTTTATAATACTGTGCGGCAAAGGGCCAATACTTTTCTGCCAACCAGAGCACATGTAACCGCGTCGTGATGTCACAGGCGAAGATCCCTATACATAGTTCCCACATGAGGCACAACATATGGGCATTTGCCGACCCGGCGCCTGCTGAGGGCAAAACATTAGAAGAAGCAATACGAGTTAAACGAAGTGAAATGAATTTCGCGCTAAAAAGTGAAAATGGTCATCTCCTGCTGGGTCAATGGATGATAAAATCGTGCCGGAGGTTCAGTTAAATTGGGATTTTACAGTATACCGTCATTAGACTCAATATGGATGTGAGAAGACTAAGGCCACATCCACACGAAGCCAGAGCTTTCCCCATCCGATATTTTTTCCCCCTTGTTCTAAAAAAAAAAAAAGTCCGTGAACACGGTGGCGTCTCGAAAAATATCTGCATCCACACGAAACCACTGAAACCGACTGAAAACGATGTAGTATATACCCCAGACCAGTATGTGGCGCCATAGAGATGCACTAAAAATGCGAGAAGACTTAGAGCATGCGCATAAAACCTTGCGCGCTGTAGGGGGTAAAATAAAACGCTATGAAATAATATTACACACAGTTGCTTATTTTTTTTTTTTTACCAAGAACTTTATTGAACAACCATAAATTGCCTGGTACAAAATAGGGAGTCACTATATTCGATTAGTTAGCAGACTCAGAAAGCTTGTCACAAACAACCGGCAAAAGTAAATGTGTCAAATATAGACATTTTAATTGTTTATTAATAAAATAATGTATTCTGTGTCATTCTAGACTGAAAAAAGGAAGTTGATGAAGCTGACTCGCCACTTTGCAGTATTGAACGCGCCCACGGAGTAGGCTAATGCACTTCATACGGATGAGGCTAAGAGAGAGTATCTGTTTCTTTTCGTTTTGAATTGTTGTTTGTCAATGTTGTTTAAACGTAGACATTTCAAGATTTCTATATATTTCAGAGTTACGGACTATTTATGAGACGAGCTCCAGTTCAAGAGCCATGCAAGTTATATCACGCCGGAACGTCCATGTCCTGATTATATTCTGCTATAGCCTATATTTGCTTCTTTTATTAAATTAACTGGTTGATGAAACATTTATTAAAATAAAGTTAAAATTTATTAAAAAACGAAATTCACTTCAAAGAAGGGCTTTATACAAACCAAAATTTAATGTGGTCAAAATTAGCTCTCCCGATATAGCCTTTGATGCATATGCATGCGGTTCACTTTTCATAGATTCAATAAACATTCACTTTACATAGATTCAATAAAAAAATATAACATATTTAAACATAAATATTAAACTAAATACATTTCTCTTTAATGGATACAACACGTACGCTTAACCTACAAGGAAATGTAATGTCGGAGTGGAACATTACAGGGGTGTGTTTTTTGAATAGCCAAAATAATCAAATAATTCCCATCGAACGTCGAATATTATTTTTGCTTTAAATCCCCATCCCTGAAATGTCTTTATCAGACAACAGAAGCAGCATACGAAAGAAAGTATAGGCCTAAAAAATAAAAACGCATTCAAGTAAATAATAAATAAAAGAATAGAAGAGGCTGAGAAGTTTCTGCCGCATTATATTATATTATTATTCAAGCAGTTCGGCAGTTGTTGTTGTCTGACTAGTCGACACGTGGGGTGATGACATCATCGTTTCACAAAATATACGGATTGGCCGTACACACGAAAACGCAAGGGTGTTTTCAGATTTTTCCACCTTGGGACCCGGTTTCAAAAAAAAGCGGTTTCTCTCTCCCAAAACGGCAGATCCGTGTGGATGAAACGCCAATACGTATAAAAATGTATACGTAGCAAAACGCGTCTTCGTGTGGACGGGGCCTAAGCTTTTGTCAGTGTAATTGCGAGTGTAAACAAACATACAAGTTAACACATTGCAGTTTAAATTATGTCCTGTACAAAAAAGGTATTAAAAACATACAAAACAACATTGTTTCCACTGTTTGATCTCACATTCAGCATTGCAATCTCAGATATGTCCCTAAAGAACCCGCGTATAATTTAGTTCGGCATTACATTAAGTTAATTCAATTGCACGAAGTTATATATTTTTATATTACCGAACCATGACGCCCCACATGCATATTACAGAAAGCACCGGGGCGGTGACTGTTTTAAGGGGAACATACGAATTAAGTTGTGCAGGCTATGGCTTTTAGCAGCATGCTACTTCTATGATGACTAAGTTACTTTTTCATTGAGCAATCACCAAACCAGCCCCACGGCAATCTGACCCCAGACAGCAAACTGACATTGAATCAACGTGGAAACGACGTCTCTCCTGACATTGAAACAACGTTGATTTGCTCATCGAATTAACGTTGAACCAACGTCAGACGCGGCATTCTTCAAAGCTAAATGAAATCGAAAATTGGTTTGCTTTCATAACGTTGAAACAACGCGTTGATTTCAAGTTGATTTTCCGTTAGTTTTGAAAGAATGACGCATCTGACGTTGGTTCAACGTTAATTCGATGAGCAAAACAATGTCAGATCAACGTTGTTTCGATGTCATATTTCCACGTTGATTCAATGTCAGTTTGCTATCTGGGACTGTACGCCTCCAGTGATTTCCAGGCTCGGAATTGCTATGTGTAAAAACTTCACCAATACCAGATAATGGTACACATGAAAATACTGTATCTGAGGCAAATCTGTATAACGTTAATCATTGCTCAGTGCTTCCTTCGTTAGGCTAACTTGGATCCACACCATTTATGAATGAAATTTTCGCATTGTACCTCTCTCTGCCTTGTTTTAATAGTCTCTTTATAATCTATTTCACTTTGTCTCTTCATGATTTTCAGAACAATATAAACAGAAATAAATATTTGTTTGTAAAATGACATTCTCTGATAATACTTTGTAAAAAGCTATGGTAAACACAGCAGTTTTGCCCTCAAAGATGGCGTCTCCGGGGAGGTCACGTGACACTGTTTTGCCTGTGGGAACTATGTATAGAATTTAATTAAACAAAACATCCAGCTTTCTTTCGAAGTGTAAATGTGCTATTTTGTGTTCTATTTCTAGGAATTTGCTAACTTACGCATTCAATTCAAATGAATAAGGTTAGTGCTTTGCTGTACAGTAATTGCCCTGAATTGTATGGCCTTACATTATGCTAGCACAAACACAGCGACTTACACGCTTACTTCTCTCTCACTCTCGCTCTCTCTCAGCAGCAGTAACGTTACTCTGACAATGACAACCACGAGGAGAAGTTATTGAAAAAACAAACAAAAAAACACTGAAGACATGACCAGTCTACTTAGCGGCGGCTCACACTAGTTTGCAACAGCATTTTCACCGGAGGAAGAGGCAAACGCTTAAAAATAATAAACACCAGGCAAAAATTGTTACCAGAGCTAGTAGGCTACCATAGGGTAGGCTACCATAAAAAAGTGGGATTTAACGTTACTGTGTTAGCATTAGCAACGTCGGGAGAAAGATTTAATTTCCCCCGTTTCTACAAAATAGCAACATTAACAACGTTAAACAAAAGATCGTTAGACCGTTAAAAAAAAAAAAAAAAAAAAAAAAAAAAGTCATTACCTTTGTCCCAGCCGAATCCATGGTGGTGGTCACTGGTCACGCCAGTCGGCCCGCAGCAGCACACCAGTTTCAGAATCCCGATTCCCAACGCCAGAACCGGAAGCAAGGGGCGGAGTTAGGTTCTAACCAACAACAGCGCCAGGCTCGTAAGTGAGGGGCGGATCTTAGGTTTGAAACCTAATAACACCACCTTACGTAATTTGGAGGGTATTTGGTATTTTTACACGTGAATCAGCTTTTTGAACATGAAACCTCTAGATACGTAGCCTATGTACTACATTACAGTAAGCATTTTAAAACATTGATTTTGTGTAATATAATTGAATAGTTTCAGTTATCCGTTTCATTGTATTATGAGTAGGCTTACTTCCTGATTATGATGGTGAAAAAATAATACTTGAAACTTATGGGCATTTTAATCATAATCGTGTAAAAATGTCTCATCAGAATAAAAATTAATCAAGCGTCAAGCAGTCATCCTACCAGCAGCGTCTCGGGTTGATTGATGCGCAGGGCATCCGAATTGCGTTGTATTTCTCTCTCATACCTCATAACTTCCAGTTACAAAGTTTTCCCCTTTCTTCAAAGCTGGAAAACCCTGCAAGCGACAAGCGCTGTTCTCATATTGTTTCGGCCTGTGTTTGGTCTCTAATGCGCTCTGAGTCTGAGGAATCAATCTTTATCAGGTGCGCTCGCAATTAGTTCGGCTTTTTCCGACAGATGCCGGATGACGTCACCCGGAAGACGGCGCTCTTCGTACCTTTCCGTAACACCATCTATGACAATCAATTCGGCAAAACCGAAAAAAAAAATCTCTTCATTAATTTCTCAAGTAATATTTACAATAAAAAATACGTGTTTGACTTCACAGTCATTTTTTACCTGCAATAAGAGATGTTATGCAAGGTCAGCAATAGTCTTCTGTGTGAAATAGAGTATTTTACTCTGAAGTTTATTTTGAAGCAACATATCTCTAGTAGGCCTACATTTTTTTTCTTTAAGTAGTCAAGTTCTATTTCTCCCCTGATTTCTATTTATTTTTCAAAATACTCTATTTTCTTCTTTTAAGGACTCATAGGGAACGAATTTCACCTGTGTCGTTTGTCACACATGCCTCATGCAACAAATAAAAAGGAAAAGTTGTCCACCTCTGTATCACTGCTTTGTACAGACTCCTCTGTAGGCCTTTCTATATGTGGACTCCTGTCAGGTGCAAGTGGGAAGAGTTATGCTCATAGATTTTTCTTCCTAAAAAACAAACAAAAAATTAAAGCTGCAAGCAGCGATGGGCGGGCCCTCGCACCTGTAGCGCGTTGGGGTGTGAGACGGCCGCGTTGCATATTGTACAGCTCAGCCGGTGCGGCTGTGAATTTGGTTCGCTGCTTCGGTAAAGGTCACTTCCTGTTGCCAGCAGGTGGCGCTATGACTTAGGGTGAATGTCAGCATGTAGATTTGTTCAGGGCAGGACTCTTGTCAAATGTGTAAAATTTCGTGCAGATCTGGGCATTTACAGCCAAGTTACTACAACTTCCTGTTTCATGGCGAATCATCGCCGCCACGGACACGCCCATTGAGGAAAACGCGCAGATAGCACAACTTTTCATCGTCAATGCCTTTAGAAGGCACAGTAGAAATTTGAAGTCGATCCGACTAAATCCCTAGGAGGATTCGTTAAAGTACGTAATGAGTAAATCATCCCAAAATGGCGGTAAAATTAGAAATGGCCGACTTCCTGTTGAGTTTAGGGCATTGCTCCAAGAGACTTTTCTGTGCGTGTGGACATGGTAGATGTACCACAGAAATTTCGTACATGTCGTTCAAAGGTGCGGCGGGGGCTGCTTCGTTAAAGGTCACTTCCTGTTGCCACTAGGTGGCGCTATGACTGAGGGTGAATGTCGGCATGTAGATTTGTTCAGGGCGGGACTCTTGTCAAATGTGTCAAATTTCGTGCAGATCTGGGCATTTACAGCCAAGTTACTACAACTTCCTGTTTCATGTCTTAAATATCATTGTGGGTTTCAAAAGATAATTGAAGAATAAACAGCTAAGATTTTAAGCATCCAATTTTGTAGAATGGCCCATATAGTCAACAAATTCAAACTTTGATGTCTACGTTGTGTAATCGGTTAAGAACAAATGTGCTGAAAATTTCGATATGCGTCAAGTTCAGTCTTGAAACTTCAGAGGGCGCAGGCTGATCGGTCCTTTGCATGCAATCTCTATTCATATCATACCGCATGGCATGGCACAAGATGATTGGCCTCTGCTGATCTTGAGCCAGTCATTTATTTAGTGCTCAACATTTAAATTGTCTGGTTCAGTGTTTGTTGCTTAGGATAGACCTACAGCACTGTACCCAACCCCCCAGTCCCACATTTTGTGACTATGGCCTTTACAAGTTATTGGCCAAGGCCAAACTGTGAAACATCTTTTTTTTCAGACTTTTGTTTCATAACATGGAGGTTTAACCATCACATCCTGTAAACATAAAACTGAGATAACGTACTAACTTTAACCTTGGTCATGTCAAGGCAGATTAACCGGTCAACAGCCACCCCTGTTACAAAAACAAAACAAAACAAACACACACACACACACACAAAAAAAAAACTTTTAACTATTATAAGAATTCTACTTCTATTACTTCCCTGACTTTTGCTTGACCAGCTCACTTTGAAGGCTTTTGATCATGGTGACGTGGATTTGCAATGAATCAATAATTATATGAATAATTTAAAGATGCTCTTATCTTTTAATACAATACTAATTAATACAATGCTAAATCATAAATCAGATGTACCTATGTACAATAACATACTGAAGTACTGCAATCGATTTAAATATTACATTGTGTTTAATTTGTCAGTACAGTTCAGTGATAATTCATTCATTAATCCACCTCTCCATAACAGAAAGACTATGACCCACATCACTGGTTTAAAGAGCCGCACGAGGTTTATGAGCAATGACTCTAAACCACTAGAAACTTGAGACATAGAAACAAAGAAAAGAGAAAAAAAGACAAAAAATATGCATATCCAACATCAATCAGTTGCTTTGAGTTTTTCATTTTATCAGTATCAAAGTGTTGCTAAAGTACACATGACTCATTTCCTGAACTTCACATAATGTAAGCTAAATAATTAGCTTATTTTTTACAATAAGCCGATAAGTTTACCACACATATAATTTAAATCATATATAATAGATTTACAAGTTATAATACACACAAATTACTTACAACATTAAAAGTGGTGTGTTCATTGGGTTTAAATGTTAGGAAGTCAGCTGAGTATGGTTTGAGAATGTGAATGTCACCTTTAAATAACACAAACACACTATAAACAGTATTATTTACACTCTAGAAATTAATTACATATTTTATGAGATGAGTCCAAGACGTTTCTTGATGAAATGAACCACAAGGCGCTGCGGTCTCTGCTGATATTCCAGAAGAGCATCATGAGGTGAAGAAATCTGATCTCCCTCAAACCTGTTCAGCAGAGTCACACACACCACTGCAGCTGCAAAAAAAAAAAAAAAATATCATGCCATTGACCACTTTGAAGTAGTTTTAAGGTAATTCAATGCTGCATAAAGTGAGGCATACAAAGCAGTACTACAAGGCAGGACTATGTGCTATACATAAGGGTTAATTCAAGCGAAGATACAGTTCTGTTGTAAGATCTTAGGCAGAATGTCCAAGACGGACATACACTGTAACCGTTGATCAATCATGCGTGCAGAGCGTCCTCGCAGCAATGCGATAATAGGATTCCTATTATTATTATTAGGGGCCAAGCACCGAAGGTGCAGAGGCACCTATTGTAGCTGTTAGCATTCCTATTATTATTATTACTATTCTTCGTTCTTCCGACTGGGAGTCTATGGCAGCCCATAACCACTTACAGGAAAGTTGTAACAGTTTAAAATTCTGAAAGAGGACAGTCCCAACATCAAATACACGAGTAATTACGCGGGTTTGTTTATTTTTTTTTAATCACTTTTACTCAAGAAATGCTAGCTGGCAACAAAGGATTCCATTCATTGTGCTAAGCTAAGCTAGCGCTGACCCTGTCAAACTAAAACAATGCATGCACTGAGACAAAAATGCATTTGCACACATATCTAAATGTAGGAAAGAATGAGAATAAGCAATATTTCAAAAAAAAAAAACGGTGGAGTGTTCATAGTGTTTTAACAACTCAGTTGAGGGATAGTAGCAATTATTCAACATTGGCTAAAAGCAAATCAAACTTGTAATCTTGTGTAAATAAATCATCTTTTTTTATATACTTCCATTATTAGTAGTGTTAATGATTTGGGGTTTGTTAAATGTTTTAATGTTTCATGTTTTTGGTTTGTGTTTTTTTTTTTTTTTTTTTTTTTGAAATCATTACTTAATCATGGAGAAGTTTTTATTGGTTATAATATACTGATGTATGTTTGATCAATTGTGGATAATTGCGATTTTTGCATGTTTTTATTTTAGGTTGCCATTTTAAAAGTTTGCAAGGTGGAACGGTTAGCCTGTTGAGATAAATCTGGCTTATTTAAAATGTATGACTGTTGATTGATGAGCACTATCTCTTATTTTTGTTTATCCCCCTAATAAGCAGCCCAAAGGCAACAGACAAAGGCGGTTCTCCGTTTCTACATTTTGTAAAAAAGAAAAAAGAACAAAGAAACATCATGCAATTTTTAACATGCAATGAAATCATTCCTATATGTCAATTTATATATCAGTCATGGTGGCTGTGTAAAATGACTCTGGTGTGTTATAGTAGTGTTGATGACAACAGACAATCTAAATTTCTGTACCTTTAAGATTGCAGACACGACACATGGCAGCAAAGACAGTGGATTCCATCTCAATGTTCCTGACGCCTGCCTCGTTGGCTTTCCTGAGATATTCAAATTTTTCTTCAGTGGAAAATGAGCACAGGGCACCATCCAGTCGCCCCTGACCTATACAGGAAAAGCAGGTTATGTATGTCACTATATGAAAAGAAATATCCTTTAAGTGTACTTCAAAAGCACATAAATCCATCGATCCATCTATTAATCGTATTTGAATGCTTGTTTGCGAGTACCCATGTTGTACTGTAAATACAGTCACGGTTAAAGCAGTTGTTAGGCAAGTCTGACATTTAAACTACGGTTATGGGTGACACACACAGTATAGCTGGTGAACAGATTTGGCATAACTACTTTACTTCATTGATACAACTATATTGTATATTTTAGTATGGCTAGAACACTGTATTGACCAATCAACATCCAGTGCCGAAACAATCAGGTTTTTTTGTATCGGATTTTTACATTCAGCAACTAACATTTCATTCAGTACATTTGATTGAGTTCATGCATTCACTGGGAATCAAACCTATCTTGGCATCACTAACAACATGCTGTACTGTTTAAGCTGTATACAGGACCAAACCCAGTATGGGCTAATAAATAAAACAAAGTATAAAAACATTGCAGTACCTTCGTAGAAGTCATGTGTGCACATTGTGTTTCCAATAACAGTAGGAATATCTGGAAGCTCTGAGGAATACTGCAGGAGCTCTTGGGCTACATCTTTATCCAGCTCTGTGCTCCTGATGATAACCTTGCCCAAAACCACCTGCTCAAACTGGGGCCTGAAGAAAGAGTCCACAGCTTTATCTGTGATCACTACGGTCCCTGCAGCCAGACCTGTGTGTTCAAACAAACAGCAAACATTTACTAGAAAGTTTTACTACTACAGTTTTAAATTTCATATGTAATGCTTTGATTCATTTTTGAGTCTTCACAATTGCCGTTAAAGTTCATCCATTTCCTCAGGGTGATGTATTTGTGCTTCATAACTCAATGATTCAATATTAAGCAGGAAGTACTCACCAACTCCACCTGACGTGCCAATGCGAAAGATGATGACATCACGACAACGAGCATGATAGAGCATTTTAATGAGCTCATGCAGCATGATGGAGATGGAGGGAACACCCATGCCATGCTGTCAGAGACAAAACGGAGGAGAATACATCAATTAATATGCAAGTGAAAAAATATAGCCCACTGCAGATTATGATTGATGCTAATGATTACACGTTTCATCCAATCAATAATTGTTGGAAGTATATAGCTTATGCATATATCTATACAATACATCTGACCACAAGTTCTCCACACACACACACACGGAGAGAGAGAGAGAGGGATCGATCATTAGCTCAGTAGTATTCACTGGCTTTGAGATAAATGTCAACTACCACTTGATAATATTTATCCTGTATACAGTGAAAGGCTCCTACAGTACATTAACCTACATCACATGATCTTCATAAAAAATTTCAAATCAATTTACAGGTATTTATGATGAATCATAAAGTGTCATAAGGATTTCAGACACTCACACTAATGGACAGCACAGGTCCCACTTTATACATGGAGTATCGGTCCGTTCCCTCACAGATATCTCTGATGTCTGCAATGTTTCCGGGCAGCTCCAGCTGCTCATGGATGAACTGGGCGAAAGATCTCATCCGATTGGGACTTCCGCCAACACAAACAAACTACAGAAGAAAAAAACATTGCTAAATGAATCACTTTCCAACCAAAAGTAACATTTTCCATTCAACTATCTGATGTTGCTTTTGTTTTGCTCTGTGTACTTTTTTTGTTTTGTTTTTTTCAAGATTTGTCCTTTACTGGTATAACATGTAGCTCAAGAAGTCTTAAATCACACAATTCAGATGTATAATTTCAGCTATTCTAAAATCTTGGTTTAATGGAGAAGAAGATAAGAGATCTAATTCATGGATCTAAAGCACCATGCCCTTTTTTGGAATAATACCCTTCTGTTGTATGTCAGTAATCCTTTAAATTAAAAGGTGTATTTACTTCCTGTAATATTTTTAATGGTAAAAGACAAGATATTCTATCAGAATATTTGAAGAGTTCAGATGCAAAAGCCTCTAAATGCCATTTGAAATTTTCTTCTAAAATGACCATTTTTATCAAGCTTGTATATTTAAGTTTAGTAATTTCACTTAAATGACAATTAATAGGTAATCTTCATTGCCATTTAAGTGAAATTACTGAACTTAAATGTACAAGCTTGATAAAAATGATCATTTTAGAAGAAAATTTCAAATGGCACTTAGAGGCTTTTGCATCTGAACTCTTCATTTCTTACCCTATAACTTGTGTTCAAACTGTTGTAATTGATTCAACAAAATAATTCTGGCTCAAATAAATATGAATTAATTTACCATTTTATTTTCCAAATTATAAATGAAAATATTGCACAATCAGATCCCCTTGGGATGATACAAGAGGATTTTGATTTTGTAATATTGACTGGCTGACTATACTGTACATCAACCATAATTTTCATCAATCATCCTCTAAAGACTAAAGACTATCTTTCTTCAAAAATTACATTTATCTGCCGTCTAAGGCTAGGGCTAAATTTGAAAATGCCATTATCGTTTCAAAACTCTCTCCATCCAAGGATTTTCATGCATTTACCAAATTGCTCGTCCACACTGAAACTTACTAATTATGTTAAAGTTATAACAAAAGCTCACTTAGATGATACCGAAAACCAAACACAATAAAGTTCTCATGCTATGCTCATATCACAATATTTTTATTAGCAAAATATACCACCCCTCAATGTTGCTTCCAGGTCGCAATCAATCGCTATTCCATGTATGGTCTTGCTATGGACAGCAATGTAACGCATCTGTCATTTTTGTAGTAATTGTAACATGAAGATTGAATAAAGTAACGTCTATTTTTAACAACATTATGAAAGTAAAAAGCCTAACTCATGTCTGGTTAGGACTTCTATACACACCTTCACATCCCCAAACATTTGGGGCAGGTCATGGGTCTTGGTGCCAAGGTTTAAGTGGTAGAGTATGTCCTCTTCCATGCTGTCCAGGTGAGGGTTTTTCACATACTCCACCTGTCTGTGACACATCACTGTTATTGCTGCTGACTAAGAAAATGTAGACTGTTAAACACAAATATTTCATATGTTTCGTATAACACATGACATTCATGAAGTCATCAAGATCAAGTGTAAAAAACAGCAAACGTAAAAACTGTTTTAATCAAAAAGTGTTTTACTTAAAAAAATGAGAAAAAATATGAAAAAAAAATAGTTATAAATAGATTGAAATCAATGACCAAAGCAATGTTTTCATTAAAATAGCTTTGCAAAGCAACAAGCCCATTTTCTCAATATCCTGACTATTTAGACATCAGAACCGAAACCCATGCAGTATATCCAAAGACCCCAAACATGAAGTCTTTACACATTCATCAACCAGATATTGTCAAGTTAATCTGTTAAAGATGTGTGCTTTCTGAGTAAATGAAAGTTATCTTACTGAATGTAACTGCTGTGTTCATTTCCAATGTTCAGTAAAATAGGTGCCATGATTGCAGTTCTCGATAATCTGCAAGAGAGCGGTAAATATAAATTCATTATATATTCACATATATAGGAAACAGAAACATGCAGAATTTATTCCATTTTTGTACCTGGCAGCAGTTGTATCTTTCAAGAAAATCCTTCAATCCTGTAGTTCTACTGCTAACTTTTACCCCTTTACTATGCAGACCTTTGCGTCATCAGGACTCTTGTAGAATAAAAATGTGTCTCACTAAGACAGGCTCTTATAAAGAGCTCAGTATTCTCTGATTGGCTATATAGGTAGGTGTAGCACCTGCTCCCTCTGTCTCCACATGGTTACTGATCTCCTTTCATATGTTAACAAATAGACTTATGCTCTACAGAGAGATGCAGGACTGCGCCAACATCAACACAGTTCAATAAACAGTCAAAGAAGTGTGTGCCTGGTTTGATGTACATGTGTATGTGTTTAGCTTATCTAAACATAGCTTACATAACTTTATCTTGTGTCCTGCACCTTCACCACCCCATCATCTGCTCCAACCCATCGATTGAAAATAAAGTTTTAAAATGTCTGTTTTGTAAATAAAAATAATGCGCATAGTTGTGTACATTGATAGATCATAAGGTGACTGCACCAGTGTTTGAATGAATAAGTTACAATCAATAGTGCTAGCAAAGCTAAATACTAAAATTTAATATTGTTCGTTAATTTAAGAAAATATTGACATTCAGTGCAGAGGGTGTGCAGTTCTGTGCAATTCACTGCAGTTCTTTAGTTCTGTTTAGTTTCAGTGTATTTTAGACTGGTTGCTCATTTGCCTGTGTTCATTTATTAATTCTAAGCCTGTTCTGCTTTCCATTGATTACTCCTGTGTATTTGAACCTTTAAAGGAGTAGTTCACTTTAAAAAACAAAACAAAACTTTTGCTGATAATTTACTCACCCCCATGTCATCCAAGATGTCCACGTCTTTCTTCAGTCGAAAAGAAATTAAGGTTTTTGATGAAAACATTCCAGCATTTTTCTCCATATATAATGCACTTTACTGGTAACCAAATGGTTCAAGGTCCAAAAGACCGTTTCAGTGCAAACTGCAAACTGTTCAAAGGGCTTTACGATGATGATGAATAAGGGTCGAAACGATTGGTCATTTAAAAAAAAAAAAAAGTTTTATAAGCTCAAATGGTCGCCTTGCTCTGTTCTGTGATGCGCGGTCGTGACTCTCCTGTTCGAATTCGTTCATCAAAATGAATGAATCTTTTTCCGGGTCAATTCATTCAATTCGTTCGTTGAATGAACCAAATGACACAAAAAGATTTGTTCATTTTGATGAAGGAGTTCGAACAGGAGAGTCACGAACGTGCATCACAGAACAGAGCAAGGCGACCATTTGAGATTATAAAACTTAAACTTTTTTTTTTTTTTTTTTTTTAAATGAGCGATCGTTTCGCTTATTCATCGTCTGGAAACGTTTAAATCCAACGCATTCTCGTTAGTTTGTTTGTAACGCTTCTTTCTTGGTGAATTGCACTACCACTAACCCCAGACAAGAACAAGATTTTTTTGAGCCACCCCCTTTATTGCCGGTGAGGAGGACATCACCAGCCGTTTCCCAAACGGCAGCACGGATTAGGAAAACTGATCATAAGACCAATTAAAAATTTCTTCTGAAAGACCTTACCATGATCTTCACTTTAGAATTAATTAATTTTGCATTATTCACATTAATTATGAATCTGTATTTAGTAGTTGAGATACATGAAAAAAAAATTTATTGATTAGATAGTGAACTATTACTTAATAATTTAATTATCACAGTTTCTTGTTATAGTTTTTCTGAATTGCTAAAACACATTTCTTGAAACCATCACTCACTTTCTCTATCTGAAAAATCAAACAATGCTTTCAGATCATACACAGCGAGTCAAAATTATAAACACAACAGATCATTCATTAGACATCACGTTAAAAATTGGAGAAAAAAAAATATTTTACAGAAAGAGTGATTTATTCGACAAATTGGTTTAGGTTATTGATAATTTTGTTCAGAGAATGGGGTTAAGTCTGATTTATCAATTCAGAAACACTGTAATACTTCTAGAATGTTCATGTCTATAGTTATTCATTAACAATGGAACAGAAATCTAAAGTGTTACCCAAATTTGTTGGCACAGAACAGATTATATATTAAACTCTTTCAGCCATAGAATAACCTTTATTTCTTAAAGCTACAACCTGGAAGATTTTTTTTTTTTTGTTAAAATGAACAAAATTCCATTGAGCAAGTAGATTAAAAACGAAGTGAAAAAACAAGATTTCTAAGATTTAAACACGTTGTTTAAATGGTATGTGTATATTTACCTCTATCTGCACACTGCACAGGGTTTTGCAACAGCTGTTCAATAGATTACACATTAAGTCAAAGCAAAAAAACACGAATTTGAAAAGCACACTGTGTACAGTAGGCCTACTCGTCACAATATCACCCTAGTTTGGACTTGTTTTCTGTTTTGCATCATTAGTGCCACTAGTGTCGTAGTTACTGATTTGACTTATCATCACTGTCAACTATGTATTAAAAGAAAGAACAGAGCCTCTGCTTTAAAAAAGTTTTTAATTCTAGCTTCATACATTTTTTTTTAATTAAAACTTAACTGTGGGTGAGATTCATAAAAAAAGCAACATTTTGAGAAAAAAAAAACTGAGAAAAATGCATTTTTGTCAAAGACAGCAGGTTGGATTCAGCATGGTGATCAAAACATAGATGGAGTAGATTGTCTAAGTCTAAGGTTGCAAAGTCCTATACCAGTTCCTGGGTCAATATTTCATTCATTAACTTTAGGCAGTTTTGATTCATGGTATTTAATGCGGATGATCATGTTATTTTACATATGCATATTACATATTCTATCGCTTGCTGCTTCTTCTTCATCTGTGTTTTGATCAGGAGATTCGGGGGGGGGGGGGGGGGGGCTAGCCTCATTAAACCCATAATAAATCATATGTCATATTTAACTGTACCATACAGAAATTGAATAAGGTCATAAAACTGACCGCACTGCATAAATTATGAATGAAATATAGATTAATCATTATCAAAGCTATAAGCATTCTTTAGTCAAGTGCAGTTAATAATTTCTGCTCTCTTATGTCTCGTCGCGCAGAAATGGTTTAAACATTTGCGTCTGAATAAGAGCGTGATCATAATCCTAGCTAAAGGATGACAGAAAGAACGGATGGACACTGCGTTAATTGCCATATTTTATAACGTTAAAGCTGGACAAAAAATAAATAAATAAATAAATAAAAAAAATCGCATGCGTTGACAGCACAGGTCATACATTACTGACAGAAAATACTGAGAAGTGGATTCATTTTCATGGTAGGCCTACACAGAATGTTTTTTTTTTAGTAAGCTAACGTTAACGTTACACATAATGTTATATTTAGCTAATTTCCTGAATCAACCAACTCCTTACTTTTTTTTCATCCATGATGACATTAGTCAAGTTGTTTCTGGCGTTTCATCACTGACTGTCGCAATCTATTTTTGTAGTCGATGTCGATGGTCGCAATTTATTTCGTATCTTCTTCTTCTTCTTTCAAGTTTAATGGCAGTTGGCAAACCGCCACCTACTGGATTGGAGTGTGGACAACAATGTTAGTAATGACCAAAACCCTGTTAATTAAATGAGTGTCTTTTAAAAAATAAAATAGTAATTAATATATTTTAAATTGCTTTGGGCCATTCCCTAATAATGCTTTGATAGAAAAAAACTTCAATTTCCATTTAACTTAATAATTGAAACAATTTAAATCTTTCAATCTCCTGGACTGAAGCAGAGGCTATACTCTTCGATCTCTTGTTATAATTTTATGATCTGACAAATCTTTTGTAATATAATAATAATAATTGTAATAATATATAATAATAATATTTTTATACTTTAATATTTTATTGCTGATTATAAAATCAGCAATAAATTCCCATCAGATAATACCTCGCATTTCTCTAATAAGACAATACATTAGTGCAATATATATATATATATATATATATATATATATATATATATATATGAAGAGTTCAGATGCAAAAGCCTCTAAATGCCATTTGAAATTTTCTTCTTTAATGATGATTTTTATCAAACTTGTATATTTAAGTTCAGTAATTTCACTTAAATAACAATTAATAGGTAATTATAATTGCCATTTAAGTGAAATTACTGAACTTAAATATACAAGTTTGATAAAAATTATCATTAAAGAAGAAAATTTCAAATGGCATTTAGAGGCTTTTGCATCTGAACTCTTCATATATATATATATATATATATATATATATATATATATATATATATCTGTATATTTATATTACATTATAAACATTACATATATTACATTTTATATTATTATTATTTATTTTTCAGTATATTTATATTTATGTTCCTCAAAGTTTGCAGCGCAGTAATAAATGGTTTTCCACTGAGAATAGCCTACCAATTTGCATGGAAAATATGCTTTTACAAAAAGTCTAAAATTTTAAAAAATAAAATGTTTTATCTGGTCTGAATCAACCGTTGTGTATTTTGTCCACAAGATGGCGTCAGAGCACGCGCTGTGGTTTAAGATTATGAAGCAGAGACGCATGCTTCTTTTTTATTCACAAACATTTTGAAACTATACAGAACATAGATGGGACTAGTCATGTAAATAGTGACTATCAATGACTATCATCAGTTGTTGTAGGTGTAATCAGGGTATGCCTACTATGGGTGGACTATGATAGCGGTTAGGATCACAGAGTCAGTCCTGGTTGTCCCCACCAGATGACCGTCCTGGCTGTAGTGTGGACTTTTGTGGGCTACTCTTACCTGAAACATTGCTGATTACTAAAAAGAAAAAGACAATTCTGCCCAGGTCTAATGTGTGCTGAATGAACATAAATAGGCTAGAGCACAATTCAATCGCAGGATTTTTAGGGGCTGATCAGCTAACAAACTCTTCTGGGTGTGTCTATGCCTCGATGGGATGTCTATTTCAGGGGGTTTGGCCTCGACTGTTCCCAGACTGCACAATGGTGGGAACCCTGGGAGGGCAGCTCTGCAGTTGGTTGCTATTTTTAAACATTACATCCACAATCTGTCAAGGCCTGCTCCACAGAGACCTGCCACCAGCAGTCTCTTCAAGCCACGGAATTCAACCCGGGACAACTCTCCAGATGTGATGGAAAACATCTGGGCTGAGCTGCAGACAGGCTGAAAGGATCTTTCTCTCACTCGGTTGTACTTTTGTACTAAAAGAGGTGTCTATAGAAATTACATTTCCTAGGGTTTTTAAAACCTCTGATATTGGTGTAATGAGGTTTCTGTTTAGCTAGAAATCTATAGCCTACTCTTACACTTGACTATACTACAACCAATTCACAAGTTGGAAATCCAGTCCCAGATAGAAATGATCCAGTGATGTTAGTCAGTTTGGCAGGGTCGGGTACTTTTCAGGATTGCTTGAGAATGCCTTGTAAACTGTAAACTGAGTCAATTTGTTCATTTTGTTCGTTGAATCAACCAAATGACTCGAAAAAAGATTCTTTCATTTTGATGAACGAGTTCGAACAGGAGAGTCACGGACGCGCATCACAGAACAGAGCAAGGGGAACATTTGTAGCCTAGATAGAAATCTAGACGCACCCTAGCGGCAGCAAAAATTATTTTGCAGTAGGTCTGGCATGCCAGGCTAGAACATTTGAGCTTCTAAAACTTAAACTTTTGTATTTATTTTTTTAAATGACCGATCGTTTCGCTAGATGAGACCCTTATTCATCGTCTGGTGTCGTTTAAAGCCCCTTGAAGCTGGACTGAAACTCTCATTTGGACCTTGAACTGTTTGGTTCCCAATGAAGTCCATTATATGGAGAAAATCCTGGAATGTTTTCATCAAAAACCTTAATTTCTTTTCAGCTGAAGAAAGAAAGACATGGACATCTTGGATGACATGGGGGTGAGGAAATTATCAGCAAAAGTTTTTTTAAAGTGAACTACTCCTTTAAGTTAAATGTAGATAAAACTTATTTATAAAGAAAATAAAAATGTTTAACACATCCAAAATTATGACTCAATCATCCATGATCACAATACTCAATTATCAAAACAAACTAATTATCTAAAGTCATTTATTTATTGCTTTAATTTACAAAAAAAAAAAAAAAAAAAGATTACTTGTCATTTATTACACTTAGTAGTTAATGAAACACTTTCATATTTTGTTTCAGAACAGGTTACATTTAGGCACACAAAATGCATACAACATATATTTTCCACTTTCAATTCAAACTTCTGACATGGAAGAGGAGGAGAAGAACCCAAAGCTTACTGCATGAAAGACAGAAACAATGCAGAATTAAAAGTAGCTTCCACAATTGTCCTGTACTGAAGAGGAAGATAATCACTTCCCCTAAACTCTATTAATGTTTTTACTGTGAAATGACAAAAACATCAAGAAGTATAACTGAAGCAGAAGCATAAAAAGTTACATTGGTGGGCCTTGTCTTCAGAAGTTTAGGAGTACAAAAAGTCCACTAAAACTGTGAGAAAATATCACATTAAATACAACTGAAAAAAGTATCATCCACAATCTTGGTAAACAGCATTTACTTAAGGAGAGTCCACTGTTTGCTTTGCATCCAAAGAATGCATTGCTGCTTGCACTCAAAAAAAAAACAACAACAAAAAAAAAAAAAAACGTGGGTCCGACCTTAAGAAAAAATAAAAATAATCCATTTATTATTAGCAGATGTGATAAACCAAAAATAAAAATGATGCCGCCCACATTCCAGTGGCAAAAAAGCATATAGATTTTGCCAAGATACAGCTATAAGACAATACCACCTACTATAATTAGCCTCTTTACATAAAGCTGCATTTACATGAGCAGTTGTAAGTACTTGTAAGTAAAGGGGCACACTGAAGCGACTTAGCAAAGATCGTACCAGCGTTCCGGTTATTAGCGTTCTTCTATGAGGCCTTCCGAAACAAGCGCTCACAGATGGTCTTAACCGATCTAAGTAATCCCAGATGTGAGAACCAAGTCTTCCTGCTGCATGGAGGCATTTCCACATTTGCATAATGGTTGTCTAGTTTTTAGGGGAGATCTTTCGAGCATTGGAGATTTCATTATAAATGCAGGCTGTGGACGGTCTTTAGGCCCTGTGAAATCTAACGATGAACTGCATAAATATATACGAACAATGCAGGAATAATACGCCGCATTTTAGTGACACATTAAAATTGTGGGGAAGTGATTTATAAGTGGAATATAAATGTATGAAAAGAACCAAGTAAGCATTGATAACCATGTTTACATGCTGATTTACATGTTAAAAAGCAGGATTCAAATGATATTGTTTGGCATTTATCATGAAAATGAATCATTATTTGGCTTATAAATAAGAAAGTGTCTGCACTATAACATCTACAAGGTCATTTCTTTGTCCTGGGCTAAATGGCACAATATTTTAGATCTCAAAATGCCTTATGATTTGGCAAGTTTTCTAATAAATTACTGTTCAGCACTAGAGAAACAAAATGAGAATAGAACACATCAACCAACCAGTCAGTCTTTCCTGACCACCACCCCAGTGAAAAAGTGCAATCATACATTTTTGAGCTCAGCAAAAACCTTTCAGCATCTCCATTTACATAGTTTCACCCCGAGTATGACAACTAAAATTAGTTGAGCAAAGCATGAGGTGAGATTCACCAAGCAAATCTTCAGCCGATGTCGGCCAGAAAGCGTCTAGTTGTTATCATAGTGTTTTTTTATTGTTATTTCAATTAAAGACTAATTCTTGTGAGTCCCAAGAATTAGGACGAGCGAACAACGGACTTCAATCCAACCATTAAAATCAGGGATGCAGTAAAATCTTTAGAACTGCTGATTTGACTATAGAATAAGAAATGACAATGACAGGATCAACATAATTGCACAATGATTACGGGATTGGGGGAGGGTGAAAAATCTCAGAGATGACCGATCTGACCCCTCCTTATGGTGACGGAACTGACACTTCCAGAAGGCGGTTGTTTTTACGTTTGCAGGCGACACTGTTGCCGTTCTTTGGTGTACCCTGGATGAATTTTACACACACTTTGTCCTGTTTGAACTGCACTAAGAACCTGAAAGAGACAGAGAGACAACTTATGCTACAAGAACGATACTAAGGAAACAAGACGCACAGAAATGTTGGACACTTACTCATCTGAAATATCGATCTTGATCTGGTTCCTGTCAGCTGAAGCTGCACCGGTGCGATGAAGTTTGGTGATAATCTCAATCAGTCGGTCGCTGCTCAGCAGGAAGTCACCTTTGGCTGCAGACACGGCACCCTAAAGAGAGAGCATGGTCAGTAGTGTTCCTGACTGCCTTGTGTGAGATGAGTTATTGAATGCCGTACCTCTTTGAGCTTAAGAGCGAAAAAGCCATCGTTATGCGTGCTCACAGACACACTGCTGAGGTCTAGCAGAGGAACGCTGGCCTTCACCTGGCCTGTCTTCTGATCCGCAAGAACCAAACTCTTCTTGGTCAGGAGGAATATTCTTGGAGCTCCCTAAAAAGTAAATCAGTAGACTTTAAAGAGTAACTAAACCCTAAATTAACTTTTTTGTTGTTGTTAATGATCTGTAAGAATGGATCTTTATTAATACCAGTCATTGATTCGAGTAACTTTTTTGACATTTGTGTATAAAGTGTTTTATTTCTACAATATATGGTGTAAAAACGTCTTAGTGCTGCCCTCTTCAGGTTGAACGGTGGCTACTGCAGTTGAATTTTCCTATTCGATGTTCTGCACTTCGTGACATAGGCAGGTTTCAGCTCACCACGCTCTTGGTACGAGCTACGTCCTTGGCGGTATAAAAGCCAGCTTGTTTCGTCAAAACCACTGTAGCAAGTCAGGAGTTGGAATTGTGAGATTTGAAAATGATCAGGATAGAGTGTTTTAGCATCTATTTCGTCCACCCCTCTATCTCCGCTGGGGTCTGCCCACTTTTCAGCATTTTTCAAATATTGTCAGTGGGTGGAGTCAGGCTCTGACCAGGGGTTTAGTTACCCTTTAATGTCAAGTTTAGACAAAAAGGATGAAAATGACCCCCATGATAGCCTTTTAAGAGTTGGTACCGTCAAACAAAATGATGTTTCAAGTCAGTAGGCTTGCTGCTGATGTATCTGATGATTTTAGGAATACATTTCTTCAGTGAAATTTAAAGAGGAAAAAGTTTTTAATATAGACATTTACACACAAAACAACGGAACAGTAAACGTAAAAACATTCTGCAGATGCAAACAGGTAAAAATTCGTTTTTTTGGGTGTATTTTTGTTAAAGTTAATTTTGACTGCGGGCATGTAGTCTTTATTTTTAATGGAAGGAAATGTAAATGTAAAATTAAAGTCAATGTCAAAGAACAAGTGATATTTAAAAAGTTTTCTAAAAAACATTCACCACACAGTATTTTACACTTCCTTTCTTTTGTGCAAATGTAGAGATATTTTGCTTTTAGACAATCATTGAAAATTTGTAGAGTGATCCAACTCATCACTTTTTCAAGATTACTTAGTGGTTTTGTGAATGGCACAAATAATTCCAATCACTAGCCTTTTTGGATACCTAGCATCTAAATTTCATGTACCATAACACCCTTTTACCATAATGACTGGAATTTGGCAAAAGAAATGGTCTGTATGCCACAGACAGTAAAGTAAGTTTGACTGAAAAATGAAAGACAAGTCATACATTTGATTGATCAGTCCTGTTATTAGCTTAATTTTAATTGGCACAGGGATACTTGTACTCACCTTGCCATTGGCACGGTTGATTTTACTGACCACATCTGCAAGAAGAACTCTATCCTCTGCCAAGCTGTTTAGCTTCTGGTACTTTGGGTTTTTGGTTATCTCCACATAGTCTCCTTTGAAAGGCTGCCCCACACTGTAAAGCACAGGACATCGGTTATCGCAATAAATTGCAATACTGCAGATATATGTTTTCTGTTGGTAAATTACACAAAGGAACTGTTTTTCCCCCTACCTGCTAGGATACAAGGCCTTCTTATCTTTGAAGAGTTCACTAGCTGCAAGCTTCTCCTCATAGGTAGCCTTCTTTTCTTCAGTGAACTGGCTGCGGTATTTCTTACACTAATAGAAGGACACCAGGATTGTAAATGCAATGAAAATTATATTTATTATTTTTTAGCATTTAGTCATTTATTTGTAATAAATTAGTGGGCTATAAATGTTATCTATATGCTGAATTATGTTTTTTAAAACGTACAATTGGAGTCTGACATCTGGCTTAATTTATGTCTGATGCATTACAATTGCAAGCAGTATCAATAATGTCAAAAATGTGATGTGCAGTCAAATGTCTTGGAGTGTGTGCAGTTGAAATGAATGTTCTCATATGATACTCTTGTTGTGCTTTGTGAACTTGTAAACTTATTTTAGCCAAGGCTGCAAAGCCGACTCCATGTTACAAATATGTTAGACTCATCACTTCTGCCACTAAAGATTGCTTTATAAATAATCTTCCAGATCAGTTTTCATCATCTCAGCATCCCAGATAGCTTAAAAGAACTCAAAAATTGCGACAGCAACTTTTAACTCTCTCCTTTCCAGCACTTCAGACACAGTTGCTCCTTTCCGCTAAAGAAAATAGTCCAACGCCATGGTACAACGAGCACACTTAGGTCCTTAAGAGAGCAGCCAGAAAAATGGAGCACAATTGGAAGAAAACCAAACTAGAGGTATTTAGCATTTCATGGAAAAAGAGCACGATTGAAGTAAATCGGACCGCAAGGCTCAGTACTAGGACCGTTGCTGTTCACTCTGTACATGCTTCCCTCAGGAGATATCATTAGGAAGCATGGCATTAGTTTTCACTCTTATGCTGATGATACTCAGCTCTATCTTCACGCCCTGACAAAACTTACCGATCCACAAAATGAACGGAATGCATAGCTGATATAAAAAAATTGGATGACTAGCAATTTCCTACTACTTAATTCTGAAAAAACAGAGATTCTAATTATTGGACAAAAAACGTCATCACGTAATATCCTAGAATACTGTCTAACAATTGATGTCTGCTCTGTCAAGTCCTTGTCGTCGATTAGGATCCTGGGGTGTACTCTTTGATACCAATCTTTCATTTGAAAGTCACGTGTCTAGTATCTGTAAAATCTAATTTTTTCATCTTAAAAATATATCTAAATTACATCATATACTCTCAATTAAAAATGGGAGTATATGGCATCATGAACATCAAGCCTAGATTATTGTAATGCTCTACTGGGTGGTTGCCCTGTACATTAATAAAACTAAAGCTGGTCCAAAACGCAACATGAGTCATGACAAAGGTCTTATGAGTTAATTGTAGATCTAGAGTTGTATAATGACACAGACCCTCCACAGATGGAAAGCCCTCTTGAGCTCCTTGTGTGTCCCATCTAGGAACCCATAGGGCCGAGCTGGCCAGCTCTTATCAATCGGAGACATGGAAGGCATCGTCTTCTTCAAGCCAAGGAAGTACTTCTGCATCTGTAGATACAAACTTACATCAGTGTACCAGGGAGTATTTTCTTTCTTCTCTGAAAAATGATTAAATGGAGAACATGTAAATAATTTCCTGGGGTAGTACCACCAACTAGTTTTAAAATGTATTTCTTGCACTGCGTTGGGTCACAAGAAGTCAACTAAATGTGAAAGAAAAGACCTAATTCGCACTCATGGACTCAACAGGCAAAGAATTCCTCTTTCTGCTGTTATTAGCTTGATATAGTTGGTTACGGCCAAATATATAAATGGAATAAAAGTGAAAATAATCATGCAGAAGCACTCTAGTTTTACTATCTCTGGCAAATCCAATGGTTTTTTGATAGCGAATCTTTATAAAGACGTGATACTACACAGTTTGTGGCAAATCATTAGGTAAACATTGGCTTGCCAACTAGTAAGACTAGTAAAAAGTATTGGTTAAATCAGCTACAGAAGTCACTTACAATTCTCTGGATGGTGAAGTCATAGATCTTCTTGCCAGCATTAGCTCTGAAGAACTTTCTGTATTCCCGACGGACCTGTGAAAAGGTGGGTTTAAATGGTCACTTCTTTGTATTGAAAATCTTGTGATGACAGCAGGGATGGGACAGGACACTATCAGTTCAGACAAGTGGTGCGTAACAAGAAGGGTCTTAACACCAAAAGAGCAGCAGACTGGAAAGTAAAGATGAGAGAACGGATGCTGTAAAAACCAGGAGAGATTCACAGTCATACTTTTGTACACGACAAATCATTTCACAGAACTTGAAAGGCTCAGACAAAACAAAACGGGTAATGACAGCAAGTTAAAAAACAAAACACACACAAAACAAAAAAAGGCCTGTAATGTCTGCAAAAGCCAACAGTATATTAGGAACAGCATGCAGACAGGGCAGGCACACAGCAACAGACAGAACACATGGCTGTCCTATGGTTGAGCTACTGGGGCAAAGTTTTCATGTTTACTCATTTCTGTCATTGATAAATCCATGCCATTCTGCTCTGTTATTCAGATGGCATCTCGCAAGCCTAGAGTATTGGGATAAAGCCGGGCGTAACCTGCAGATCATTTTACAAGTGACAGCTCATTTAAATACGTCATAATGGCCTGTCCTGCAAAAACTTTGTTTTGGACTGCTTTGGTCAGAGTTTCCCTCCATATATAAATAAATATATATACACACATTTTGTAACAAACACTATAATATTTTATCGGGTAGAAATTGCTATTCGCGAGCGAGAAAATAATAAGATAAAACCGCTTAAATTTAATGTTTATGTGTATACAGAGGGTTGATTGAATTCTTTATGAAAGAATTTTTGTTGAACACATTCATTAAGTGCCTATCATCTTTCAGCAAGAAGTTATAAGGTAGTAAGGGATAACGTTCATCCAGCCGGTGATCCTTTCAGAATAAACCCCCGACAGAGTGAGGTGGACCCCGATACGAAGAGCACGGCGATTTCAAATATTGAATTGGTATACAGTCATACCACTTATTACACAGCATTCCGTCACATACATAATTATAGAGATAAGAGATATTGATTTCAGATTGAATGGTTTTAAACTCATACCCGTTTGTATCTAACTGTATACAAAATATTGATTTGGCTGAGTTTTAATATTTCATTAGCTCACCAAAAGAAAAACATTCCTAGTAAGCGTATAGCACTGCTGACTTCAGTGACCCTGATGAGCCTGCGTTATGCTTTCAGTGGTTGTCATCACACGGCTCCGCTTCACGTCGGTTTATTTTGAGATAAAAAACAGCTGGATGTACATTATCCCTTACATAACATACTGCTGGATGGCGCGATTGACCAATCAGAATCAAAACCACCGGGCAGTGTAATAATAGTTGAATCAAAATGCTGTACTGACAAATTAGCATCCAGGACAGGAACTACCCATTTGATCAGTTCCAATATTTCAAAGGGCGGCCCAGATGTTTGCAGTACACCCCGAACCCCCACTGACCTTGGAACAGCCCCTGACAGAGACCGCAATATCATCAGGCAGCCTCCACCTGACTTATGCGAACAGCTATTTTGCCCAGAGGAAGCTTTTCTAAAGCCATGGATTATGAAAACCGATTTAATTCTGCTTTCTGGAGACACATGCAGTATCTAAAGCCTCGTGGCATGTTTTTAGCACTTCATCCTCGCTTATGACATCAGTGACATGTGTCTTAGATGCTAATGGACCTGTGGAACTATGAGGTTAGATTATATTGTTAGTACATAGCAGAGCAGCTGGTTAAGGACACTTAGAGGCTGGTTAGGTGCCACTCATTTCAAGGCCTGGCAAGTACCAATGGTTGGAAGATACCTTTAGTCCCAACCAGTAGGCCCAAATGACAGCAATGGCGTGCTTACGCCTGGCTTCCTCCTTCAAGCGCTTCAGCTCTCTACGTGCCTGTGAAAAAGGGAGAGGGGCATGAATGCAGAAAGGAGGGAATCAATTGAAAAAAGCGGAGGGCAAAGAAGCAGCATAACACCAGGTCCACGCCACACAAAACTGCACCCCATTACCAGATGGTAAACAACATATTCTGTGTTTGCTGTTGGTTAAGACAGATGGACATTGTTGAGGTTTTCCTGTGGAGAGCACATTTCTTTTCATGGGCTTAACAAAACATGAGCGAGAACAAGGGGAAAAAGAGCAATAAAAAAAGAAAGCAAGAGTGCACACCACACAAACACACAATAAAACAAGCCACATCAACCTCAAGAAGGCACTCAGATTGAGTGGGAGAACAGCAGTGCAGGGTGATTCCAACATGCAAAGAGAAGTTCACATGGGATTGTGGATGGAATGAAATTAATTTCCTCATCTATAGGATAAAAAGAGTCTTCATCAAGCCTGCCATGAGGTTACTCAGGCAATCAGAACGTTCCTCTTATAAGAAATGAAGACGGTGCAAGTACATCAGTTATAAAGCATTGCAGTTGTAAAACATTGTAGCACTCGTTCACAGTGCAGATGGGCTCTAAAACTTGCATATTATAGTTATTACATTAAATTGATAATCACTGGTTTATATAAAGTCATATTTATTTTTTAATAACCATGAATCAAAGAATCAGGATATGCAAAATTTCTTTAGTGACTGGTCCATTTTGACACTAGCATAAACATGAGACTATTGGTGGATTTGGGTTACTGTATAATTAAACTAAATAAAAGTAAAACATCAATTTATTGACTGCTCCTGACCACCCCTCAAGCTGACTATGGTTATTTTTCTTAATGGAAACTAAAATTGATAAAAGAAACATTTTAACTATATTAAAAATTAAAACTGGGGAAAAGGACCGAACTAAAATAAATTAAAATTGAGTCTTAGGTTTGAACGATTTTGAATTTTTTATATAATATCATTTGACAGAGTAACTTTGACAGCCCTAAAATATTAGTAATATTAGTAATAATGATGGGGTGAAGAAACTGACCATATATCTATTATAACTACAATAACTATTCACTGGACATTGCGAGATATGACTAAACATAAGGTGTCCAGACTCACTCTTTGGGATCGGTTTATAAAATGGTGCGTTTGGTAAAGACAGAGGTCATCCGGCTGTGATGCAAGCCTGCTGCGTGGGAATCGGCCCGCTCTGCACGGGTGACCGTCTGGATGAGCTTTAATCCATCGGCAGTCAGAGTAAAGAAGCTTAAAATATCGCATTCGGTTCTGCCCCCAATGCAATACCGTTGACCATACTCTCTCTGCTCCCATCCTCTGCCATTCCATCTAATATCTTACAATGAGCTACAATAAAGTGCAAGTATGATTCATGCTGTGGGGTCCTGAATGCATCAGCATGCACAACATAGGATGAGCTCAAGGAAGATGGGTCATGATCCAGTCCACCTCATGAACACATAAAGGTGTGAGATGGGTTAAGTGGATGACGGGACGCCACACAGACATAATGGTGAATACCTTAGTTCCTTGCCAGCAGGCCCAAATGACAGACACGGCCTGTTTACTGCAAGCTTCATGCTTTAAGCGCCGCAGTTCTCTTCGAGCCTATCCAGAGTAGTGTTTTTTTTTTGTTTTTTTTTTGGAAAACGAAGGAAAAGAGGGTGGAAAAGTATTGAGAACAGAAGCTAAAGACACAAGAGTGTTTTAAATCATAAGTTTTGTAAATCAGTAACATTGTATTTGAACTAAAGTCATGTATTTGGACTGCTGCACTGCGTTGACAATTAATACACAAATTAAGGATAATTTTTGGTTTCAATATCTCAAAAAGATTAATCTTTCCCACAGCCTAAGCTAACTTACGCAATACTCGTTCCCTCTTCTAGAGAAAACCGAGGTTACGTTAGGTAACCGATACGTTCTTAAGACCAAAATCAACTTGGACTTTTCAGTACAGTTTTAAAATCTTCAAAACATGAAAGGAGAAACTCATCAAAAATGCAAATAAAGAATAAAGGAGTGATAAAACATTTGTATATTGTTAAAGGGTTATATAGAAGTTGGAAAAAAGGGTTAGTTTTAAGAACATAAGATTGATACATCACATGCAACTCAGATTCATCAGTTTCATTTTCTGGGTCAACTCAATGTCAGCAAATGAACAATGTTAGTAATTTCCCATTATTTCCCACAATATGTTACCAACAAGATAATAAAACAGTTAGTCACACGCAAACTAAAATATGTCAATAACAGTGAGGTGAGGCGGGATGGGACACGACTTCATTTGGCAGGCTTGTTAAATACCTTAGTTCCAAGCCAAGCTGCCCAAATGACAGACACGGCGTGTTTATTCCGTGCCTCCTCCTTAAGACGCCGCAGTTCCCAGCGAGCCTGCGGATGTTAGCCAGGAGGGCCACGTGGAAGCAGAGATAGGGTGGCAAAGGTTAAAGACAGAAATATGATAAGAAAAGAGTGATTGAAAAGAGTAAGTCGCATCAAAAGGAGAAGTGAATTAGGACTAGAGAGAAAAAAAGAAGGCAAGAAGCTCCGGTGTTCTAAAATCTAACCCCTTATTCATAGAGAAACTGAGTTCAGTACCTGAGTTCCATGCCAGAAGGCTGAAATAGTCGTGACGGCCTGTTCGCACCGCTTCTTGTGTTTCAGTTCACGCAGAAGCTTCCGGGCCTGTGAAAAAAGGGCCACTGTTACATAGTGGGGAAAGACCGGTTGGCTACATTCACACTGTCAAGTTTTTAGGATTGACAACCGCATTTATTTACAGGTGTGAATCTCGAAATGTCCCGATAAAACAGCATCTTACATTAGCATCCTGACTGGCTGTTAGCTAGTAAACATGCAAGAGGAATCAAGACTGTATTCTTTCACTAGTAAACATAGCGAAAGTGAAAAAAGTCATATCAAAGATGGGGAAGTCCATAAAACTGAAAGGTTCATCCATCAAATCTTCATTAACTGACAACAGTTTTTATATTTGGGTTTAGACCGGAGCATTTGAATTGTGCAAAAAACACAAATCGAATGGTAGCAGCTCCAGTAACTGGATCAAAAACCTTCAGGTGATACACAGCTCATATTTCCATAGATATGAGAACCACAGACGAAAACTCACAACACATGGTAGACATGAGTTTTTTTCAGTGTAGAGCATCTCTCTTAAACAACTAGTTGTCTAGTCCGGGTCCATTCACCCAGCGCAGGTTTTTTTTAGATAAAGCGGATGAGAGTCCTGAAAATGTACGGATGTGAGCTTGGAATGCGGTTGTCACTCTCATAAATTAACTGTGTGTAAACATAACTGCATTTTGGACTCAAATACTAGACTGACAACTGTTTTCTGCTGCAATGGGAATGTGGGCTTTGTTTGCTAAAGGAAATGACATGCAGTTTACCAGAAACCTACCTTCCATCCACGGATGAATGACTGAACCACTAAGGCAGAGCACCTGATTTTCTGGTACTTCTTTTGTTGCTAAAATAATAAAAAAAAAAAAAAGCAATCTTGAAACAATGAATCATGTAGAACATAATCAATGTTTTCTATGAAAGGTGTAGAAAAGGAAGCGCACCGCAAATCTTCGGTACCAGGCGGAGACCACCACCTGGCTCTTCTTCATCAGGAGAAAGTGAGTGCGGCACTTCCAGCCACGGTAGATCTTCTGGATGAGTGTTGCCAGGTCCTCTAGGCACTGTCTTCTCTTTTCTTCTAAGAAGAAAAGCTAAAGAAAAAATATATATATATATATCAGTATCAAAATAAAGAATAGATTAGAGGCATTTTAGGCAAGCAGAAAAAATCTGATATTTTTGGCATATGTGACTCAAATGCTTATTTGCTAACCAGGAAAAAAGGCTTTTTTGATCATCAGGGAGCAAAATGTGATTAACACCCCAGACAGGTTCAGTACTGTCATTTCCTTAATTTGTTCACACTAACATATGGCTCATCTTATGTATTCAGCAATGAATGACAGGTGTCCTGAATGAGCAGATTCAAACACAACATACTGCACAGATATGTCAGGATGGACATGTGCTAAGAAAAAAAAAAGTGCTGATGGCATTACTGTCATTACTATATCAAGGGATGTAGATAAACACTGTCTGAATGAACGGATCAGATTTCATCCCTTGCAAAATGACAGCACAGACAGTCAGTCTCAGATTTGAACAAGATCGGATTTGAAAAAATGCAGGCAAAACTAAGATATACATGATCAAATTTCCAAGGATAAGACTGTGAGAGTTGATGGAGAAAACATTTGTTAGACCACATGATGATCGCCAAGACCAGAAAAATAAATTCCATCCATTGTGGGACCAGCATCCTCTAACATTAAGTAGTTATTAACAGTTTGCAGAACCTTTCCCACCTTCACACGTAAGAGTCAATAAAAAAAAAAACAAGAATAAAAAGAAAAAAAAAAAAACATGTGGCCATTAGTGGAATTGCATTAGCATAGTTCAAATCATACTTATCAGGCCATTATCCATTTGTTGCAATAAATGAAGAGGTATAATAACCACACGTTCAGTATGGTGTACTGCAAGGCTCAGTACTAGGACCGTTGCTTTTCACCCTGTACATCCTACCCTGTTCAGTTTTCACTGTTACGCTGATGATACCCAGCTCCATATTTGTTTGTGGCCCAATGAAACATTAAAATTTACAAAACTAACAGAATTTCTAGTTGATACATTTGATGACTAGTCATTTCCTACTTTTAAATTATTAGGAAAAAAATGGTTTTAGTTATTGGATCGAAAACTTCCGCATATTTTTACCTAGTCTCTAACACTTGATGGCTGCTCCGTTACATCTTTGTCGTCCGTTAGGAACCTGGGTGTGTTATTTGATATCAATCTTCTATCAATATCTAAATATATACTGTATCTCTCTATCTCTATCTATCTATATACACACAGTATAAAAATACACAGTATATAAATAATGACATATGCTCTTCATGTCAGATGCAATCATGACCTTAAGACTAGATTATTATAAAGCTTTACTGGGTGGATTCCCTGCATGCTTAACAAAAAAAAAAATGCAGAATGCAGCAGCTAGAGTAGGTGGGGGCGATAATGCAAAGATTTCATATCATGATTGTTTTTCAGAGAAAAAAAAAAGAGAGAGAGAGATCATGAATCTATGATTTTTTCATGTTGGTTTTACTATTTTGCATGCGACTGAGCAGCCCAGCCAAACTAATTTCCCTGTTTTAAAAAATGTAGCCTCACAAGGTAACAAAATCTAAAAGAAAAAAGAATGAAAGACCATTTATGCCATAGGGGTGGGCGAAGATAAAAATCTTTTTATTATTATTTTATCTTTATTATCGAAAGTAAGAAATTGAAATCCGTGTAGTTTTATTTTTACTTTTTTTTTTTAAATTCACTGAATAAATGTAGCATATACAATTTATACAGTGAAGGGCAGTTAATGGTTTTCTCTTTCTTTCGTTGTTTGATTATAATTATAAACATTATTGCCGCTTGTCATTATTGTTTGGTAGGCTGCAGTCACTTTAAGACCTCATGCACAGATCTAATATAATGACACGCATCCGGTTTTCTCCACACTGTTTACGTTTATTTAAGATATAACTGATAGTGTTTATGGAAACCTTCTGTGTATTTGACAGTTTAAGTCCAATAAGACTCGAAAGATTACTTAGATTGTTACTCAAGCATTGTTTGACAAGCTTTCAGTGTGCGTGCACTTCAGGTGCACACCATCACATTTCACATAACACACTTCTATGAATTCAAATCCATTAAAGGATTATTAGGCTGCATAAAGTAGGTCAAACAGATCCGGGAACACTTCTCACAACATCCACTTGTTACTTCTATGATAATTTAAGTCTACCTGTCTCATTCTTATCCCAAGGTTACATAGTCAACCGGATCCAGATGGTGGACCTGCACCTAGACACAACGACAATTCAGCCCAATAAGTCAGCAGAGACTGTGCCAACTAGCCAATCCCCTGTGAATACCTCGTCTAACAGACAACCATCGGCAGAGATCCTCAGCAAAGACCACAATAACCAGAAAAGTCCTCTGGACCAACCCTGATGGCCAACTTCGTCTCCATAACAGCGTGATGAATCCGATCTTCAAGCAGAAAGAACTGGATGAAATGTTTTGAAAGTTACTAATCCACATTCTGACCCACGACTAGAGATGCAAAACAAAACTAGATCGCTCCCATTGTAAAAACAACAAAAAAAATCTCAGTTAAAAAAGGTTCTCAAAAACAGGAGTAAAAGTGCACCATTTGACAAGATTTTGTGGGCAAAACAGGTCCTTTGTCTGTCAATAGTGTAGCTATGTATAAAGCACAGCTCAAGCAGAAACTACTTTCAAACCAAGCAGCTTTATTTTGGTCAACACAGTAAATTCACTTGACTATCTTGAACATGTGCTAAATCTGATGGGGAACCTTTCACCCTAATGTGGAACTCCCGATCATGCAAATTCCTATTGAAATAACTGGATTTGGAAATACATGCGAGTTTGAAGGTCACTAGTCCGTGCACAGGTTCATTTTGGTGGAAAAGAGGTGAATGATGATTTGACTATATACCCAAGAGGTCAAACACGATCTCTAACTCCATGGCATTGAATTAAAATCTGGAGATGGGAGATTATGCAGGATAGGACGCTCTGTACTACTGCTAGATCAGTGACTGACACCCAAGGATTCAGTGCAGGGTTTTCATGGGCTCCTCTGGAATTTCTCAGTTGAAGTCTCATTTCCCAAACTACCAAACAGTGGAGAGGGGGGTGGGGGGTATAAGTGAAACCATGTGTGCGAGTGCCTGTTTGCGTTTCTTTCATGGGGGCGATTGCTACTAATTACATGAGAGAAGCCTGACAGAACATGACTTCCTGTTTGAGAAGCTTTAAAAAAAACCTTGAGAGATCCAACGCATTTTCATCCTAGGGCATCATATAGTGACACTTTTGAAATTTCGTCTAAATCCAACACACATGGCACCCTTTGGCGTCAATATAACACACAAAGAGCTTTGTTCGGTTATGGTAGGTTTAGTCCTGGGGTAGGTTTACGGTTACACCACTAGGAGGCGCCTTCTGGCCCATTTTTATGGTTACACCACTAGGAGGCGACTTCTGGCCCATTTATATCTGCATCTCATATTGACGCTAAAGGGTGCCATGTGCGTTGGATGTAGACGGAATGTCAAAAGCGTCAGTATATGACGCCTTGGGATGAGAACGGGCTGGAGAGATCATGCGTATCAATTGTACAAATCCAAGCCTTTCGCCATGTTGGAAGAGGAATTGAGCCAAATGATACATTCTCCTGGCTAGAGCCATCTTCTGTGTAACAGCATCAAAATCGCACTCTATGAACTTAAGAGTAGTAACTCACTCACCGTTCTGGGGTTCCTGATGAAGATCTTCGAACGGCCATAGGCAAACTCCTCTGCATTAACCTGCAGACCTGTCAGGAGAACCTTGACACCCTCCCTAATAATAAATAGGCCACCAACTGTCAGTCAACCAATCTATTCACAAAAAGCATATACGTGTGGGTTCCAAATGTCTGAAACTAAATTGCATCTAAATTCGAACAATTTGAGTAAAAATTTCCCTTAATTTCTCGTATTTGGTATTATTTCTTTTATACTTTTGGAAGATGCATTTATACGAAGCAACTTTGAATTACATTTTACCAATATGCTCATTCTTTGCAAACTGAACTCACTACCTTGGCATTGCTATTGCAATGCTTTACCAGATCTACACAAACAAGATCACAAATAGTGCAGAATCTGTTTTCAATCATTTGCCCTTGGTTTACATTTTACAAAAGACTTTGACATTTATTTCCAGTGAAAAAAAAAAAAAAAGATTTTCAATGTAGTCTCAGACTTTGGGACCCCACTGTAAATTCTGGCACATTACTGAACAGTTTCTGTTAAACAACAAGTTAAAAGTAAAGGTGCACAGTATGATTTGGCACAGAAACATGCACCATGTTAAAGATAACAAACAGTGTCTGAATGATATGAATGAAAAGTAAAACATAGTCTAGCCACAGTCGGCATAGAGATGATGATAACATTCCAGTGAAAGATAACATGATAACATGAGTCCAAATCTCCATGAACACAAGATTCTCCAATCAGACAATTCAGTGAAATGACTCAGTGTCCAGAAGTGACAGTTATGAGGGCCAATTCTGTCCTGGCATGTTTGCCATCAGATACAAGTACATTTGAAAGAGTATTTTCTGTAGCCAGGCGAAGTTAAGGTAATCGTTAAACTTACAAAGCATTCAGGGAGATTTAAAACAAGAGGCAGCATGTTTAAATATCTACAAATGAATAAAAAGATCATGCAGGTGGAGGTACAAACATTGAAAGATCTTCTTAAATCTCAAATGTGATGACAATATAATGACATCAGCTGAACAGCATGTTCAGAAAAAAACAAAAGCCTGCAGAAGTGTTCTTTAAAAAACGAAATAAAAAAACACACAAGACCTGTATGACATTCTTTATCAGTGGGGGTCTAACCTGGCTGGGCCCCTCCAGTGGGGCCAGGTCTGCTTACAGAGCATCTTGTAGCGCTCCAGGCAAGACTCATAGGCCTGGCGGAAAGCATAACCAGCCCTTCTTACGCGTACATTCTCCATCAGACCCAAGTAGCGCACTTGGTGACACACTAGTGAGTCTGTGAAAATGTGGGCTGCTTTCTTGTCATTGGGTTTGATGCACCTGAACACAGACATAAATAATTACTCGAGTTTGAATAGAAAAGCAGTTTGTTGATTGGGTGAATCTTCAGAAACCCTTTATTTAACGGTATTTTGTGCAGGCTTATTATAGTTAACTAACAAATAAAACAAGTAAATATTACTGCAAAAAAAAAAAAAAAAAAAACATAAGCTGAAATAAATCTAAAAAAACAAAAACAAACTTACTTTGAAAAATGTTTTGCTCTTTTGTTGTACTACCTATAATGCTGTTCAAAAACAGTAATCCTAAAATATGCTTCACTTTCTTTACACAAAATTGATTCTTTGTTTTGGGATGAAATGTGGTCTATTATATTTTGTGAGATCCAACATATTAGGTGCATATTACCATGGCAAGGCAAGCAATTTTGGAAAGTCAAAAAATATTAAATAATGGTTCAATGGATCACAAAACTCACGGTTCGGATCATATTACGGTTTTAGAGTCAAGGATCAGTGACACATAATTTTTTGGATCAGCAAGGGAAAAAAACTTTTTTGGGGTGTGGGGGGTAACTTTAAAAGTTATTACTTAAAAGCACTCTTTAAAAACTCCGATACCAAAAATAACTTGCCAAACTAATAAAGTTCAAAAATTATTAAAAGCAACAGTCAATAATACACATAGCCAAGTTACAAATAAAGTAAGGTCAAACGAATATTCAGGTACAAAATGTAATAATTAAATGTAAAATAATACTATATTGTTCACTGTACACATTTAATATAAATTTATTTTTTTAAAGCCTTGTTTTATTGTTTGATTGACATGACAAACAACAGCAGGTATTTATAGGCTGCTGCCCCTTCAAGCCTGAATGCATGGATCCAATATAATGATACACATCCGATTCACTTAAGACATAACCAACGCATTCTCATCCTATCATATAGTGAAATTTCAACACACATCACAACACAAATCCAACACACATGGCACCCTTTAGCGTCAACATGCACAGAGCTTTGCTCTGTTATGGGTAGGTTTAGGTCTGGGGTAGGGTTAGGGTTAGACCACTAGGAGGCGCCTTCTGGCCCATATATATCTGCGTCTCATCTTGACGCTAAAGGGTGCCATGTGTTTTGGATGTAGACGAAATTTCAAAAGCGTCAGAATACGACACCTTGGAATGAGAACAGGCTGAACGTAACTGAATGTGCTAACTAGAATACCTGCTGAGATGGGTATTTTGACAAAAATGTGTGTATGTGTCTTGTGTCGATTCGGAGTTGTGCGGTCTGAAACATGCCTGTCTCTGTGTATGTGACCTTCGGGTGTGTGCGGCTGTGTGCACAGATAACAGCGTGCGAGTACGTAATTAAATTCTCTTTTGCCTCTTTTAGTGCTAAAATGGTTTAAAATCTATTGAATGTGTACAATGGTAAGACAAAACGTGCAAATTATAAACATTTACAAATGATGGTTAAATCTGCAAATCACATTTGTGTCGAACTCTGCAGCCTGGTCCGTACAGATCACGGATCAACTATGATCCGTTTTAATTTAAGGGATTATAAATGTATGTTTCTAAATAAACTTGATAAATATACAGTATATACTGTATATATATATATATATATATATATATATTTTATTATATGTTTTAAGATTACATTGCTGTTTAATTAAATGATAATCCAAATACAATGCAATTTAATGTTCCATATAGGGTTATGTCATAATAACGTCAGTGTCAGAAGGTTTGTGATTGTCACCTGATATAGTTGGGGTTCTTGGTCAGCAGGTTCTTCATGAGCGTTCCCACTGAGGCTTTGAACTGGAATCCAGCTGTGGGGGGCCGCTTAAGGTTCACTTTAGCTGGATTTCCCTCAGGAAAGAGAAGCTTCATCAGACTGTGATTGGCTTTGTACATGGCCTGGGATAAATCTCTGTAGAGGAGGTCATTGTTTTTATCCACAAATCCCTCCGCCCGATACACCACCTGTGTATGCAGAATACTATTTTAAATAACTCTTCTTTATAGACTTCTCAGATCTTTACAATGTGCTTTTTTTCTAAAAAAAACACAGAATGTGGGTTAAAAAAAGAGAGTGAGAGCTTGAGGTAGTTGAGAAATAGGGAAGCTGTTTATGAGCTCACCTTTCCAGCATAGTGCTGGATGCGGAAGCAGTTGTGTGGAAGGCTGTGGTCTGTGAGGAATTTGGAGTTTTTGCTCCGTCTGCTCTCAAAATGCTGGTGTTCAGCGCATACGGTGTTCAGCTTGTCTAGGAATGTCTCATCGGTCACTGTGCCTGGCCTTAAACACTCCTCATCCAACATGGCCAAAATCCCATTCTGGTTCTGAAACCAGATTATGTTCATTACATTAAATAAATATATACTTTGTAAATCTGTGGAATTTAAACCATGTCTGTAAACTTTAAAACCATCTTTATGCTAGTCTCCTACTTAAAACTGACAAAAATGAACCTTTTATGAACTGTAAATACATGGCAAGTTATTTACCCATTGCGGCTAATACATCAGAAGTCTCGTACATTCACAGAAAATCGTTTAATTCCGTGTTGCAAAATAAGGTGTATGCAGATTCTGCAAGTATTTCTCATTAAGTCTATAATGAAGAGATCCTTAGGATTACAGCAACAAAGACACAATTCTCAAATGGTGGTTTTTCAATATTTATAAAACTACTGTCAGAAACACTCACATTTTCGATGAGGTCACATATGATGGCGTTGTTGAAATACTCAATGTTGGTCCACTCAATACCCTGTAGACAAAAATAGGCATCAGTTGTAAATTTCTAAAGAGAAATATTCCTAGAACACCAACTTAAGCAAATCCTGTCGTCAACAGTCAAACCTGATTGGTTTAGGAAAGATACAGACAAGCTTTAGTAAACCTGAACAGGTAAACAACACATATCCAATTACACAAAGTAGTAATCCTCCCACGATTATTTCTCAACTGTATAAAAGCAATGATTTGATCTTATTGCAAATTATTAAAGTGCAATTTAACTGAATACATAGGTTATTAAAGTGAATGACCTAATCATTAATAATGATTAATATTTACATGAATGCTACTATTATTAATATTAATAGTAAATGCAGTTGACATTAAACAAATAAATAAGTATCATGAATTATATGTAAACTGTAATTAAACTATTATACATTTGAAATGTTTGTTTACAAAGCTAGAACATAAAATAATGTAGTTCATTGTAGATACATGACTTGCACTAAAGAGAGAAGAATTGGTTAATTGGTTAACGTACCAACCCCGAAATTATAAAATAAAACAATTCTGTATCAAAATGTATAGGCAGGACAAGTAGTTTGTTTGGGCATGGTTTGTAGGGAATTACAAACCCGCACACATATGTTCAAACACACAACTATAGAATCAATTCTTAATCCGCATGTGAACGGCATCAGCGTTTATCACAAGTGTTTAAAGTCTGTTGGGAGAGAACGGTGTCGTCGCCCTTAAGTTAATAACAAATTATCATTTTGACGGAAGTGAATCAATCAAAACTAACTTTAGCTGGAAAATAAAATTATTAAAGAACCGCTATCAAACCAAACCAAATTATATGTGTATCTTTGTAAAGCTTCTTTGAAACAATCTACATTGTTAAAAGTGCTATATAAATGAGGATGACTTGACCTAACTTAAATCAAAAGTTATTTATGCCAATTAATTGTCAACAAAATTGTCAAACACAATGCAGTTCAGCCATGCAGTTTAAGCCAGTACATTGGCTTGATGTACTGGTCCCCCCTCATGATTTGAATATTGGGTGACAACTGAACTGCGTTGGATGATGACATCACTGTTTTCTCTAAAGCTGCTTTATAGATGAACTCATTCCATAATTGATGAACTTTATTGAACCAAACTGAATCAACACTAAACCGTTTGCAACTGAATAGTAACTATTGTCTTTTTAGAGCTACTTCATGACTGAATCAATTTCCTTATATAAATATCGCTATATAAATTAAGGTGACCTAACTATGATATTTATGGTCTGGAGTGCAAATGTATATGTCCTATGGGCTATATGCACGCATAAGTTCCGCATTTGACGCAAGGATGCTCGTCTATTTCCGGTTGTGTAGATTAAAGCGGAGGAAAACCGGAGAAAACGGGATTATGGCAGAGTCTTCAATATTTACTGTCCTCCCGTCTTTGAAACGAAATGTACATACGTTTAGATGTAATTTTATATACAGTTATGTTTATTTGATATCATTTTAAAAAGAAGCATAAACACAACGAGGGGTGTCTGTTTTATCTGTTTTTGTGACTAACGTTTCATTAGTATAACCATGGAGTATAAAATTCAATATAAATTCTTGCTATTGCATTGGACTCTATGATCGGCGGAAGTTATCGAGCATCCCTAATGCTTCACCGGAAATACCGCCGTGCATAGAGCCCATTACAGAACTATGGAATGGGCCATAGATTTAAACAGAAAATCAGAGCCAATCAAGGCCACACTGGATTAACATGCTGGAAAATAGCTGTGGGCTAATTGGACTGTGTGAAAGCTCCTCAAACTAGGAGGTAGATGCAAGCGGGAGGAGGGTTCAAGAATGGGGAATGTGGAATGTGGATTGGGGCAGACTGGTCCCTAGACCCCTGCATCCCTCCTCAGTCTCCAGAGCAGTGGTATTTTCCCATGCACTCTGCTGGAGTGAAGCCAGAGCGTGTAATATCACAGTGCAGGGGTCACGGCAGCGTCAGGGCACATACTCAAGAGTTCTGAAAGCAAACAGAGCTCCAAACTCTTCAGGGACAATTGTGTTTACCCTGACTGGAGTGAGGGATTGTTTCCGTCCCCACAATCACAGCACAAAAGGAGAGGGATTGTTAGAAGAAAACAGTAGACAAACTCTGTTTGGAATAAGACACTAGCTTACGCCATTAATTATCACCTATTTTATAAAATATTACAGTAAACAGTATGGATGCATCTAAAATCAAAAAGTAGTATAGGGAAGTAAGAGATCAAGGAACATTCAAACTCAATGTTAATGTAACATTTCATTTCATTATGAGGTTGGTCTTTGAAAGCAGCATGGATGCACCATTGATTTCCTACAATATCCCACAGTCCTTTTATTTTCTACAAGTCTTTGTGGGAAGTTTGTAGCATACCTCCCGGATATACTCCTCCTGCTCTTCGCGGAGAGTAAGCTCGATGAAGATTTGCTGGAGTTTCTCATTGCAGTAGTTGATGATGAACTGTTCAAAACTGTTGTCCTGCATGAACAGAAGGATAAATGAGAACCAATACAACAAATCATAACTCTGATAATTAAAATCCACTGCAATCTACAACACACCGCAAACCAGCACACTAATACACAGCAACATTATTTACTAAGCACCTTCCTCTAGGAACCTCTATAAGCTGAATACAAGCTGGAAAGTTTATTTTTGGATTTTTGTAATGCCACACCAATCAAACAACAAAAACACATCCACATCTCTAAATATCTCTCATGAGGTTGGCCTCCCATTATAGCTGAGCAATGACATAAAAACTATTATTATTACAGCAAACTTAACACTGGTTTGCTACCAAAAAGCTACACTGGATATATTAAATCATTCTTAATTTGCATGTGATGGATCTCCAAAACGTTTTCGGCAAAAAAGTTCTTAAAGAATTCCTAGGAAATTACTTGTATTGGAATAAGTTGTCAAAAACAACCCTGTGCAAAGTTTGCTCTTACAAAACAGATCTTTATAGCTAAGATTAAGCAAAGTACAAGAGGTGACATGGTACACTACATATGAAGGCTGCATAATCTTATCTGCATCTTTTTATAAAGGTGAAGTCTTTAATCTTTTCACATCCAGTAGATATGTGAAAAATGCTTTTAGGGTTAAAAAAACAACAAAAAAAAGTTTCCCTTTCTCATGCTAAACCCTTAATCAATGTAATTAACACCACTGTTCAATTAAATAAACAGTATTAGATTTTTATGCTCATTTGCTTATGATAAAAGGTTAGGATTGTACTATTTATCCATGATACTGGGGCTCAGGAATTAACAATACTCTTCTTCAGTCAGCAATCTTCAGAGCAATCCTAGGGCATGTTAGTCTCTGCAACTAAAGCCACTGCAATTATCAATACCATGGGCCTGGCATTAGGAAAAGCCAAAAAAAATCACTTCCAAAATGCAGCATATGGCACACTGAAAAGCACCAGCTCATTGTTTCACTTGGCAATGCCAGCTTAATCTTGGCACTAGCACATCAGCCTAGAGCTGCAGTGTTTTCAGAGTAACAAGAATTGAAGAAGTAAATCTGTTCAAAGTATAACCTCAACAACTCTTGCATTTTCTGTAGGCCAAAAAGCTCAAAAACACTGCAGTCTGATTTCAGTGAAGCTTAAAGAAATACTTCACCCCCTAAAAAAAATGTTATTCTATCATTATCAAATCACGCTCAAGCTTTGAATTTTTTGGCTGAACTGAATAAATGATGCTCATGTTGTAATATCAACAGTACAGGGCATACCGACACTACTAGGAAACACTGTGAAGCTCTAACAGTGGCTTACGCTGCTGAGGTAAAAGAGCTGAATTAAGACTAGGATTAAGTGCTAAAAATTGCAGCATGCACACTGCCACAGGATTTCCTCCACAGGTCTACTTACTCCATCCTGTCGCCATGGCCACAACAACATAAACAACATTCAGGAGAGAGTGATACAGTCAGACATCAGAACACATGCAATGGACAAATAAAAACCATTGGCTGAAAGATGAATTAGAAGGCCCAGACCGAATGTGTAGACATTTTTCACTCTTTTTGGTGGAAAATGAAGTGTATTTAAACATTAAACATGCTTCTAAAATATAGACTTAATAAAATATGGCGTTCAGATTCAGTGTGGGCCAGAGAAGTAGTTCTCTGTATTATGTTAAACACTTGTGAGATTTAGTATGACAACTAGGGATGCACCCATGCTGCACTCGTACTCATTAAAATGCTCCGATACCAACAACCTATACTCTGCATTGTGTACAGTACAGTGTTTGTAACAAAGAAACCCTGACAACAGAATAAACAGAGCACAGTTGATATATCAGCGAAGGTTTAAAAATGCCTTTTTATACCATGCAAAATGCAAAAATTAAAAAAAATAATAATAATAAATAATTAAAAATGCAATGAAAATACAGGTATTGGTACTTTGTATCGGTATCAGACACATTCTAGGGAAAAGTGGTATAGGTGCATGCCTTGCAACAACAATAAAGTCATTATTATAGCCATGTTATTAGCATAAAAACAGCATGGGATGGTGGAGGTGCACAGTAAGTGTGTCAGCCCAGAAATGCAGGACACTTATTTTAATTAACATCCAAATATTGTGTTTGGTGTATGTGTGTGTTCAGCCTGGGAACCTCCCTTTGCATAAACTGTGAAGTGTGAACATGTGTCAAAATCCCAGACCAAATCTCTCACCTCAAAGATTTCAAAACCGTAAATATCCAGGACTCCCATAACTTTCTTCGGTTTCTTGGTTTGAGCCTAAACAAAAAAAGAAGACAGTGAGTTATTAATCATAATTCTAAGGCAAACCTGACTTGGCCATGCACAGCACATGGCAGGATCAGGATCTCGTGGTACAATAAATACTCTTGTGTCACTAGCTATAAACATATCATATCAAACAGTCACATTAACTTGAAATAATTTGCTCAGCAAACTCAAATTCAAATAGGACACTCAAATTTCCTGACCAGCTTTCTGTTGCTTGGTTTAAAGTAACTTCTGTATGAGTTGACAATTTTGACAATATATAGAAAGCATAACCATAATAGCCTGGTTCAACACTTCATTGCTCCCTATTAATCATCATAGACATTTTAAAATATTGCTGATTTCTTACTAAGTACTAAATGTTTTAGCTCCCCAGTACTTGAGCGAGCTCTTAAAGCATTATAGTCCTTCATGTCTATTGCGATCTAAAAATTTGGGCCAGTTGATAATGCCTAGACTATCAAAATTGACTGCTGACAGTAGATCCTTTTCCTATTTAGCACCAAAACTCTGGCTCTGCATGCATTGACACCGTAATATGAGAAATGAACTGGGCGATGACATCACGGTTTTCTCCAGAGCAGCTATATATATATATGAACTAAATTAATAACAAAGATGAAACATTACTGAACTTACTTAAGCTGGACTGTGACTATTTTCTTCTGGAAACAAACTGTTGCATTATTTTCCTGTTATCTCTGTAAAGCGATATTGAAATCAATGAAAAGCCAGAAAAACATACCTTAATGCTTTCATTGATTCGGTTCACCAGCCAGCTGAACATTCGGCTGTAGAGGTTTTTGGCAAGAGCATCACGGGCATAATAGGCCTGAAATGGGAGACGTCTCAAATTATAATCGATGTTCACAAAGATATTGTTTAATCTTTAGCTCCAACCCACTCAATGTCTCGAGGCTGCATCATGTAACAACACTTTTATCACAGTTGAAAAGACCAAAAAAAGATTCCTGGTCTCATCTTGTGGCTTGGATCCAAATGTGCAGAGGTCTGTCATCTATCAAGTTAACTTTGACCAGAAATGCATTTTAAGTTCATGGATAAACTTAACAACATGAGGCTTTGCCAAGGACACGTCACAAGATGCTAATGGGATGCTCACTTAGATGCAATTATTGCAGTAATCAAGCTTTTGGGTTTATGGATTCCAGCAGCCTTTACTGAGGTTTGGCCGGTTATATCTTTTGACCTCTAATTATGTTGTTGGCTTGACAACAGTGTTATTGTACAAGGTTAGGTTAAGCGTTTTTGTTTTGTTACTGCTTTTTTTTCTTCTTCAAATATTTAAATGTATAAAATGTTTGCCTCTCCTAGACAGCTCAATCTGCATCCACTCTGTGTTGCTCTTTTATCTTTTCTAACACAGCTTACAATCAAATTCCACAGATTTATCATTTCTGACTGTATGTCCATGCAAATCTTTCAAACTATGTTCACCAAACTTGGAACAGACCCACAGGCTGTTCTGACGTAGTATGCTTTAGCTATTTTATTTTTATTTTATACACGTTTGAATGTGTGTGTTTATGAATGAGAATGTCAATGTATCTAAATGTTTGTAATAGTCCTGTGTTGTATTTACTTCATTTATGAATTTCTATTATGATCTTGAACCTTAAATGAATATAAATATGAATATAAATATACTTTATTTATTTTTTATTATTATTTTTATTATGTGATCAAGTATTTAAACTGCGTAAGTAAGGGCAAATTTTGTCCTCATTGTTTTGTTATATATCTGTCTGGATGTCTCTCTGGGGAACTTTGTCTCCCCATCATCTACACTGAAAATGCAACAAAGATTTACTCTCTACATTGGCATTTTTGAAGTTGAATCTGAAATACTTGTAATAGTGATAATTACTATGTGCCAGGTCAATCAGATGTCCTTTCATTCATAAGTGATATGATTTAATGCTAGTTTAAAAAAAAAAAAAGTTAGTTTGTCATCATATTTTAGGCTTTCCAAGATCTTTTGATCAATGCATTTCTATCACTTTCAGTCATTCAAAATTACAGAATGATGATTTAAAAAAAAAAAAAAAAAAAAAAAAACCTTCAAGAGACTGAGAACATGTATAGATGTAGAATCAACCATTTAAAAGGAGCTCAACCTACAGAGAAAGAGTGTGCTTATGCTGACCTGAGCCACGTTGAGCGTGGTGGACACCTTCTCCATCTTAGCCTCCACCGTACGAAAGCTGAAGGCTCTCTCTAGCACAGACTGTTCAATGCCTAGCAGCTCACACATCTCCTTGAGGTCTGGAACAGGAAATGCAAAAGAAACCCAGGCAGATCAGGTTAAATAATGATTTATGGATAGACTAGACACAGACAGTGTATTATGTAATTTAAACAAATTTGGCAAATGCCAAAGATGAGCATAAATCCTCCACCTCTTTAATAAAAAAAAAAATCAGTTTTGTGTAATAATGTCTTTAAAATGTAAAACTACAGTCATACAGTTTTATCAAAGGCTTATCCGAGAGTCTAGAGGTCAAGGTTTAGACTGATATATATTAAGCCCCTCTGCAAGCAGTTTAAGCTATAAAATATTTTAAAAGTGTTTCTTTTTTGAGAGGATCTGAAAATCAGGTAGACCAGCCCCGCACCCTTCCCACACCGGCTCAATCTGCCTCATTTTAGCAACATTGCCATCAGGTCAAAAGGACAGATGAAAGCACATTACTGCTAATGGGTTTAAGCACAGCAGACAAACCAGACGCTGTAGTATGTAAATGGAGGTGTTGACATAAGACTGTGATGTTTAGTCTGGGACGGTCAATGCCCTGGACATAGGAAACTACTAGAACAACCAGTGACAAAACCGTCATGCAGTGCATGTATTTAAGTAGTTGACATTTTGTTTTAGACAATTCTATTTCATTTTATAAATTCTATTTAGACTTAAGTATTTACGTCACACTTAAAAATGCATGAATGTCACGGCATTGCATGAAAAATGCTGCTAGAGTTTTTCTAAAAACCAATTTCTAGGAAATTGCTTTCAAGGTCATTATAGTGACACTTTTATTTGCACTGTTTGCAGGAAAGTAAATATTTCAGGCCTGTACGAGTTTTAGCATTATTTTGAAGACATTTTTTGCCTTAATTTGTTCTTAACAGAGGTAAACTGAATGTTTAATAATTATAGAGGAATTGAAAAATGGTTTAAGATTATTCCAGCATGGACAGGACACATCTGTCACTGATTTAAATATATCTACCCATTAGTCAAGGAGGCATTCATCTGGCTTTACAAAAACATTTTTTTTTTTTTTATCATCAGCTTATGCATAAAAAAAAGCTGCAAGAGTGATTTGGTTAAGTACCTATGTGGTTAGAGTCGATTAACTATACAACCAACTGCAAGCTATTACTGTAAATATATCTTGACAGATCAATAGATGGCAGTAGTGAACAAAGGGTGAGCAGATGAAGGCATGTTATATACAAGATAACAGTACGTGCTGTTTCACAATTCATTTTAATTTGATTTTCTATGCAAGCAAATTTTAAATCATTAATCCTGATTGTGATGTTTTCATTTGTAAATCAGAGGTTATAAAAAGAGGAAATAGCAATATCTAACCAGATCTCTTAAAAAGCTTTTGGGTAGGCAATGCTTTCTGACAGAGCCTGGAACTCACCGTTCTTGTCCTTTACGCGACTCTCATCAAACCCGTTGACGCGAGACTCTGGTTTAAACTCTATATTTCCTAGCTTGAGAACGGCAGCCACCAGCTCAAATATTGACTGAACCTCATCCTCCATGAAGCCCACAATTTGCATGGCATTCTGGGAAAACAGAAGGGAAAATATTTTTAAATCAATAGTGGTCTGCTGATGGACATTTAACATGGTAGTATATATGGTGGCTTCTGTTAAGTGATTGACTGGACCACTACACTAATGGACAGCCTGAGGGTGTTGAACAATCTAGAGGAAAAACTAATGACAGAAATTTCCATCACACCACAGGCTGTCAAAGAGAAAAGATTGAGCATTTGGAGTTGGTCTTGCAAGCAGTTCATTGGCAAAGTCAATGGTCTAAAGGCCAGAGATAACAGTGAGTGAGCCTCGAACGTGACGCAGCTCAAAGGGAATGACATTATCCTTACAGAGTGGAGAAACTCTCCAATAATGTTTTCATGTTAATAAGACAGGCAAGCCGTGTCTCCAAGAATGAAGGTTCTGCTGAGATTTGTATATTATTTACAGCCTTGCATGAATAGCAACCATCCTCCCTTGTGGAAGTGTTTACTGTCTCCTACACACAAAGCCTTATTTATGCTTAACCTTATAAACTGCAACTGTCTACACTGCAAAAAAGCATGTTTCTAATTAATTGGATTTGACTCCCCAGGCAAGGGGTTAAAAGACAAAGCCAGAGGCCCAGCACATGCTGAGTTAGGGTGTTCTGATGTCAGCATGGAGCTTAGCTTAGACATATTATTCATCAGAACTGCAATGCATTGTCTGATACAGTGCTGGATTCTGACCAGTTTAATGTGGGCTGCATTGTTTGCTGGGACACAAACACTACAGTGATTCAAATGTAATGTTATGAAACGACAATAATACTTTGTAAAAAAAGAAAACATCAAAAATTAAATCTCTTCTGCGTTCTGATGAAGAACCCAGGAGCTCTGTACTGTGTTTACAACGCAAATAGCGTAGGAGATCAGACAGAAGAGAAGAAATTGTTGTATAAAGTTGTTTTACTTATGTTTTTTGTGCACAAAATGTATTCTCGTAGCTAAATCAACACATTAAATAGCTTATAGCTATTTGCAAACATTTAAAAATGCACGTAATTTGTTATAAATTTGTCTGGGAAATACATTTTTAAATGTTAATAAAACCATATTTTGTATGTCAGAAACCAAGTAGATGTTTTAAAAATAATAATACTGTAATAATAATAATAATAATAATAATAATAATTCGTTACATTTATATAGCGCTTTTCTGGACACTCAAAGCGCTTAAATCATTAAATAATCTCTTTACCAGAGCCAGTGAAAAAGTCAGGCAAGTGCTCAGGGGAAGTACACTACTGTCTCAACCAGGCCAGCAGAAAATAATCTTTTTGTCAAGTCCAACAACATGACCCGAAAATAAATATGCATAATAGAAGGAAAAGAAAACAAAAGCACTGATTTCTATTTGCACAAGTCAGCTAAGAGCAGGTGGAATTCCCCCTTAAATGAACCTTCAAGTCTTTAAGTAGAGGCTTGAATGAAGCTCAAATTACATAATGCCACAAGGCAAAGTGTCTTGCTTGGATCAAACTCCACCTCAGTGGGGTAAAGGATGATATTATCCAGTTAAGCTGAGGAGATAAGGTGCTTTGCTAACCTCTCATCATACAGGGTGCCATGGATCAGAGCTAATCCCAAGACAGTCTGAACCAATGTCTCACATGATGTAATGTGTTTAGGAACCAGCTACTATATGGTAGGCTTGAAAGCAAACTTACCCTGACTGTTCTGAAACTGGCAGCATCGTCCAATCCATTGACTGTTGCCGAATCCAAGCTAAGGTAGTTGTATTTGCTGAAGTCTCGGTCCAGCTTCAGTTTTTCTGAAAGAAAAATGCAATTATAGAGTTCACTTGACAACAATCTTTGGTAACTGAGCACTGTAATTTCTCACAGTTGTTTTTCTATCTGTCTCTTTAACTGTCTATGTATTAGTCATTTCATAAGACCCTGTTGCCATCAGATTGTGTTACTTCTGTGTGTTTTTTTTAGTCCAGCTCACCCCTTTGATGCCTGAAATCAAAGTCTGTTATTGTGTTCTCTTTTGTTAAAAATGTCAGAATGGCCATGGTCCAACGTGGTGCGAACCCACCCGAAAAATGAACAATGCGTTCTCAGGTAAGCTTACTGCAATCTGTTCCTCACCATGTTCTGAAAGCCACTGAATGGATAGTGCATCCAGAATACACATGTAATCAAAATAAAATGCAAGTAGTCTCTTACTGAGCAAGTCATCTGATGCTCCAGAAAGCAGCTGGTAGAAGATGTGGAAATTCCTCTCACCCCTGGACTGCTTTACCACACGGGATTTCTCCAAGAGATCTGTGAAAGGGAAATATCAAACAGTTCATGTGCACCCCACACAGAGATTACAACAGCTGGGGGCGTTGTCCCCATGGAAAAAGTAAACACTTGCCATTAAGTGTTGTCCCCAAGTAAGAAAATAAATAAAACATTGATAAAATAATTACTTTTCTCCTTTGAAAGTTTTAGCGAGACTGTTTAAACCTAAAAGACAGGCCTAACATGAGATGCAATGCATTCAAGCACTGATATTCTCAATGAAGTCAATGTGTTTTCAACCTCATAAATGATTTTCTCAATATAAAATGTTCTACTTTATTACTTTAACATTACTTTTATACTGTATCCACCAATCAGAAAATCAACTGTTTCGGCCCACTCCCATAAAATATTGTAAAAAACACAAGTCTCTCTACACTTCTGAACATCTTTCATATTTAAATTTGTATATATCTTAATATTTTGCAATGAGATTCAAATTCTTGTCTCATTCACTTTTCACTTTTTCACATTTTGTTGTGAAATACAGTTTAGCTTTTGTCTTAAACCACCTACTCTCAGGAAGCGAAAAAGTTTGTCATAAGGACAAATATAATACATGATAAAAATTAGCTATTGGCTACAAACAATTCTCTCCAGTCGTTATAGAGGAAACAAAGGTGTTTTCCTGTTTACATTAGAATGAATATTTAGGTATCCATGGTGAAGCTTTCATTGTTCATTGTATTTAGATTGAGACAGGAAGTCTCACAGGAGATATTCATTTGTAGGAGGGACATGTCACACCACCTCCATCCATCCTGTGTATCCAGTAGAAAACAGCAGCATCAGCCTAAAGCCTTGATTATCTTATCATCAACCACATTTATTAGGTTGACATGAGAGAAGACAAGACATTGCTTATCTGTAACTATAAAACCTGGGCTGAAGGCATAACTGTTAGTAAGTCAGTCCTTTTGTTTCAAATATCCAAAACATCATAAGGTTGTCATTTAGGGCTCGTGAAACACTAACCGATCGACCAGTCACTCAAACTGGAGTACTATTTAATGTAGGTTACAAACTCTCCTCAAATTAATTAGCTAATGTGTCAATGGACAGTTGTACGGACAGTTAGACAAGTGTCAACGGTTACAGGAATTTGCTGTGGTATAACAAACTTAGGTTGATTAATTATCACTCAATGCCAAGTGGTAGCACTTTCGTTTCCATTTAAAGATTTTAAAGGAGTGGTTCGCTTTAAAAAAAAAATGTGCTGATAATTTACTCACCCCCATGTCATCCAAGATGTCCACGTCTTTCTTTCTTCAGTCGAAAAGAAATTAAGGTTTTTGATGAAAACATTCCAGGATTTTCTCTATATAATGGAGTTCATTGGGAACCAAACGGTTCAAGGTCCAAATGAGTTTCAGTGCAGCTTCAAAGGGCTTTCAACGACACCAGACGATGAATAAGGGTCTAGTCTAGGACCCTTCGAGTCATGACTCGAAAAAAGATTTGTTCATTTTGATGAACGAGTTTGAACAGGAGAGTCACGAATGCTCATCACAGAACAGAGCAAGGCGAGCATTTGTGCTTATAAAACTTAAAACTTTTTTATTTATTTTTGAAACGCTAGATAAGACCCTTATTCATCGTCTGGTGTCGCTTAAAGCCCTTTGAAGCTGTACTGAAACTCTCATTTGAACCGTTTGGTTCCCAATGAAGTCCATTATATGGAGAAAAATGCTGGAATGTTTCCATCAAAAACCTTAATTTCTTTTGGACTGAAGAAAGAAAGACATGGACATCTTGGATGACATGGGGGTGAGTAAATTATCAGCAAAGGTTTTTTTTAAAAAAGTGAACTACTCCTTTAAGGTCACTGTCGCTATAGTTGAGAAATTAACTGTTATGCCAGCAATAATTTATTGGGTTAGTTGACATAAAAGAAAGGGTAATGATTTCATGTTGAAATCTATATGAACCTATTAGACAAAGTACATATTTTAGGTCCTGCAACTGGTCACCATTCCTCATCATTTCAACAACTCATTAATTGGAGACTACAAATGAACAAAGTGCATGAGAAAACCATGAGATAAATGAACCACTGGCTTCAACACTCAAGGGTATGTGTGCCAAACCACTAGACTGCTGGTCAACCATAAAAAAAGTAGTTGTGCACTACATTCCAAGTGTTCTGCATCCATATATACAGTACTACTGTTCAAGTGTTTAGAGTCAATGAGAATTTTTTTCGTATTTTTGAAAGAACTCTCTTATGCTCACCAAGTCTGCATTAACTTGATTATAAGTACAAGAACACAAACAGTTCTAGTTGTATTTCCACTTCAGCCTGGTAAGGCACGAGATGGCACGATCGCACACCATTATAGTCCCAGGATTTTCAGCAAGGTTGGCTACAGTTTCTAGTGTGCTATTTGAGCCAAGTAAACACAAGTTAATGCTAAAATTAAAAGAAATATTTGATCATCCTCAATAACACCATCGCTATTTACATCTCATTCAATCTTCAAACTCTTGTGATTCCAAGACAATGCATTTTTTATTACATTCCAAAGAGCTCTGTTATCAGTTCCATGGTGGAAAATCAAACCATATCCGTGCCTGGCCTGATCGGCATGGGATGGAATTGGTTAAGCAACGAGGATGGTGGAAAAGTGGTTATATAGTCACAAACTGTCGCTGTGCAAACATTTTTCCAGCTTTCTTCTTTTTGTATTAAAAAAAAAAACACAAAACAGCATAAAGGCTTGGACCAACCTGAGGTTGAATAAATAATGACAGATTTGGGGTAAACTATTCATTTATTCCTTCTTGGGAACTATTATAGAGACACACCATGGTCTCTGCCTTATAATTATACTCACAATTACTGATGACTCCACCAATGGGGTCTCCTTTGAAGTCAAACTCGATATCCATGTACTTTCCCTGTATAAGAAGAAATTGTTAGCACATCCCATAAAAAGAGCATGGTGGGTTAGTTGATGACATGGTTCTTTATTGTCGTTTAACAGGGCCTTCTTGTGCAGTCAAAATAAGATATAATCAAGTTTTTAAGGTCTAAGAAGTGTGTCCCTCCCCTATGGTGACACTACAAGGCCTTTAGTACTAATGGAAGGCTTGCTGTGGAGAACCACGTGGCTCTTCAGTGGCTGATGGTAGGAAAAGACGCATTACCACGAGGGCAGTGATCACTGCAAATAGGGCTGAAATTTGAGCCTTCCATGAGGCAGATGGGAAAAAAAGACATTCCCTCTAAGCGCAGTCAATTCTCCAAGCACAGGCCTGTTCATTACACATGCTGCCAATCATACATAGATTTGCAATGGAGTAATGCACTACTGTGAGAGAAAAGGCTGTTTTTTTCTCCGCTGCTGTAATGGTAAAATAAACTTTTTTTTTTTGTCTTTCTGTCCCTGTACACTATTTGGGAAAGGAACAGTAAGCTCAGTGTCTCTAGAGCCAGTAAAAATGTTCCCTCTTTATTTATATCCAACAGCACTTCTGAAGGAAACTGCGTTAGAGGCTGATGGATAAACTCGAAAAATCCTCTGCCAACACAGGAAGTAAAAGCTGAAAATTGCTTTGGGAAACGTTATAACAGAGAGCTGTTGAAAAATGATATGATAAAATGGTGCTTGAGATACAAAACATGAAATTTCAAACGTTAAAAGTGTTAACATGGCATCTATAGGGCAGCATGACAGTCCACAACTGTTTTGATCATTCAAGCTTCAAATTTAATTTAAAACAACCATTGTTGACCAAAGTGCTGTACAAGATTACCATGGTCTAACACCAAAATTAAAATAAACACTCACAAAATATTAAAAACACAAGCATACAAATGGGTTTTCAAAAGACTTTTAAACTCAGACACTGTAGTCACTGTTCTGATAGAGAGTGGCAATTTGTTCCATAGCTTGGGGCCAACTACTGCAAAGGCCCTGTGACCCCTGCATTGTAGTCTGGATCTGGCTACTCGTAGTAGATGACTGGTCTGTGATCTGAGCAATCTGACTGGATTGTGTTCAGTAAACTCTGAAAGGTACTAACGCTTTGTATACAAACAACATTAAGTTTGTAAGTTTACAGAAAACTAAAATGAAATTATATAAAATGAACTAAAGTTCTACTTGAGTGGATCCAAAAAATATTCAGCTAAATGCATTTAATATAAATTTAAACTAAAGTAAATTTTAGAGCCAGACCGATAAAGGATTTTGAAGGCCGATACCGATACAAATATTTTTGGGTTTTAAAATCTGATATATCGGTCGATATATATATTTTTTTTATTAAATGTTGTTGGATTTCACACACGTGTAAAAGAAAAGCTAACTTTTCTGCACAAGATACGCTTGATACTTTTTCTCCATGTCTAAATGTTCACTCCTCGCAAGTATAACTTTCATTTTACAATGCAGACACTGTAACTAGAGATATGCTAACTATAAATACAGTAATCATTACTTTATTTAGGCAGAAAAGGTTCATTGTGGTTTCCAAGCTCATTAATGTTAACGTTAGTGGTTTTTCACTGATGATAGTGGCATTAGCTTGCTTTGTGGTTAGCTAGTCTATGATGAGCCATAATTTAGCAATAGAGAACATCATACTGCAAGTTGTAAAACATAAATTTTCAATATAACAGGCCAAGGAGAGATGATTGAAGCGTATTTCGTCCGTTTTTATTTTATTTTTTAAATATTCATTTATCGGGCATTATAACTGCCGATACCGATATTATGGAAAATGCCTAATATCGGCCGATAATATCGGCCGGCCGATATATCGGTCTGGCTCTAGTAAATTTTAACTAAAATGCAAGTGCAAGTGTCTAAAAACATTAAAAGAATATATAGTAATTCGCCTTTGGCTAAGCCACGCCTTAGAATGTAGATTGACCAATCACAGCGCAGCCAAGAACGAGCTCCCACAGAGGTCTGACACTTTTTTTACAGCACTCAATTGACTTTCAACACAGGCGTCTAATATTTTTGGTCTCGGCAGGTTATTACTGACGTATTTTATCAAAAATTATGGTTAAACACTGTGCCCGGGGCATTTGTAACACAGATACGCGTTTCCCAGATAGGTTGGAGGGGGCGTCCGTTTTTTCCCTTCCCAAAACCAAAGTCAAATCCCGACAAGTGTCGTCTTTGGATTAAACTGTGTGGACATCCTCATTCAGCTAAACCCAACAAAGATCAACAAGCACATCTTTTTTGCTTCTAACCTTACTGTGAAGTTATACTAGTTAGACCGTTTTATAATGTTTTAGGTTATGATTTCGGTTCTCATACCGGTTGTTGATACGCTAGCACACGCTGCTAATAAATACAACAATATAATCGTGTAGTCCATTTTTTACTTATACTTAGTGGAACTGAATGATTTTTTTATAATTATAACCAACATTTCTTACACCTGAGCAAACATCTTGTATCCATTGTTTGCCGCTATGCATTATGGAATAGCCTTTGACAAAGGATGCTTTTAAATTTTTCATAATAATGTAACTGCATTTGTGTTGGGATTTGGGAGTGTGTCTATGATGCCTTAAACTCGCTGGGTTTTAAAACAAAGCCACATAATTAAATGCTTATGTAACACTGATGGTTTCATGTGGGTGATGCAAGAGCCAGTAAGAGTGTTCAAACTATTTTTTGTGCATTTTGACTCACGAATTACTAAAATTTAGATCAACAACAACAACATTGACTCAACACTGGTTTGTTTACCCTGTTATGTAAATTAAACAGCACCTCTGTTAAACCACTGAAAGCACTGGACAATTCTGTGTGGTCTGACCTCTGTAAGTACACACTCTATAGCTCAGCGTATGTTTATTTAGTGATTTAGTGTGGTCAGGCCGTGACAGACAGCTATAAAAAAGCCAAACTGTCAAAGAGCCACACCATCAAACATACAGTATTTGCATAAATGGAGGAGATATTGGACTCTGCTAATCTTTGCTGGTTGTTGAATCGCATTGTGGGAGTCAGGAAATCATAGAAAAACAAGCAGAAAAGAGGCATCTGGAGGTACACAGGGTTCTGTTTGAATCTGTCAGAATTGGCTGTCAGAATGTGTCGGTCAATAAGAAGAGGAACACAAAGCAAACTCCCAAGAAAAGCATTGATAAGAGAGATCACTTTAGGGGTGGGCTGACAAAGCAATAGAATGATTTGCCTGTGTTTAGATCACTGATCAAAAGTCCATGTTGATCTAATCTAAAGCAAACATGCGCTAAAGGGAGGAGCAGCATCAAAGCAGTCGTAAAATATTATTCCTGGTAGAAGAAATAGATACTCACAAATCGAGACGAGTTGTCATTCCTCACGGTTTTGGCGTTACCAAAAGCTGAAGTGGAAAAAAACATGCAGCGAGTTAGTCATTCAGCACTACATTTCTACTTTGACTGATGTCATCTGGTGGAAAAATTATCCTGAATCCTCTCAGCGCATTTTTCATCATATTCATGAAACATAAAATAATTAGATGGCTAATAGCAGAAACAATTCCATATGTCCATCAATAAATTTGTCCAATATAAACAGTATGAGTATATGTGTATTTTAATTAACTGTGATTTGGCAGACACTTCAATCTGAAGTGACTTTCATTGCGTTTGCTGTTTATATTTTATCAGTTCATGCATTCCCAGGGTTTTGAACCCATGACCTTGGCATGACTGTTTAAGCTTCAAGATGGTAACACAACAAATGAAAGTATCACTGTGTATTCAGATTAAACAAACAATGGCTACATTTAGAAAAGCATACTAACATATTACTGCAATAGATAGTATGCATGTATGCATGGGACATTCAGATTACCTACTACAGTACCTTTGCAGTATACAAAACAGCACATTGCACAGAATACTGTATCCCACAATGTAATCTTCCATTTCAGTGACAAATAAACTTCAAAATAAGTCTCAAATTAGATTAGTTAATAACTTTGAAAATAATTTTTCTTACTTATAGATAAGTAAGAAAAAGTGGCTGTGTAAACTGTACAGAGTTTTTTTTTTTTTTTTTTTTCTAGATTTTGTTTATTTCCTGTGACTTTTTCAGGCCTGGTAACATTTTTCCTAAGTTTTCTTAAGTTATCCATCAACAAGAACTGGCTCATTTCTTTCAAATCTATTTTGTTCTTCACTTTTTTTTTACCTGCTTTCCCAATATGATTCAACTGAAACTAACATTAAGCACTCTTAAAAATAAAGGTTCCAAATAGGGGTTTTCACAGAGATGCCATAGCATAGAAGAACCATTTTTGGTTCCCAAAATATCTTTTGAGTAAACAGTTTCTTTTATTTCAGTTCGTTTTCTTTTATTTATGAACATATTAGAAATCTAAATAACATTTTACCACTATAAAAGAACCTATGTGCAATGGAAGGGTTACATGGATGTTAAAGGTTCTTCACAAAACCATAGATGCTAATAAAGTTCCTTTATTTAAGTGTAACATGTCCCTCATTAAATAATGCATTTTTTGCTTTTTCCTTCTGAACGCCATCTCCTCAGAGTATAACCTAAGCCCCTTTCACACAGCGTGTTGATCCCAGGAAATTGCCAGAACGCCTTCTGTGTGAACGCAAACACTAGGTTGGGGACCTAGTAACATTGCCGGAATCAGTCCCGGAACGCATGCTTTGTAAACAAAAGCCAGGACCAATGCCGTAAGGGGTGTGTCATAGTGACGACGTTCGTGCCATCGCGCGACTCTGTTGCTCTTAGAAGAAAGTTTGTGTTACAAAGAAAGGAACGGGAACGAAGCAGAGACCAGGAGCTCCTCACTATCCACACTGATGCTGAGATCGTTCACCAGCTTATGCGCGTGTACATGTTTTCGACGCGTACGTTACACGTCTCATCCTGACATCATGTGTCTTTCCGGGATATTTACGGGTTGTGTGTGAACGCACTCACAGATCCCCGCAAATCAGTAGCAGTGTGAATGAACCGAAATCAAACAATCCCGGGACAAATGCCGGGTCACATTATACGTGTATTTTCCAAGATCTCTGTGTGAAAGGGGCTTTACATATACAGAAAGTCTATGGTAGAGAAATATGCAGCAGGAAATGTTCAGGACCCCCAGTGTGGGGGCTCATTACTTCCAGCAGCTAAACTCTCCCAGATGTGGGACTTCACTCTGCTCAGAGTCCGGCTGCTCCATCTCCATCTCATTGCTTATGGCCATTTCCTGTTCATGGCCCCACAAAAAAACACAACTGTCTGATTGCCAACAGGGACCAGGGAGCTTTTGGCCCATTAATAGGGGTAGGATTATGGGAAAATCCAAATGATATACGTCAAAAATCAAAAGATCTGCCACTCGGCTTGCCTTTAACTGACCTCTAGAACATCTGCTACAAAGGACATGGGACCTGAAGAACCTAAAGGTGTGACAATTGGTACAAAATAAAAAAAAGAAACAGAAAACTCACCTTCAAGCACAGGATTGGACTGAAGCAGCTGTTCCTTCACTTTGTTCACCTCCTGGCCCTTCCCACACACTGCCGCCACATATGACATCACAAACTTACTGGCCTCTGAAAAACGGACCACAGAAGAATGAGGTCAGGGATCACCTTCGAGACAAGACCTCACCTCCAAAAATCCCCTTTACATCAACTCACTCTGTTTAAAGGAAGAAAACGCCTTTCCCATTCAAACTCCCCCATTCCTTCATAGCCAACCATGAGATCAACTGTTTAAAGGAGTCTTCAACATTCCATTGAGCTGGTGCTAATAAAGAGATGACCGAACAACTCAGGCCCCGTCCACACTACTGCGTTTTCGTTTTAAAAACTGAGAGCTTTTGCTGTTTGCACCTCCCGTCCAGACTAAAACGGAAAGTTAAGAAATGCTGCTGCTCCGTTTTGCGTTTTTAATCTCCGGAGTGCTTTTTAATGTAGACGGGACAAAACGGAGGAGTTTAGAAGCGATGACGGCGACGCAGAGGCTCACGCTCGGCTCTATGATTGGGTGTAATCAGTCATGACGTGTCCTTCCCTGATTCGTCAGCCACTGTTTACACTGGCACGCGCATGCCCAGTGTTGGTGAATAGTCACGTGATCCGTGTTTTGAGTCGTTTTAATGTGGACGTAAATCAACTCTAATATGCAGCTAAAACGCTGGTGTGGACTGAGATCGTATGTGTTTTAATTCTCTGTTTTTAAATGAAAACGCAGTAGTGTGGACGGGGCCTCAAATATAGGGGAATGTTTGTGCATCAATATCCAGTATACCTTACATAAATAATAATAAAAGAGATAAATTGAAGATATAACAATTATTGAAGTTAGTTAGTAGTTAGTAGAGTAGTTCACTAGTTCACAAAAAAAAAAACATTTGCTGATAATTTACTCACCCTCATGTCATTCAAGATGTCCATGTCTTTCTTTCTTTAGTCGAAAAGAAATTAAGGTTTTTGATGAAAACACTCCAGGATTTTTCTCCCTATAATGCACTTCAGTGGGAACCAAACGGTTCAAGGTCCAAAAGACAGTTTCGGTGCAAACTGTTTAAAGGGCTTTAAACGATTCCAGACGATGAATAAGGGTCTTATCAAGCGAAATGATTGCTCATTTAAAAAAATTTTTAAAAAAGTTTAAGTTTCAAAATGAACAAATCTTTTTCCGAGTCAATTCGTTCATTTCGTTCATTGAATGAACCAAACGACTCGAAAAAAGTCATTTTGATGAACGAGTTCGAACAGGAGAGTCACGAACGTGCATCACAGAACAGAGCAAGGTGAGCATTTGAGCTTATAAAACTTAAACTTTTTTTTTTTAATGACCAATCGTTTCGCTAGATAAGACCCCTATTCATCATCTGGAATCATTTAAAGCCCATTGAACAGTTTGCAGTTTGCACTGAAACTGTCTTTTGGACCTTGAACCGTTTGGTGCCCAGTAAAGGCATTATATGGAGAAAAATCCTGGAATGTTTTCATCAAAAACCTTAATTTCTTTTCAACTGAAGAATGAATGACATGGACATCTTGGATGACTTGGGGGTGAGTAAATTATCAGCAAAAGTGTTTTTTTTTTAAAGTGAACTACTCCTTTAAGTCAGATTTATTTCCATAAATCAGTTCAAAATATCGATTTAAATGATTCCATTTAAGACGTATTCACTGATTTGTTTGCATCCTCATGCAAAAATGCCAACGGAAGTCCCAGCGTGCCTTAACAAATATATGTTGTCAAATATTGCTGCATATTAAATTGGTGCGTATAAATGAAAATGGTTGAATTTGACTTCCTTCAGTTCATTTCATAAAAAAAAAAAAAAAAAAACGATGTGAAAATGATTCTAAAATATTTGTTTAAAACTGTTTTAGTTTTTACATGAAATGATTTAAATCTACTTGGCACAAATGGCTGTTTAAGATTTATCTTGTTCAACACTTAATGACTTTCCCATGTCTGGACCTATGAGAGCAGTGACTTACACACAGAAGTGCTGATATGAAATGTTTTCTGAAGGGAACGACGCCCACTTATGTTTTAGAGATTTACAGCTATGTTTGGACTCTGCTCAATTCACATAACTTAAACTATAAAGCATTTTGATCAAATCTAATACGTAGAGGTAGAGTGATAATCAAGCAGATAGAAAAAAACGCCATAACTCCTCATTTCATATAGCTTAAGCATGGATCCTGAATAGGAGAGTCCAATTTAATTTATTTCTGAGCTGTGGTAGATTTTCATTAGTACAGAAGAGCATTTAGAAATGAACAGTCACCTTGACTAACAGTCAATGTTTTTCATCAGCCCTTGCTCTGTAGTATGTAGTGCGTGGATTACCACAATCCCCATTTATCTCATTGCCTTAACTGTTGGACATCCTGGATTTGAATGGGTGGCACAGTAAGATGCTCATTTTAAAACAAGAGTTCAGTTATGCACTGCTAAACAGCTGTGGGTTTGTACAATTACAAGATAACTTCTTTCAAATGAACATGACAGAGTTGAGCTGATATTAAAAAAACTCAAGCAAAAGTTCAGTCAAAAGAGCACTACTAAACCTGCTTGTCAGATGTACTTGCAATTCAAAAACTACAATTAAAAGTGTGTATTTTATTTTTATTTTTCTTAAATCGATAAAATAGGCATGTTGAGGAAGTCATTAATTGCTCAATTCTCTCTATTTTCTGTAAGGCACATATTTATTTTTTTAAAGAGGGGCAGGCACAACTTAATTACACATGATTTCTGAACAATTTGCCATTCTAAAAAGTAAACAAAGAAAAATTATGTGATGTCTCAAAAGGGAGAAAATGAAATGGTATCCATATGTAAACACTGAATGGGAGCAAAATTAAAGTGTCAAAAACATTTATGATTGGATCATAAATTATAAGGAACATAGCACCCGTTACCCATTTGTAGATCTTGATCTGTTTCCCAACACCGGATGAACAGTTAGTCCTCTAAACTAATTTAATCCAAGATACTACATTAGATTGCAGATTAGTCCAACTTGCCTGCCAATTTTACTGTTGATCTATCCAGAATCTATGACATACATTTTACTCTCTACTTATCCAACAAAGACAATGCAATGGAACTACTGTAAAATGTAATAGGAGAGAGTTAAAATTTTGTTTTATGGGTGAATCATCCTTTGACACCATTGTTAAAGATGAATTGGAGAGAATTTAGGAATGAGTGGATTAAATGAATAAGAAAGAAGGAACAGGAAATGACATCATATTTAGAAAGTATTAGCATCACAATACTGAAAAAATGTAAAGTTAGCAGCATCAATACTGAAACGCTACTCTTCTTCTGAGACTTTTCAAGCTAGAACTACCAAACTCAGACTAGACATTCAGACTGTTCAAACTCAAACTTTATGCATTGAATGCATTTATGCACTGAAAACCTTTTAAAGCTTTCTGGGCAGGCTTTCTCAAGCCAACTCGAAATTTTGTCTCAAAAAACTTTTTATAGTTTGTTACTGATTAGCTTGATTTCAAGTGCAAGTATTTTAAGTGGTCTTACCCGTCTTTCCTGCCCCGCTCTCTCCAGTGATGAGAATACACTGGTCTTTATCTTGATCCCGCAAGGACCGGTAGGCCTCATCTGCCAGAGCATAACTGAAAAGAGAGAGATAATTTTCAGGCTTAAAGAGTTAATTGAACAGCAAATCAAAGCTTGCATTTGAAATAAGGCACATTTCTTCAGTGTTCTGCTGAATCTGTGTCATATCAGAAGTTTACTTCAACCATCTAGACCTATTATTAACATACCGATCCTAAATCGAGAACACTTTCTGATATGCTCCAATAAAAGGCATGGATTAGAGGTGGAAATTGCAAGTGATGGGCACACACCAGGGATTCAATATGTTTAAAACCTGGACAACACTACTAGGTCAAATTTATTTTCAAATGGATTAGGGTAGTGGATTTTAGAACCCGGATTTTAAATGGGACAACAAGAGGCGACAAGACGGTACCAAAATTGCTATTCAAACACACACACAAAAAAAATCCTTGCAATTAAACTTTGAATTCATCTTGATAATATTGCATACAAATTATAAATTAAATAGCTACAAAAATAGTAATTCTCTGCACAACACACATTGAGCTCAAGCCATTTTACAAAGTGTATTTATTGCATGCATGATTTGGTTTAAGAGAGTGTTCACTTAAAAATTAAAATTCAGTCATCATTTACTCACCCTTCAAGTAGTTTCAAACCAGTATGAATGTATTTCTTCTGCTGAACACAAAAGATTTTAAGATATGTTTGAAGAATGTCGGTAACTAAACAGTTGATGGACACCATTGATTTCAATAGTATTTTTTTTCCCTACTATGCAGTCAATGGGGTGCATCAACTGTCTGGTAACCAATATATCATCTTTTATGTTTAGCAGAAGAAAGAAATTCACAGGTTTGAAAAACAAAATTGAGGATGAGTAAATGATGACAGAATTTAATTGTTATTCTACTGCGCACAACCACACCACAACAGACCTGTGATCCATGTTTGGTCACAACCCTCAGGCAGTCTGTTGAATCATTTTGCTAATTTTCTTTTCAATGATAGATGCATAAACAATTGAGAGCACTTGAGAAAATTCCTCAGACCAATTACATTTGTTTTGTATGATTTCCTGATAGAAAACGAAAAGGATATATCTTCTTAATTAATATGCAATTAGATTAATTCTACATAAATTCCAGGACGGGGAACAATAGAAAAGTGGGTCATATTATCCACCCAGTGAGCTCTTTAACAGTGATGTAATTGTAAAGGATTTGTTTGAAGAGAAAAAGACAACAGCAGCAGTCTGTCAGTTCACATTTGTATGAGTGGGTTTTTGGCTGCGGTAGACGCTGGGCGTAAACACGTCCATTGCTGACTGACACTCTCCAGACTGAGTGACCAGCTCTAAATAAATTGGCCTAAAAACAATGCTAATTTCAACCCATTTTTTTTCTACCTCCCAGTCTGTACTTCTCAACAATCATTACTCAGGAATTTTCCAAAACCACCACTAATAATAGGTCTGATTGTGAGGGAAAAGCTGCATGTATTTCCCCTCCTCTAAGTCTAGATTTGTCAGGTTCACAAGTAGCTATAGTGGTATACATATAGTCATAGTGTACAAAAACTCCATTGATAAGGAGTTCCAACTAAGGTTGAATGGAATTGATGTAATAATTTATATGCATGTTCTTTATCACCATGACAAAACTGCCATATTTGATGTGGCATGCCATACATTATAACATTTGAGAATTTCACTGGATTGCCCTAAAATGTCAGGACTTATTCAACTCACAAAAGATGGTAAATAATGCAAGTAAATAAAATGTTAAAGGGATACTCCACTTTTTTTGGAAATAGGCTTATTTTACCACTCCCCCAGAGTTAAACAGTTGGGTTTTACCGTTTTTAAATGTATTCAGCCGATTTTTTTATATTTAGAAGAATATCAGTAACTAGACACTTTCTGGTCTCATTGACTTCCATAGTATATATTTTTCCTACTATGGAAGTCAATGAGACCAGAAACTGTCTGGTTACTGATATTCTTCGAAATATCAGAAAATCAGCTGAATGGATTTGAAAACGGTAAAATTCAATTGTTTAACTCTGGGGGAGTGGTAAAATGATCCTATTTCCAAAAAAAGTGGAGTATCCCTTTAAGATACCTTACAAACAACAACCATGCAATTCATTGGCTTCAAAATCTTTCAAGTTAGCTACAGACAGCATTTTAGGCTGTTCCCAAAGTGTTCAGGATGATTATGCTGCCTTCTATGATGCTTTACTATAGTCAAATCCAAAAGGCACTGTCATATTAGCAAATTATGTGGGCAAAGAAGGTAAATTTCCTTTATCAATAGTGTAACGATGCATGAAGCACCACTTACACAGAGGTCGCTTCCAAACAAAGCAGCTTTATATTGGTCATCGCTGTAAATTCAGGTATTCAAAGCTTAAACTTGAATCTGATGTGAAATACAGTTGGGGAAATATCTCTTCTCGTGTGAAACTGTGTGGATCCACCTATTGACTGTTATAATGTTATACATCAGACCCACCCCACCAAACTGTTTACGTTCACTTAAGACCAAACCAACAGTGTTTAGAATAATATTCGCCAAGACAGAAATTTTGAAAAAATTCGGTGTGTGTATGACCGTTCAAGCACGCTGTCTGAGGCGTCTGTGTGTAAGTCAGTGAAAAAGTAGTTCACTAGGTTTTGTAATAGAGCCTTCATTTAAATATTCAACCAACTAAGTATTAACACTCCAAGCAAAATCTTGAATAGAACAGACTGACACGCCAAAAAGTTGCACTGAGAACTAAACCCAAAAATATGGAGTCCATCTGATGCTGGTTTAGGCTCTGGGCGGAGGTCTGGGAGTAGAAAAGTAAAGAGTAGGAGAGCCAGAAATGGCACGGGGCATTACATCAATCCAGAAACGTGCACAGCCTAGAGAGCAGATGTTTGAGCATTGTGAGGTGGCCAAAACGCTCGACATGGCCCAAACAAAAGAGAAGCATAATACAATTACCCAAACCCTGACAGAGGAACATGGGAGGGGTCAGGGTCCCATTGAAGGAACTTTGCCAAAATGGCAGATCTGGACGCTTTAGGCACTGCAAATCCTCTTTAAGTGGAGGCGGGTCAATGTGAATATGAATACCTTAAATCTGAATATGAATGGACCCTTTAGGCTTCCTCAGTCAGTCTTACTAAGAGTAAGAAAAAAGACAAGCACTCTTCCAATGACAAAAGGGAGGAGACACGTGTGTGGTATTTGTCCTGAACCAACTTTGAGCTAAAAATTGAGTTTTGGCTTGCATTCAAAGACCAAGGAATCATTAGATGTTCTTCGCAATGTCTTCATGCCCCGCCTGGGGCCACACCATGTGCGGAGAGAGAGGAAATTAAGAGTAAAGTGAGAACATCTGTAGTTATATTTCTCTGTGAGATTAACAGAAGGTTAGGATAGAGGGGTCAGTTTGCTAAGTCTACCGTACAAAAGAGAGATATTTCTAGAGTATACATGCATCACTGAATGCTATAAGACTTGGAGAGATGAAATCTGTGGGCTTGGAGTATCCACATCTGACCAGAAGCTGAATGAGAACTTCAAGATGAATGGAGGAGGGATTAGCACATGGCCTACAGGAGACTGAACAGTAATTTCAGATAGACTTAAGGTCGTGGTAAGGCTCAAATCCACAACATGGGCCACATAGCAGAAAATAGTTGGTTCCTACCACCCATAGTCCTACATAAAAGGGAAAACTGATCACAAGGACAGGAACACCCAAAATACAGCTGGTTCAATGCGGTTAATGTACAGAGCTTTTCTGTAGAAGTGATTCATTTACACCGTCCCATCTAAATAACATATTGTTTCTAAATGATACCACTTAATTCATTAATATTGAGAAAGCTATATTTTTAGTAACACATGTATTTCTTTATTCTAATTATTACAAAACTCTACTCTGAATGTTCTCAACCATGTTACAGTTCTAAGTTTATTAGTTTCTGACTAATAAACTGAGCCGTGACTTCTAAAGAGGCATTCATTTACAGATTAGCAAGAAAAATGCAGACATTCAAGAAACCTCTTTCAAAAGTATCAAGAATCAAGTATCAATTTAATTCTAGACTTTAATTTAATTATGCATTATAGATAATTATAATTATACTTTTTTAATTATAATGCATTATAGATAAAGTAAAATCATATGTGATGTCACAGTGCTTTTTTTTTTAAAGTTATTTGACCATTTTATTTATTTTTTTAAACTAGACTTTAATTTAATTATGCATTATAGATAATTATAATTATAATTTTTTTTAATTATAATGCATTATAGATGAAGTAAAATCATATGTGATGTCACAGTGCTTTTTTTTAAAGTTATTTGACCATTTTTAATTTAGTATATATATATATTTTTTTTTAAACTCGCAAAAGCCATACATTTGACAGTATTTTACAGTAAAATTTACAGTTCTTTACCTATACTCAAGGTAAAAAAACTGAGCTATTTCATAACATGCATATATACAAATAATTAAATAAAATGCCAAATACTCAAGAAATGCCACACAACAGCTCGGCCATTAAACACGTTTTTTTTTTTTTTTTTTTTGGACAGGACAAAACACACTGTATAAAAATAATGAATTGTGGCTCAGTATGCTGGACACCACGCTGGACTGGAATAGGATATCCATATCTGCTTCTGAATGAGCCACAGCGGAAGTAATGTTTTCCAACTTGAGGTGGACTGATCACAGACACTGAAACAAACAATGGACCACATAAGCCCCGGAGAAGGAAAGGCCAAAAAAACAAAACAAATGCATTTAACCAGGTGGCCATGAACAACTCAGCTGCTTCATGCACAAATATGGCTCCTGTTTTAAAGACTTTAGTGTTTCCGACTCTACATGTACATGGAGAAGCTATATTGCACAGCCTGAGAGAGTAAACATCTACAGGATGTTATGCTTTTCTATGAGAGATATTAAAAAAGACCATGTGACGTTCAACAGTTCAAAAAAAGCGTTTTTGTTCTCCAAGTCTGAATTTAAAACAATGAAAGATATTAGGAGGTCTACTATATTGAAGCCTTTAACCTAACCGTAAAATTGACTTTACAAAATGGATAGTTCAGACTTCTCAAATGTAATATTTATTTTGGGGAAAAAACACAAATTTTCAATTTGCTGAGTGTTTTTAACACAAATGTTACTTGTTGCACATGTTGTGTTGAAACAATAGAGACCTATACTTGGGATCCCCTTCACACATTCAGGAAGTAGCAAGTCGGGCTGTTTTTAGTCACCCAAAACCGGATGACTTTACTGCTTCCCTCTATCTGCACTGACTCAGCTTTCCTGACGTCTGTGCACTGTATGTTCTGTCATGTGTCCTACATCTGTCCTTTGAGGAGACCTATACTTGAAGAGTTCAGATGCAAAAGTGCCATCAGATGCTCTAAGTGCCATTTGAAATTTTCTTCTAGATCAATTTATCAAGCTTGTATATTTTAAGTTCAGTAATTTCACTTAAATGGCAATTAATAGGTAATCTTCATTGCCATTTAAGTCAAATTACTCTTCACTCACATTCAGGTCAACCAAGAGAGGTGCCAGTGGGAAGTATTTTAAGGGAACATACCTTCTTTTGGGAAACTGTGAATAATCCAGAATGCATTGCAATGAACTCATTGGGAAAATAAACTTGGCATCCAAATATGCCAACTTCCCTACTATATAGTGTAGCAAGAAAAGTATGTGAAGAGAGCAGCATGACCAAAATTTTCGTTAAGAATTCATATAAGAGTGTATAGGCGACTACATAACAGTTCTGAGCTTCTGAAGAGAGCATCCGATGCACTGTAAAAAATATTGTTGGTTTAACTTAAAAAAGTAAGTAACCTGGTTGCCTTAAAATTTTAAGTTGATTGAACTGGAAAAAGTGAGTTAATACAATGAAGGAGATTAATTGAATCATCAGAAACTCAACTGGCCATAGGGGAGAAGTTGTAAATAGCAATGAAGTGGCGCAACATGACAATGACAAATTGGTATGTAGTACACCCAAATTTCATTCATACTAAAAACATTTATACTATAGAGTAGTGATGCACCAGGCCCAATACTATGCTTGAGTACTCGTACTCATTAAAATGCTCCACGCAGTGTATCAGAGTGCTTGAGACAAAAAAAAAAAAAAAAAAACACAGACAACAGAGCAGAATGGATATTTCAGAGAAGGATGTCTATGAAGAAAATGTATGTAATTACAAGAATGTTAAACAAAATAAATATTTATGCCTGTTGGAATCAAATGCATGTTGCGGTTTTAAACGGGTCATGAACTGGCTTTTTAAATTTATTATATTGTTGTCTGAGGTTAACTTATGATGTTTGCTTAGTTTTTACATTCAAAAACATGAAAATGAATAAGTAATAGGCTATTTTCTACGTTTGCAGAGGCTTGTGTCAATAAAAGCTTTTATTGGACTAACAAGGACGTTTTCAGTTCTGAAACTTACAGGATATTCTTATAATATGATAACCTCTTAGATGTCAAAAGGTCAAGGAAAATTTGATTTCTCAGTTCATCACACCTTTAATATAATAATAATGGACTATTTTTTCCACAGAAAGTTTAGCATGAAGGCTAAATTAGTTGACATTTCTCTGGCTTCTCTGCAAACTTGCTCACAATATATTCTGGGATTGGTTTCTCAGTAAAGGATTATGGCCAAAGCGAACCATCTTGGATGCAGCCTGTCTAAGCAGTAATAAGAAGGCTTTTGTTGATTCATAGGAAAACGGATGAACTAAAATGTATTCCATGCAAAATAACAGTGTGCTTTAAAGGCCCAGCACAAACCTTTGTCTGTTCTGATGTCCTGATGCCCCAGAGAGAGAGCATCCTCTCATTCATTCACCCTCACTGCGCAGGGAGAAAATACAGCTTTCCAATATTCAAAGTCGATTACAGTGCAAACTAGAAATGGCGTTTGCCAATGTAGTGGGTGACACACGCACACACGTGGTCGATGGGTTGTACAAAGAAAGAATAGTTGAACATGCCACAAAAATAAAATACATCACTTGACATGTCTCAATGGGAGGAGAGGGGGGTGTGACCCAAGCGTGACCCTGAATGGATGTAGTGCTCTTGGGGAGGTAAACGGTCTCCAACTAGACGACAAACGATGTCATTGTGGCACGAGCTATAGCTGTGGCCAAGGGGAGGCTGTTCCACACGAGCCAAAGCTTGTTTATCCAACCCCGTGGCAGGAAATGAGGGAGAGGGATAGTGAACATGCTGGGAGAGGGGGTCACCTTCACATTTTGAGAGCCAAAATAAATAAAATTATATGGTGCAATAGGGTGATTATATAATGGTCATAACTTAGCACAGCATAGCGTGGCTGACTATCTCAAAGTATGCTTGCTTAAGTTAGCAGAACGTCTCACGGGAATGAATTCATTTCTGTGAACAGCCTTATATAAAGCTGTCAAGCCTGGGATATGAAGCAAAAATAAAAAAAAACAAAAAATACACAGAAAAATCGGTTAAAATGAATTTAATTATTGGACATCTAGAATACAATATTTTTAAAAATACATTAAAAAAAGTTTGCAAGTTTTTTTTAGCATTATATTTGATACATAAGGCTTTTAATAAATGTCTTAAGGTTAAAAAAAATGGCAAACTATCAATCAGATGACAGAAGAAATGTAGTAGACGGTGTTCAAACAGGTATTGGTTGTTAATCATTTAGATTAACATAAAAATGTGTGCATCAAATCTGAGAAAATAAAAATGTTCTTAAAGTTGTTGTCATGAAGACATCACAAAACCTAGGTTTTACTTTAAAGAATTTATTACTTTACATAGAGCCTGTTGAGATTGTAAATCACGATGATATGACTGATGGCAACAGTCGGCAAGGTAAAATTGGTAATAACAGTAATATTTTAAAAGACATGGCATAGCGAAGGATCAATTACTCAATTAAAACAGCAATTTAACACATGGCTACAGTTTAAAGCTTATTTCAAACAAGTGCCAGATTCCATGGGTGAAAAAAAATAAAATAAGGTCAAGTGTAAAGTCAAGATGTGAAGTCATTGCTGCAACCCTGAGAAACCGAGGAAAGTCAAAGCAAAAATGTAAACAATGAGAAAAGCAACACTGGCTGAGGCCAAGTTCATGATATACCATAGTTCTCGATAGGACAATTATAAATTATAAATCCACACAGAGCAAAAGCATGATACTTAAATATTAGGAAACTCGGCAAGCAGATGAAGTCCTGAATACAGTAAATGATTAAAATATTTATCCGTTTCATATTTACATACTAAAAACGGACAATCGCGAATATGAATGCATGAATTTTAATCCTTTATGGATTGACCTTTTATCAATAACTGACTTAACTGGCTGACAAAAGAAATGTAAACACTTGTGTGCATTCAAATGCATATCTATTGACAACGGAGGGAAGGTGATTTAGATATTACACAACCTGAGGCAGAACAAACAGTGTGGAGATGATATATTCAAACTCATGCAATTCCATAGAAGGGACTTTCCAGTTGGGAAGTGAGCATTTCGCCCCACTTTATTCCTATGGCCCCATAATACTCCACACTTTTATTCTTCAGCAGTGAATACTGCTGGGACAGAGGTGGTTAGCTTTGCGTTTCACTGCCAAAGGATGAGGGTGGGTGGCCACAATTACATGAGAAGAGAAGCTTCACACTCTACCAAAGAGCACGTCTGCCAACGCAAAGTCCAGAGTTCATCTCTCTCTGTGCTAAAAGCCACCGCTGATAACAACAACCGGGATGACACACTCACTTAAATGTCCATGTGAACGTTGAAAACTATTTATCAACACATGTTATACAATATTACCTGGAAGCATGTGTGGGATGAGCAACAACGAACAAGAGTCGCCTGCTGCTTATAAAACTGTGCTGAAGTGATGGAGAAAAAAAAATTAAATGCAGAAAGTAGATTTTCTTTTTCTGTCCTTTGCATTTACCTAAGATCTTACCAAGGTCACATTTTACAATCTGATAAGCAATAATTGTAAATGTAGATTGTGAATGTAGATTGTGTGACATCACCTATCATTTATGTAAGATATACAACTTAGAACTTTGCTCATGATTGACTGGGCAATCAATAATCGTTCTGATATCCTCACTCCAGCAGTAAACTGAAATGGTACCGTACAAACCCCAAGCAATTTACATTTCACAGTGTAGGGAGAAAGTAATGGGCTATTTTCTGTAAAACCCTGGATCGTTAAGGGATTCTGGGAAAGCAAACAACTGTAGCGACTCTGTAAACAGCAGAGGTAGCTGAACATTTCCTTATTACCTAATGCTAATTCCGTACACAAGCAGCTGAACAGACAAAATGTGGTACTGTACGTTTTCCACATGTATTGTCATGCAACCACGATATTATAATTGTAATGTCTCCATTTTGTGTAAAATAAAACGGTCTTAAAACACCTCATTTACACACATATATATATATATATTAATGCTGCTATGAATCTAATAAACTTTGACTAATCGTTTATATGGTCTGAAGCAAATGGCATATCTTTTGAACAGTAAATTAAATACAATAATTGAAAATGTTACTTTTTAACAGTAATAGCTGCATTTCATTGCAACAAATTCATAACTGCGATCTTCACAATTTGTTGGTTGTTCCTCATACACGCTTGCTGTCTATGGGTGACTTTGAGAAGTTGCTTTTAAAGGCACTTTATAAACTAAAGTTTATTATCATTCTAAAACAATCTGCAATGAAATGTGATCAGGCTGAAATCACAGGCATCAGAGATCATCTGCCACTGGGATACTGAGATATAGTAGGTGCACAGAAAAAGCACACGGTTTGGCGAATGTTCTAAACTTGAATCTCTCATTAGTTCTTCTTGATTCCTCATTATATAAGACCCATTTAGGCGGCAGTTTCAGCGAGTTTGTGCCAGTCTGGAGTTTAGGCGTGATGAGAGAAGCAGACATCTGGCCCACACCCTTGATGAAACCTGCCTCCTGCTTCCCATATGTGTGTGAGATGTGGCAGTGAGAGACCAAGTCAAATAAAAGAGTGCACACACAGCACTCCCCAAATTCACACTCCTGCAATTTGTGGGAATGGAGTGATCATGATCTGCTATTGATGATGATGATGATGATGACCCCTGATTCCGGGTTGAAATAATGATGAATTCATCCTGTAATTTGTACATCTCTTTTTCAGCTTGTAAAGATAGTCATGCACAGAGACACACCCTACACTATGTAGTAAATGCTTAGTGATGTTATAGTAAACAGGTAATCAACAACATCAAAAATACACAAATTACATGTACACCCATCCCTGGCCTACAAGTAGGAGTAAAGTGCAGAGATAATATTAGCTTAAATTGCGGTTTTCAACCTCAAGGAGGGCCGGACCGCCTTAACCAAAAGGTGCAACATGGCACAATCCAAATATGATTCATTGCAAGCCTCAAGTCTCAAGGAAACAATGGACTTGAAAGCATTCGAAGGCAGAATAGTTCACCAGAAAATGAAATTTGATCATGAAAGAGCAATTAAACATTTTCTTACAACATATTTTAAGCATATTATTGGGAGATCTAGAGTGACAGTTGATATGTATATGCATTTTGCCTACCATACGGTTATAAACATCTATAAGCTATCAGAATTTCGTCATTTTTTGACCATATAAATATTAGCATTGCACACTGGAACCAAACACTGACCTGCAAATCTTCAATAATGCAAAAATCCACACTTTACTAATATTAAAGGTTTGGGAATTGCTTAAAAACCTGCACCCAGCTAAATGGTTCCAAGACAAGAATGTAAATTTCAAAGAAAATTAAATTTGTATCCAAACATTTGCTTTGTGTTTTTTTAAAGCTGTATTTAAAGTAATTTATTCCAAAATCATCTGGTACCCTTTCTTGGCAGGTGTGGTTAAGTAATCCCTGTTGTATTTCAATTGTATATCCATTCATCTGCTTTCCCAATTGCTTGTCTAGGTAGGGGTCCTAGTCCTACGCTTGAATGCTGGAGCCAATCCCAGAATATTGGGGTTGCAGGCACTAGGCAGGGAAACACCCTTGATGTAAAGCCAGTCCACTGCAGTGACTTCACCCCCGCGATACATTCTCTCTGCAAACAATGCCCTGGTGTTACTCAAGAGCAGTGCTGAGAGGTCCCATTACATCATTACACAAAATGTAATACAACCCATCCCCTGAGATACAGCGGCTCAAATCTGGGCATGACACACTGACCAAAGCCCCCATCTGCAACACCATTTAAGAGCCCCATTTTCCAGAAAAAAGACGAGGATAAACACCTGCCACCAACTTTGTCATGCAGATTACTAAAACAACATTCAAAGCCACATGTGGACACTGATTGGCTTATAGGATGTTTAACGTCAGTGTTTAATGTGATGAATGCTGGCTAGTGCATTCAGTGACAGTGTGGCTTTGTCAAAACCATTTCCCAAATCCAACCTTAACTGAAACGGACCTAATTAGCAGGACCCATGCAGAATATTCAGACATTCGCCCTCAGATTTTGAGGGAAAACAGTGGAATTCAGCAAAACTGATATAAACCTTGTAAAATGTGTTCTGCATGTGCAGATTCAGTGTAGACTAATTCATATGCAAGTGATTAGTAAGGCACTACACAGGCAACGACAAGTGTATTATTCACCAAAGGCTCCTCGTGCAAAGCACATGACTATTAGAATTTTCAATATAATTAGTTGTTAGCATGTTGCTAAGCTAAATGTCTTGGCACATACACTCACCGGCCACTTTATTAGGTACACCTGTCCAACTGCTCGTTAACACTTAATTTCTAAGCAGCCAATCACATGGCGGCAACTCAGTGCATTTAGGCATGTAGACATGGTCAAGACAATCTCCTGCAGTTCAAACCGAGCATCAGTATGGGGAAGAAAGGTGATTTGAGTGACTTTGAACGTGGCATGATTGTTGGTGCCAGAAGTATTTCAGAAACTGCTAATCTACTGGGATTTTCACGCACAACCATCTCTAGGGTTTACAGAGAATGGTCCGAAAAAGAAAAAACATCCAGTGAGCGGCAGTTCTGTGGGCGGAAATGCCTTGATGCCAGAGGTCAGAGGAGAATGGCCAGACTGGTTCGAGCTGATAGAAGGGCAACAGTGACTCAAATAACCACCCGTTACAACCAAGGTGGGCAGAAGAGCATCTCTGAACGCACAGTACGTCGAACTTTGAGGCAGATGGGCTACAGCAGCAGAAGACCACACCGGGTGCCACTCCTTTCAGCTAAGAACAGGAAACTGAGCCTACAATTTGCACAAGCTCATCGAAGTTGGACAATAGAAGATTGGAAAAACGTTGCCTGGTCTGATGGTCTCATGACATTCGGATGGTAGGGTCAGAATTTGGCGTCTACAACATGAAAGCATGGATCCATCCTGCCTTGTATCAACGGTTCAGGCTGGTGGTGGTGGTGTCATGGTGTGGGGAATATTTTCTTGGCACTCTTTGGGCCCCTTGGTACCAATTGAGCATCGTTGCAACACCACAGCCTACCTGAGTATTGTTGCTGACCATGTCCATCCCTTTATGACCACAATGTACCCAACTTCTGATGGCTACTTTCAGCAGGATAATGTGCCATGTCATAAAGCTGGAATCATCTCAGACTGGTTTCTTGAACATGACAATGAGTTCGCTGTACTCAAATGGCCTCCACAGTCACCAGATCTCAATCCAATAGAGCATCTTTGGGATGTGGTGGAACGGGAGATTCGCATCATGGATGTGCAGCCGACAAATCTGCGGCAACTGTGTGATGCCATCATGTCAATATGGACCAAACTCCCTGAGGAATGCTTCCAGCACCTTGTTGAATCTATGCCACGAAGAATTGAGGCAGTTCTGAAGGCAAAAGGGGGTCCAACCCGTTACTAGCATGGGGTACCTAATAAAGTGGCCGGTGAGTGTAGAAATACACACAAAAAATTGTTAAATTGTCATGAATATTTTGTTCAATACTGAGGAGCAGAGCACATGAATATCACTGTAATGCTAGTTATTGTTCTCCACTAATCAAACACAATTTGGCCTAATGGACTGGAACACAGCTGCAAACTCTCACTGCCGAGGGATGAGCATGAGTATTGGGTGGCAGGTGCAAGCAGGAACACAGGAAACCGAAGACCCCAGAGGGAAGACCGGTGCCACCTATTCAATATATATGGGCAATGACAGTGTTTCAAAGATGTCTGGACAGACAATGCTTGTCTAAAGCATTTGGCAAAGCTCTTCCATTTAATTAAGATAATGTGTGTGCTGTGGTTAAGGATGAGGTAATCAATCACCAAGCATGCGGAAAGACTTTTCATATCTAAATGTCTGTTCAAAAAAGAGGTTGAACAACTATTATGCCCTTTTACGAAGTCTTACGATCATTGTTATAGGGTTGCTGTCATTGCAATGTCTGTCCTCTTCGCAAATACATGAAAATGTATTGTCCTTTACTGACTCCTGGTAGAACTGCAAGACCAGTAAATGCAGAGAAGCAATTTTAGCTGTGCATAGAAAAATTGTCTTGCGGGTTTTGCGTCATCTGGTCGGCCTACATAGTTTATATATAAAAGCTTTTTAATAATGCGTAAACATTATTTTTTTTCTTTTATACGTTGTTACAAATTTTACATTTTATACAAAATGTTAAAAACTGTCAATCATTATTAATTATTTACTTTAATAAATATGTTGGAATTAATCATTCAATGACTCAATCAACAATTTTTTTTTTACACGTCAAGTTGTTGCCAACTATTGGTGTAAAAATGTCATTAATAAAATCTTTCTTTGAAGTGTTAAGTTACTTTCAAAAGGTGATTTACAATGTTTTGATCTCTGCCGTAGACATTAGTATTTATATCTGAACTATATATCCAAATTTTAAACTTCTGTGATCCAGTACTTCTGTGAACCAGTAACAGAAATAATGATACTGTATGGTTGAGAAGACTGTCCCATACCTATATGACGACTGCTCAGGTCAACGGCTGCGGCAAATGCAGATCTCAATGTTCCGCTGTGATCATACGTACTTAAGGGTTTAATAGACATCGAATCATTGTCATTTAAAAATAGGATTACATGGGTGTCTGAACTGAGATGTTCATGAACACTTTTAGTCCTGAATTATAAAAAAAAAAGCTCAGTTTAGTAAAGCAATAGAGTAAAATGTGCTGAACACATGGGGCAACATTCTGCATGAACCTCAGACAGAGATTTCATAAAGACCATTGAAGGGACAGTTCACCCTAAAAAAAGATGGGAATTCTGAACGCAGACAACCTCGTTCACAGTTTGATTCGAGTGAATTGCTCTTACCACACTCAGATGACCACTAAGCCAAAGACAGCAGAAAAGTGTTTGGAAGGGAGAGGTGACACCGAGGCTCTTGAACCATGTGTGGTTGCCAGAATGAAGCGTTTCACATTCACGCTGGGTCATTAACTAAAACCATCTCAGCACCAAAGTTCAAGCTCACATTCCAGCAGTCAGATAAGCATTCAAACATCCTATCAAATCCAATTTTTGCTTCATACAAACTAATTTCTTCTCATTCTAAGTCCTGCACCAGTCTTCACTCTGGGCTGTCAGATTGCCCTGTCATTTAGACCTCGTGTGAGGGCACATAGCTCTTGTTAAGATATAGTGGCAACCAGCAGATGTTTGCCACCTCCAGTGAGTGTCTATCAACACGCCACCATCTGTAGTGATTAGTGAGCATGGTGGTCTCAGACACTTGTCTCCATGGCTATGATCCTCGAAGCTCAGCTACCAGTTCCAACAAACCCCTGATGCCAAGAAAACCCTTAGAGATAAAACCTTTACAATTGATTGGTTAACAAAAGATTCATTGCACTGGACATCCTGTTAAAAACAGGTGGGCATATGAGCTCTCAATGCCTCAGGCCCATCTGCACACTCTGTTCTCTTCCAAAAACAAACACAGTAGTTATACATGATTCAAAATCAGCAATAATAATGTGGTCTTAAAACAGGGGAGTCATCGCTTGGCTTTTGATCAGCTTAAAAATCTTAAGTCATAAAGCTGAATTTGGCTACTTTAACTTAAAGCAGTCAAGCTAATAAATATAATAAATAAATATTTATTATGGTTTCTTTTTTTATATTATGTATTTTATTTCCTCATTTGATTATTTTGTTCTGGACTGTAGCATTGTAAGTATGGGAAAGGCACATTAAAAAAAATGTATTATTATTATTTCACATTAAGGTTTGGTCATATGATGATTCAAAGTGTTTTAGACTGTTTATAGAAAGAGTCTGTACGTGCGCATCTTGTATGTGTAAAAGTGATCCAACTAATTCCTGCATTTAAATCTTTAAAAAATGTTTCACAGTACTAAAATAAAATACTATATTTAATGTTGAGTATAATATAAAAATGTAATGAGGGCATATTTGTGGGTCCTGATAAATCCAAATGTCTGATTTTACCATTTAAAAAGCATACATTATCGGTGGCATGGTCCAAGTATGTGTCTAACATAAATCTGTATTTTTAGCTTCAGAATAATGTATTTTTTGTCTTTCTGGTGTAACCATTGTCAACTGCATTGGGGACCAGGAACAAGTCCAAGTCTACTGAAGTCCAACCCCAATTTTGCTTATTAATAATATTTTAACAGTACATTCATACCTTTGTTTATTTGTTACCATACTGTGCGCCTTAGAAGTAATAATAATAATAATAATAAAATCTTCTTCTTTATTTTGGCTTAAACTATTGCAAGAGTATTGTCCTGTGAGAATCGTATTGAATCATGACATGAGTGCATCATTACACCCCTAACAACGGATGAAGAGGAATCATCACATACAGTGTCACTTTACAGCAAATACACTAAAAACTGACAATATAAACCCCAATAGTCACGAACAGCTGTTCAAATCAATAAGGGTTGTGTGACCTCTTAATGGATAGGAAAGGATTATTAGGGATGGACAACTTGCAAACCCTGTCAAAGTCTCATCTTACAAAAGGTCTACCACAATAACCTCAAGCAGATGGCCTGACTTGGAGATTAAAATCAAATTATGGAGTTTCTTACAAAGTCCTCAACCTCCCAGGCTTTGACTAGGACCTAATTAAAAGAGACCTTAATCCAAGCCTCTCATCCACTTACTGTACACTATGACCATGGTCTCCAGTCCTGCTCTAGAAGGGCCAATGTACTGAAGAGTTTAGCTCCAACTTCTCTGGAAGTTTCTAAGGTTGTATATAAAATCATACCCTATACTACTCCACTATATAGTCGACTAAAAATAAGGGTGTTCAGTCTGTCTTCAGGAAGCCCAATGTCCTAAAGAGTTTAGCTACAATTTGCTACAGCACACTTGCCTGGAAGTTCCACTAATACAGTCCACCGAATTAGCGAATGAAAACCAGTGAGCCAATCAGGACATTGAGTGTACCAGAAGAACTTTGCAAGGTAGTGCAAAAGTTCAAGTGGATGGGTATTCTAGCGGCTAGCCATTAAGTGTACTATTATGGGATTGAATGATAATATCCACCATGGATTTGGATACCGATATAGTTGTGTCCCAAATTACAATCTATACACTATGTGCTTAAGCACTATGTACTATGCACTTATACACTATGTACTTAATATGCACTATGTACTCAACACTTTATTTAAACTTTATAAGGTTAGTTTGTCATTTAACATCAGAATCTGAATGGCCATCTTGCTCCTCTACGTAATTACAGCTGCAACAGTTGAGTGCAAGAAGTGTCCAACATTACACACTTCATTTTTTTCAGTTTTTGGGGGTAATAGCCTAATTTTCAGTGTGAATACACTGCTCACTTTTTACGCAACAAAATGGCATTGAATAGTGCATAAGTACACAAATTGGAACACACCACTTCATTAGTTTGTTCAGGTGTGTATGACCTTTAGTCCACAAGTTAAAAGTCTGGCTAGAAGACACTAGGCTCTTCATAATCTTTCTGAAAATGATAAAACAAGCACAGACTTGACAAAAACTTACCCGAAAGCTTGACAGCAGTTTGATTGCAGGGGCTCTGGGCCATTTCGCTACTTCCACTGCCCTGCCTTACTGCTCTGTTTACAGAGGTGATGAGGTGATGATCATAAATATAGTCTAACTCGTGCTGTTAACAGAACCGCTAACGGCCCATTGTCCCAGGACGCCTGAATGTACAAGCCCGGGAGGCCTGTAAACCATGAGCCATCTAAAACGTCCGCTTCTCAGGCATGACAGGAAAAGCAGCTGCCCTGGAATGAGCTCAGAGCCTGGCTTCAGATCAGAGGAGCATCGACCCTGACTTCACTGTAACAGTGCTAAGACTAAAACATGAATATGGAAGGAATTAAGACTGAAGCAGAACTCGCATACCACACAAAATATTTACTTAAAGCAGATCAGATGAACATGATGATCCCAGAAACAGAAGACAGATCAATTTAAAAACACAAGGAGAGCAAACTATGAACATAGGCGAGAGCATCAAAAGATCATAAAAGGAAGAAAAAAATATTGGAAAAGAAAACACAGCTGTACACAGCTGTTTATTTGAACTTTCTTTTCCGGGAGAGTGTATAGAATGAGTAGGAAAAGCGTATTGGAACAGCCATTCCATTCTCAATGACTCTTGTTTTTGGAGTTAGATGTTTTTTTTAGAGGGCAAGTGTGCATCTGCCGATCAAACAAAGCAGACTGCTTTGTTTTGATTTGGCAGTCTGGTCAGGCGGCTAGCAGCCCACAAGAGAGACAGATGGTCATTAGCTGGAGCAGGACAGGACAGTGAGCTGGAGTAGCCCCTCCCCCGGCAACATGGCTGGACAACATGTCTCAGGGGTCGAGTAGATGGGTACAATGTTTATTAGGGCTGGGTAATAAATATCGATTTCTCGATATTAGTCGATTCTCATTTTTACAAACCGATATCGATTCTTAAATCTCAAGAATCGATTAGTCATCCTGTTTCGTTTGAATGAATGAGACATTGTATCGCGGCTGCGCGCATCCAACAAATCGCAATAATCTTTGTCCTTTGTTACTATTGATATGAAACAAAGTCTCAATTTTCAAATTACGTCCATTTTCTTTAGAAATTCAAAAACATAAACAACGTTTTGGCGCTGTGGCGTGAGATCGCTCTGGCGCAGCTCCAGAGAAGCAGCAGCGCTGATCTCTCTTCCGGGTTAATAATACCAGTTACAGCGCGAAATAAACATGAATGAGCATCTGAAAGTGTGTTAAAAGATAGAGTACAACTTATCTAAATCCCTATCATGTCACATTGATTCGCTCAAACTGCGTTTCATCCGTGGAAAGACGTCAGTTAAACAGCTTGTAATCAATGTCATGTATCGTCATATTTACCTCAGAAAACCCACATAAACTCGTTAGTCCACACTCGTTAGTGTTCTTCAATATTTAATGCATATTTGAATAAATCTGGCAAGTTTTTATGACAGCCACCATTTAAATGTTTATATTTATATAATCTTCTTATTATAAAAATAAATAAAAGTATAATTTAAGTGTTTGTATAGCTATAAAACAGTTAATTATTACCTTCATATTAGGCTAATGAAGCCTAGTAGGCTACAACTAGACTATATATAGACCATAGTTTACAGCATTTAAGAGATTTGATTCCCTTGAAAAAATTTGCCATTTATTGTAACTGATATCCAAAATAATCGATATTGAATCGAATCGAAATCGAATCGAATTGCAAGCTTGTGAATCGAAATCTAATCGAATTGTGAAATTTGTCTCAATACCCAGCCCTACTGTTTATGCACAACCACTCTGCAAACATGACACCACTGGGGGGCTTTCACATTATTATTGATAAAAGTGCTTTATAAAACCTGCATGGCTTTTCCAACTCTGTGTATTCATTTCATGTCTGCTCCGATTTTCTCAAGTTTGCGCTCTGCTGACCAGAAAGCCTTGAAGAAACGAGAAAGAGGGCCCTATCGTACACCCGGCACAATGCGGCGCCAGGTGCAGTGTTTTTTGCAAGTTTCAGCCAGACGCAGGTATGATTTTCACAATCTGCGCCACGTTGTTTAAATAGCAAATGTATTTTTACTTTAAGCAAAAACTGCAAAATAGATGGAAAAATAATATTAAATATAAACAATAAAATTAAATAAAACACATTTGCAAACATCAGTCAATAATCAATTTGGTGCGGACATGCTGCCTATCCCCAACTGTGTGTAATCTTGCGACACAGAGGTCAATGGACGGGAAGGATCTAAACTCACATGTGTGGACTGAGCTCATAGAAGTTTCTGTTGCGATACTCCTCCACCTTTTCTGCTGTGTAGATGGACAGGGACTTGTAGGGGTTCATTGAGATCACCACACTGCCAATGTATGTCTGTAAAGGAAAGTGAAAGAAGTAGAACCACTAATCAACAAAGAAGAATCAAGCATGAGAATTTGTGAAAATACCTGAAATGAGTAGAGACAACATAACCAGTCATTTATTTAATATACAGTTTATAGACTAATTTTGAACCCGAGTGTTGTCACTGCACACTGTTTATGCACGAGTCAAAAAAAAAAAAAAACGTAGCCTATTATGAAAATTATGGTAATAGTGAATTTGTACTGTTATTGTGACAACCCTAAAAGTTCACTGTATTATTACATGTCAAATCTAGTTCATCCCCTGAGAGACAGACATCAGCAAGCGGCGCATTTGCTGGCTCATTCTGTTGTAGGAACAGAGGCGGCAGCAGTTTAGGGGAGTAACGCTACAATATGCCTCCGTATGCAAGATCCAGATGGGAATTCCTGGGTATTGTTCAGACAGGCGGGGGGCCCGCAAGCAACTGAACAAGAGAACACAAACAAAAATGTTTGGAATCCCAGGAAGCATCAACATCACAGGGTGGTCAAAAGTGGCCAGCCTGGACAACTGTGTCTGAAATAGTCTATTTCAGAAGACTTATACAAACATTGAATCATTTGTTCCAGCTTCTCTTTCTTTAAGTCTTTCTTTTCGTATACACTACAACAGATTTTCAACTTATCACGTTTAAAGCAAATCTCAAATGTCTGAGGAGCCTCAGAACAATGTCTATTTCTTGCTGCCGTCTTCAACCTTTCATTACAGTGAGTGTTGCATAAGGCTTGCAGCTGGAGGATCAGACCTCACCCATGGCAACACAGCCTATTGTCAAGGTGTTCACAAGAGGCATAATGAATGCTTACGATATAAAAAATAAAAAAAATGCAAATGGACAGATGAAGTGAAAGTTGAAGAGATTTTTTTTTATTTTTTTTAAATCAACAAAAGCACCAGACATCCCTCAATGTATACACTATGCTTTGGGAAAATTAATTGGGAAAATTCCAACAACTTCATTTATCTTAAAAGCTTTTTGAAATAAATTCCTAAAATGACATTTGTTGACAAAATTTGTGCTTATGTTTTTGTTTTTTTTGTGATAAAAAAAGTGAATAGTTTACATTGAAATATAAAAATAACCGAATAAACAACTGGAAATTTGATTAACTACATTAGAAGGAAAATCAGTTAACAAATGGTCTGCCTATATTTTAACTCATTTAATACCGTCATTTACTCAATTGTCATTTATCAACTGACGCAGATAGGGAATGTAGACAAAAGTTGGCCACTTTGAGGAAATAACTAAATTCCCATACATTAATTTGTGCTATTTCATAGTTTTGATGACACGGAACTTAGTAAAAAAAAAAAAAAAAAAAAAAAAAAACATGCTTCAGTATTATTAACATTCAGAGCGATTCTTCTTTCCACTCAAAGAGAAGAGAACTGACATCTCTCAAAAATATATGTGAAATATGATAGCATCCTCCCATTCCCAGATGTATTTAAACACTGTCAACAATGGTGACACTAGAGATGAGACTACTATCGGTGCATTAGAACAGGAGTAGGCCAGTCTAAATGCATCTAAATGAGACCTGGTGCACCTACATTTTGGCAGAATGAGCAACTGTGGATTAATAAAGAACATCACTAAAAGACTGAGCTACACAACTATCTTTATTTATTTTTTGCAGTTTTTTCTTGCAGTTATACTGAGCAAAGTTTAATGACATCAATAAATACAAGGACCTTTGTTTCATAATTCCGTAACGTTTGTTCCATAATTCATAGTTTCATAAAACTGGGCTCATCATAGCCTCGTTTTACAGGGCATTGATTAGATAAGGAGATAACTCTTTGTTTTAGTATTGGTGAAATGTAAGTGATATGATAGACAGTGGAGACTCCCAGAAACTTCATGAACCGTACAATATAAGCTTAAAGGGTTAGTTCACCCATAAAAGAAAATGGCCACCCTCATGTCCCTCAAACCTGTAAGACTTTCGTTTATCATCGGAACACAAATGAAGATCTTTTTATTGAAATATAAGAGCTTTTGGTCCCTCCATTTACAGCTACACAATTGACACTTCAACGCTTAAAGTTCTTAAATAGATCTGAAAGCTAAACCATATGAATTGAGCGGTTCAGTCCCAAATATTCTGAAGAGACATGATCACTTTTATGATGAGCAGATTGAATTTAGGCATTTATTCACACATACAATCATTCACTCATTCATTAACTCACACATCAGTTGTGGTAAATGGACGCTCAAGCATGTTTGCTTGACGTGTGAGAACCAATGAGGTTCATTCTCATGTTACGCAGCATGTTTGAGCTTCAGGAAACGTTTTTTTCTTGCGTATCAAGCTGGTTTAGTTAAGCTTTGGTTTATATTCGCTGACCACTGTTTATATGCAAATAAAAGTACAACCAAAATTAAATCCGTTCATCATATAAAGCGAGTCTCTTCGGAAAATTTGTATTTTTATGGTTGATTTGACTATAACTTTAGCCTGGATCGACTTGATCCATTGAGGAGTAATTATGATCAGGCAAAAAATGTTCGCGCCAATCAAATTGATCTGCAGGGACGTTATCATTACGTCATCAAAGAACGCTTAACTGGTTTCCCTCAGAGATGACTGCAGCTGGAAAACTGAGATGTATAGATTCCACTGTCGCGTCTGTTGTAAAATAAATCCACAGCGCATTCAATTTAATAGACGAACAGAGAACTGCAATCAAGGCATTTGTCGATCGGAAAGATATTTTTGCCGTCCTTCCTACATGATTCGGCAAAAGTGTAACTTATCAGCTGGCTCCGATGGTCGCTAAGAAGATGGGACGTAATGAAAAGCCTGTGGTCGTTGTGGTTTCTCCTTTGGTCGCACTCATGGAGGAATAAGTAAAAGAAGCAACACTCGCTATTTTACTTCTAAAATAAGTAAGTTCTGTAGTTGACAACTGTATGCAAAGTAGTTGACTTACTGCGTTGCTCTGATTGGTTGTAGGTCTACCGACCATCCAATTGAGTGCAGAGTTTTTTTGTTTTGTTTTTTCTGGTTCGGTTAAGACACACCTCATAACCAAAGCCCTACGGAGCAGTTTCAGACTCATATTCCGACAAGAATATGAGTATGACGAAGTCAGGCTACTATAACTTGCCAACAAGAAAAATAAGTTGCACAAAGAACAAATATATTGTAGTCTAAATAATTTTGTTCTGGTCAGCACCTTTCTGTGTAATTTGCAGATTAAATACAAGGCTAGAGGTTATATTACAGGAGTGCAAATGGACATTGAGGGTAGTGGGTAGTCGAACTCTTAATTACAGACTAATCGCACTCATCAACTGTTTGTGACCAACTACACAAGTTTAGTCTTTTATTACTGGAGAGATAATAGCTCTGCAAAATATAAGCAAGCCTTTATAAGGGTTCATTTTAATGGTACCACACAAAATGCAAACATGCCATTCAGCTGGATCATTTAATCTTGACATTTCCTGGTACTGAAAGCAATTTTGTAAGAGGTGTGGTGACTAATGCAGCAATCCATTTGGAACATTTTTCATTGATTTCATTGCCCCACCTAAAGATAAATCTTATATAATCTCGAACATGTTTGGAGCTTTACAGCTCATGCATTGGATAGCTTGGGCATGGAAACCTGTTTGTTTTTGATTATCTCAATCGTGGTGAGTAAGTTGTCACGAAAGTTTTTTATGTGCATGTGTTTTAAAGCCATATCAGATTAAACGTCTGATATGAGTTTTTCTGAGCACTGTTTTTGCATCTTATTGAGCTTAAACGGTCAAACACACACAAGGTAGTCAAAAAACACAGTCGGTTATGTCTGTGAACATAAACAGCTGGGAAAGAAATCGCAAGTGTATATTCGATTGGTGTATTAAAGTGACGGCAGTTTAATGTACAGTACCTGTTGCTGTCTATGTTGTTAATGTGAATCAAACAACAAGCGAGGAGATTAACGAGTACAACTCACTCAGGGACGGAGCTAAGCTAATAGGGCAAACTTAGGTCAAAATGGAGTGCATTCCTAAACAACTCATTTTGAGACACGGTTTCTGGTTTATGGAGAATACAACAAATGGATTGGATGGATTTTTGCCATAATATGGTGGTTGCGTACACACACTGAGGAAACATTAAATGAAGTAAATTTAGCATAAAAGGTTCCCTTTAAGAATGAAATGTGTAAGTTATATTGACTGTTTTCAAACAGGTTTCCTTAACACTCACAGTATCTGCCACTGGTCGAATAAGAGATAGCCAATTGACTATTTAATAGTGAAACAGAGCTTGATCTTGCCCTAAGAAAAGTATAAAATTCTCAATTCTTCTTGATATCCATTCATATCCAAAACTTTTCTACTTTGGATATTAAACCAAAAAACGACTGAACAAATATACATGGATTCATTACTTACATAGATCTCGTTGTGATCGAACCGCTTCTTTAGATTCTCAATGAAGGTGTCTTCTGACAAGGGCTCAAGGAGGACCATATCTCCCACCCCTATCATATTGTCGAGAAGTGATGTCTTCACCTCCATTTTGGACAGCACCCCCTAAAGAAAAAGTAAGACAATTATCAGAAAACAGTAGGCATTGACTTCCATTGACCTATATTTATTGTCTTACATATTAAAAATACAATTTATACTGACAAATGACTTCAATACAACTCTTGAATGATAAACGTTATACATTTTTGATAAAACATTTATTTTGATATTTTTTTGTGGATATTATTAACTAAAATCAAAACCATTCATTTAATTTATAATGAAATAAAAACAATGCACAAACACAAATGCACATAAAAAAAATGTGCATTTCTTTTAAAGAACTAAAATTAAAATTTAAAAACACACACACTAAAGGCAAAGTTTATAAAAAGAAAACAAAAAACATTAAAACTTTACATAAAATAAAAAAAGAAGAATAAAACAAAAACTTAAATAGATCAATTGTTTTAAAATAATGTTGTGGACTGGAGGATTAATCTAAAAATAATTGTGGTATAACGTGGAGCCAACGAGCCAGATAAAGTAAATAAAAAAAAAATGTAAACGCCAAGACCACATTTTAAAACAAAAATTTGGCAAATGCATTTTCAATTGAATTCAAGATTTTATCCACTTTTTGGACACTATTGTTATTGCTAAACTAAAATAATGCTAATAAATTCTGTAAGCAGCACTTGACTGAACTGACATGTTCAGTTCTGTTCAGGACATTAATTCCACCGGGAATTATGTAACAAAAAACCCTCATCCCAGCTGATGACCCACAGATATTCCCAAGATGTTTAAGCAGTAGTAAAGTAATCAAAATGTTACCACTTTCTCACTAAACAAATTGAACGGCAATAAAAAAAACAAAAAAAAAACAACAACTTTATTTCAATGTTTACTTTAAGCAAACCCATCACGTAACATTAAATTGTGATTTCACAGTTAAACTGCAAGGTACGCTAATTTTACCCTTGTCTGGTCACTAATCCAGGTGCCAATTGCATTCAGGGCCTTGATACCAGGCTTTACCGAGCCCCCTAAACCCCCTATGCACTGTTCAAACAAATGGGCAATGGCAAAGTGTGGTGCTCAGCATAAAGCTCCTCCAATAAGAGCCTACGTTTTCACTCCCAGCTAAAACAAAAAAAAAAAAAAAAAAAAAACAAAGCACCCAGCATCACCAGTCCTAATCAAACATCAGTAATGAAACAAGCTCAAATAAAGGGCAGACAGTGTAATTCATTGTGGTTTGTTGATAACATAAACAAGTGTCATTTGCGTGCACTGAGAAGCATGACTGAAAAAGTTTAATGTAAATGAAGGATTAAGAGGTGAAAGCCAACAGCAGATCTTGGACTGATAAGCTTGCAGTATTTAGGGTGGAATTAGTCATCAACTTTCATTCTTTCTTATCCACTAGTGCACTCATAAACGTTGGCATTACATTAAGCATATAAGTACTCTAGATAAAAAAAAAATAATCCTGTACATCATCCATCTTGCCAAATCAAATGATCTCTCTAGGAGGAAAATGTCCCTCCCCTAATATTGTTTGCCAGCAACTAGCAATATATAGTAGCAAATCATGGATCACAGCTGAAATAAACTACAACACATAAACAAAACAAAAAAAACCCAAAAAAGTCTTGACTCATGAGCACATTGATTTGTGCCACTGCCACCTATACTTCCTGTTTGAACATCTATACAGAAATAAAAACTGTGCTCATCATTTCATCGGTTCTTTAGCTTTAGCTTTTTTTTTTAAATGGGCTTCTTCTATAAAATAGTGTGGAGCACATTAATAATAAAAAAGTAATAATTTAGAATTTGAAAACTTATACTAAATAAATTATTAAAAGCAGCATTGCGGAAGTTCTGCAATTTCTTATCGTTACTGACACCAGTGGCCATTAGAGAAACTGCAGCTCGTTCTCGGTGCGCATGCTCGCACGCTCGTTGGCTGCAATTGAAAAGGCTTTTTTTTTTTTAAACTTACGAGGAGTTTCCGTGAGTGTCTGGATTGGCTGGAGGCCAAGTCGACGAGTATGCGCATGACGTCACATTTTGTGAATTTTCACGCCAATTCGGACCCGACTCCTCCACACACAATTGAGCCTACAGGCTGATACAGGCAACCGTGGTGAACAGTCATCGGTAATCATGCCATAATCACTCGCCATTCTCCCTCACTCGTCTTGCTCCCAACAGTAAACATAATAAATGGCGACTGTAGAAAGCAAAAGCCGAATACCGGACATTTTGGGCAATCTCGAAATCCCGGGCAGACTCATCACGGAGACTCAATGGTAGCCTAGACTTGTTGTTTAACTACTGTGTAGAGGTGTAACGATACTCGAACCGAAAAACGGCGATAGAGAACTCACGATTCGAATCGTGATACTCTCATTGCGTACCCAACACGGCCCACCCTCGGCCCCGCCCAGCCCGACTCAATGGATCTCATGTATTATGTGCACAGTCCACAAGAAATTCAGTTTTGTAAATAAAAAATAAATAGCAATATTTCTAAAAAATAAATAGCATCTGAATTTAGGTTAATGTTATAGTAATGTGCGGCTCCCAGTCCCTATATAGTTTACAGCATTAGCAGATTTTTTTTTAATCCCTGTGAAACATTTAATAGTAATTGAATTAATTTAAAGACAAAGACTTTTTTTCATTAAACCACTGTTCTAATAACAAAAAAAAAAGCCATTTTAACTTTCTAAACTGAACCGAGACGTCAAAACCGTGGGAAAACCGAACAGTCAGTTTTGTGTATCATTACACCCCCACTACTGTGCCCTGTCACCGGTAGGCGTGGCCTCCAAGGGCAGCACAGCAAGTGCATTCTGGGAGTTGTTGTCTTTCATCTACATAAGCAAAAAAAAGTTTCTCAGTCTAGAAAGCTCCCAAAAAAAATTCAAAAAATAAATTTCACATTTATGACATAAATGACCCATTTTAAATAGGCCTACACATTCATCTTTCCAGAACTTTGTGAATGAGACAGATACTGTATGACTCTGACTGCTAATAAAATCACAGTTATCTCAGCCATCTGCTTAGAACAATGAAGCTTTTTTGAATTGTTTTGCTTTATCTTTGCTGTCGAATAATATTGGGGGAAACCACCTATCTCTTGCTCAATTTGTGTCTTGGCAACAGTTGTAACCAAGCAGCCGGCGATATAATCAGCTACCTGTGAAAAAGGACAGTGCAAAGGACCACAGACTAAAGGTCATACAAGACATGGAGAAACCATGGATGTATCCAGCAATTCCAGGGCTCGCTCTCCCCACTGCATAGCAACTCCTGGCAAAATCTACAAGTCTGACTGAATACCAGCTGCTCTGAAAGGGCAAATTATTGACCAATAAACATTCTCGTCAGAAAACCAGTGTTTTTAATTCTTTAAATCCATGATCATCAGTGCTTAAAATACATATTGGTAAAGATTTGGTTTCACATAGACAGACTTTATATAAAAACTTGTTTAAGAATAGCATTTATTTTAATATCGTTTGGTTTATTTTATTTTGCCTGTATGCCACATGGCACAAATGGGCAGTTTATACTGTGGACTTTATACAGAAAGAGGAGAAAAACAAGCCAGGAAACCAGGTGATAAACAGGCACCAGCAAATATGTGGTATTAAATCTGCCAGTGATGGGGTGGGTATGTCTCTGATCATAACATTTATTCTAGAAGGAAAGATTACAGAAGGGAGAAACATAAGAATGTACTGCAAGTCCAATCAAAAGTGGAAACTTGGAAACGGTTGTTCTACTAAAATTTCCAAAAGCGATCCTCAGTAACATGAACGTGAATGTGTGCTGGTAGCCTAGTAGCCCAGATTCCCCAAAATGACATCACTACATTTGAACAGCACTGGTGTACATAGACCATATAATAAATCCTTCAGAATCAATCCACAGATCAAGAGAGGAAGGATTAGTTTTTTTGTTTTTTTTTTGGACAAGGACAGCACATCATCTAGTATTTATTAATTTATTTATTGTACTGGAATTGCTGCAATGATTTTGATAAAACTATTTACAAAGCATAAAAGCTGATTGAATGAACAAACAAATGGCTGAATGAATGAACGAATGGCTGAATGAACGAACAAATGATTCTAGGCAACAATATTTGGTTGAATGTTGTTTTTTCTAAAATATATTGAATATCTTTAAGGCGATATTGGGATAAATATATACACTGATACAAACTACTTCCTATTTTCACTATTGCAAAGGAATTGGTGCTTTAAACAAATGGGTCATGCAGTTTCCATACAGTGCATCAGGTCAGACATGTTTTTCTGGTCATAATTGGATGCAGTTGATGTGCATTAGCAAATAAAGGCATCATTGTAGGAGCCAGATTTCAGAATCATCGCATAGAACTCCAGTCCCCACAACTCTTTATAAATCCATCAGATTAAGCCGCGTAGTATTTTTAGTTACATGACTGCCCTAAAAATGAAGCCACCATGTGCAGCATCAGCATTAGTATTTCACTGGATTGACCGGCTGTCACCTTTCTGAACTGGCCCACACCCAAAACTCTGCAGCTGCCCTACATTTCTAAGTGCAACACCAATAATGTATAATTTAAAATTCCTGGAAGTGTGCCACGTGTGATTTTCCATACACGGACAAGGCAGAGCAGAAAGCCCCTCTTTTTAAGCGTTCACCAAAAACAACCAGACATACACTAAAACAACTGAGATCAAACAGACCCTCCATTTACATTTTAAAACACACTGAAGTAAAATAGGATATGATACAAGCTAAATGGGATTCGGCAATTTCAGCTCAGTTTAAAATCAATCCATGCCCTTTCTAAAGGTAAAAAAATCTGGAAATGCAGAACCAAAACGTTAACCTGACACTTGCCAGTGGAACAAGTTAACAACATAATTGGGTTTAATCGAGTACAGACTGCTAAATAAAGGGCCAGACACATGGCTGGTGATGGCAAATTCAGGGATCCAAATGAAGCGATGGGGCAAAGCCATTGTGGCTATTTGTGTGTATATGCAAGCATGCTCAGTGACCTGAAACACTGCTATGCGAGTCCACACCGTTTCCAGGGTAAACCCTCGGATTGACTTTCCACAATGCCACGGGAGCCAGGCTTGGCAGTCTAGAATGAATCCCTGAATTGCATCTTTGGGACATTTATCATTTAAAATAATAATAATAGTAGTAATAAAATGATGGTTCATAACTCCAAGTCTTGCTTTCAGCAACTAAAATTTTATGAATTTCTACTAAGCCACCATAAAAGCTCACTCATGTCCAAAATAAGCCTATGAAGATGAAGACATGCGTTTGAAAGTCTCAATCATGAAGCATCATAAATAGGCTTATAATTAAAAGCATCTAAATCAGTATTCTATATATGCTTACAATATGAGTGCTTTAAAGGCTACTTTTATAATAGTTTCAACTGAGCAGCATCACATGAAAACGTGACATTATAATTCTTTGCGACAAATAACCTCGCTACAGAGTAAACCAGTGCTGTTAGCCATGAGACTGAGATAGTGAAGTGACAAGAGGTCATTGGGTCTCATTCACCAAGCATGTGAACAATTTAAAAAAAAAAAAACAGATCACGATTCCCCAAAAATGTCGTAATAAAATGTATTCTAAATAGACGCAAAATTATAGGAACAACAAGCCACACTGTAAAAAAATATTGTTGGTTTAACTTAAAAAAATAAGTAACCTGGTTGGCTTAAAATTTTAAGTTCATTGAAATGAAAAAAGTGAGTTAATACAATGAAGGAGATTGATTTAATCATCAGAAACTCAAAACTCAAAATATTATGTTATCTGAACTACATCAATTATTTAAGTTGATTTCACAAAAGAAAAAATGTTGTGATTACAAATCATGAAAATGTTTTTTTTTTTTTTTTTTTACAGTTGGTAATCATGGTAAGAAGTTATACTTCATCCGAATATAAGACATGACTATAATTACATTGAAGTAGGCCTATGTTGCACAGATGGCTAATAAAAGGTTAGAAATGTAGATCTGTATAAAACTGTGACCCTGGCAACACTGTCCTGAGGCATGTCTGAGACAGTAGAGCCGCCTCAAGTCTGTTGATCTTATCCTCACTGTGCTGATTCATGAGAAGCTGCTGAACCCTTAGCAATAATTGTGTTCTGGTTGAACTTCTCTTTAGTGGCACCAACCAATGGAGACAAAAAACAGAACTTCACTGAAGTATGCCTCACATGGAATAATTTTATATTTTGTGCACACATTAGTTTTTCAAATGTTTAGACAGGAGAAGAGCTATGCTATGGTGAAATTTCAAATGAATATCCTTTAAAAAAAAAAAAAAAAATCAATGTTAAAGGTGTTATAGGAGAAGGTGAAGAGCAGGATTCTTCAAATCTGGCCCCTGAGGATCACTATCATAGGATGTGTCCGAAATTGCATGCTATCTGAGTAGGAAGGAAGTACATTACATTAGGAATGAACTTCATGAACATTAAACAAGTGCATTCTATATAGTATATGAGCGAAATTGAGACTAACTTTGTCATGCTGGCTTTATCATGTAAGTCACTACACTGCCATTCACAACTTCTCTATACTGTCCTCACGGGATAGAAAAGGGTCCATCGAATGTGAACTTCAGATTCTCGGCAGAAGTAATAGGTAATTTACTTTTCTCCAACTGTTTAGGAAATACTCTTTTCACATACTGTTTTTTGGCTATATAGAATATGCATAAAGAGGTTTAGCGCCCACCACAATCAATGAAAAAGCTAATCAAGTCCTATGACTGTACTCCGTATGCCTACTTAACTACTATAGGTGAAAAAAAGTATGTCCGAATTCATATTCATAAAATATTAGGTAAAACGTACTGTCACAGTATCTTTTTTTTCTCCAAAGGCAAAACTCTTCAACACAGAGTTCTAGGCTTGCAACCAGCTCCAACATGAGTCACAACACAACATTCAAAGCAAAAAGTAATACTCTAAAAAATGCCAAAAGGACCAAAACGATGTACTCAAGTTACAAGGAAAATAACTGTATGAAGCACTTGAAACAATGGTATCCTATACATCTATTTTATAAAAGTCCTTAATTAAAGAATAGCATATAAATTCTGCAAGATTTCGAGAGAGCAGTGAAACTGACTTGGAATAACAATTAGATTTGAGAATTTTGTAATGTTGTTATTTTATTTACATTAAGTTGTAGTGTGGGCAATGATTTTGAGTTTGACTTTACTCATCTGTGAAGAGTTCTCAACCAAACATTTACACTCCCTTTCTGTAAAAACTACATCTGATATAAAGGGCTATTCCATTAGAGAAAGTGACTCTATATTGTGTGAAGCTTGAGAGACCTAAGCCTCTTGAGAAGTCAACACTCTCTTCAGTCTCTCACATCTGTTGATTGTGGTTTGCAAAGGACCTTTCCAGAGAAGAGCGATGTATTTGTAGGCGTCCAGTGGGTGGAATTATGCATAAGCTCCAAGTGAGGTGAGAGTAAGGTGCAAAGAAATTGCATGACTTGTGGTACTCTTCATTTCTACAAAGTTTAAAGCTAGAGAAGAGACTTTATGTGAACTCATTGTTTTATGACAAAATGATCTGATTTAGAGAAATACCTGCTGCAACATTGAGGGAATTACACAGAGAGTTATAAAAAAAAAATCTACAGTCAGCCAGAACATAAAGCCAACTGTTTCCAGTTACACTGATTAAATACATTACACCAAACCCAATATGAGCAGTTTCTTGGCACTAACTGTTGGCCATCAACGGTTTCCATAGACCATAAACTCAGTTCACTGAGAGTGTAAGTTCTGCAGGCAGCAATATGGGTATCTAACATGAAAGGAGGAGACCCTTTAATTTTACAAAAAAAAAGAGAAAAGTTTTAACTTTTTGAGTGCTTTACATAAAGAAAAAATCCTTCACTTTCTCCATTTGATCATATCCCATCATTCCTTAAAAGAGCACTAACAATTACGACAATAAGGAAGTTTCCACATACTAGGCTACTTATTAATGAATCAAACCAATAACATCAAAGTAGCTTTTAGTGTCAAAGTGCAAATCACAACAATTATGTAAGTCTAATGGCTTTAATATCTCAGAAACATAGAAGTAATAGAAATAAAAAAAAATTCTGCCTGGTGCTATGGTTTCCAGGGTGTTGCTATGCAGTTGCTCAGATGTTTTGTCTGTGTTGCTATATGGTTACTTAGCTCTAGATGGTTGCTAAGATATTGCTATGCAGAAAACCTTAGCATGTCGGTATATAGTTGTTGAAGTGCTCTGAGTAGTTGTTCTGATTGGGTTTTAGGCCATTGCCATATAAATGTTCGGTGTGATTGCCAGGGTGTTGCCATGTTGTTCTGAGTCTTTTTAGCATGTTGCTATACAGTTGATAGGGTGTGATTGTTGTTAGGTGATTTGAATTTTAGAGCATTGTTGGTTACTACAATCTAGATGGTTTCTAGGGCATTGCTATGTGGTTCTGAGTGCTTTTAGCATGTTGTTACGATTGCTTGGGTGTTCTTGGTGGCTGGGATTAAAAACCTTTAATCCAACATAATACAAGCAATAGTAATAGTGATGTTTATCCTGCCACACACCACTAACAAGTTGGGGACATTGGGCAAAAAGTGGTCTTAGAAGGCTACACTCACTGGGTTTTGATAGATCCAGCTCAAACTCAGCAGGCTTCGGGCTTCTTTGTCTCTGCCACTTAACTTTAAGACCATTGACGCTCCCTGTGTGTGTGTGTGTGTGTGTGTGTGTGTGTGTGTGTGTGTGTGTGTGTGTGTGTGTGTGTGCTGCCATATCTACCGTCCATGCAAATAGTCTACTGTTGCGCTCTTTATGTTTTATGATTTAAAAGTCTCAGGTTAACGCGCAGTTGCTTGGATATTGACCCAAACATGAAACATTTTTATAATCGAGGCTCTTGCTCCTTCCTCCCTTAACCCTTCAGATAATGTTAAGTCTTCAGCTCAATTACCCGGTTTACACTCTGAATAAAACTTCAATCCTGTTTTCTTGAGCATCGATGCGCTGAGTTCATCGGGTACGCGCTTTTCTGTTTAACTTACGACACGCATTCTGCAGCAATAGCATAAAGTAAGGTCACCGTGAAACCGTTCAAATTAAAATCACCGCTTGCGTCTCTTTCTTATATTTTATTCATCAACCGAGTAAGTAAATGTGCTGCAAATAGAAGTTTAATTAGCAACCCAAAATTTTCACCCTGAATGAAAAAGCCACTTTTAAATGAATGAAAACATAACTTGCCTCAGCTCTTGATTAAAATATCCCTTTTAATCCACCTTTGAAGGCAAAGCGATATCCCGCTCTAAAAAAAAATTGGGAAAGATGATTCGCGTGTTGCCTTCCCCGGCGCTTTTGTCTGTGTATGTCCCGTGAGCAGTGTGGGACGCGTCTCTCGTGCAGTGAAACTGACTGATTCTAGGCTACTGCTGCTCCATGAGCACGGGGAGTGGTGACTGGTCCCACTGTGATAATCACCTTATCCCAGAAAAACGCCCATCTCCTCCAACCCTTTTGAATGAACTGCCACAACTTTCGGTTAGTACAAAAACTAGCTGCAAGCAACACTGCCATCATGCGTCGTCTTGATGAAATTGCACCACTCACATTGAACTAGAAACTTTAACTCATCCAACACACACTACCAGTTAAAAGTTTGGGAACACCTAATCGTTGTTTATTAGGCTAATAATTTCTCCATTTTAATTTAACAGTGAAGAGTAAGCCATTAATTCTATAAAAATTTAAAAAAAAAACATAATGGAAGAACAAATTTAATTATGCTGCTAACAATAGACTGTAATGTAAAATAAATATTATTTTAAATATAATAAAATATAATAAAATAATAAATATAATAAAAAAATTAAAATGAAAACAAACAAACAAAATGTATGCTAGCTGGACACTTGTTGCTAATTTTTAACAAATAAAAATAAGTATGCGTTAATATCGAGTTGAGTTTTGAGTCGGAAAGTTAACTCTCAGTTAAGTGAGTCAGTTCAATAACCGAATAATTCATAGGAGTTTTTTATTCCCCAAAAAGAGCAGGCTTATAGGAGTCATACACTGTAGGTGCAGGAATTGCACACTGGTCAAAGTCAATGGATACCCTGGATTTTGAATCACTAAAACGAATAACCGAGGCTATGCGGTTGCTAAGGTGTTCTGGCCTGGGTGGTTTTTAGCACGTTGCTATATGGTTGCTAGGGTGTTTTGAATGTTTGCCAGAGGCAGTTTCAGGACAGCCACGCCAGGCCAGCTCTCTCAGACCGAAAGTTAGTGTGCGGAGATAGCATGAAATGACGGCGATGACTCAACCTGATGAGTGGCTGGCAATAACAATAACACAATTATGCCACAAAAGTCTCAGTTCTGGTAGCGATAAAGATTAAAAGAAAAAAATAACAACAAGAACCTAAAGTACAGAACCTAAAACCGTGAAACGAACCAAACTGTGGGTTTTGTGAACTGTACCACCCCACGGTCTACACAAATCCGGGCACTGGACAGTAAGGACCCTGGCTCACTACACATTGGACCCTATTTCCAGTGGCATGCATGACTGCATCCTCATTGAAGGAATAGAGCCTAGTGAATCTCTGAATTTCCCCTGCTTGTGAAAAGAAAGTCTCAGAGGACTGGATACAGGGCCATCTAGTGGTACAATGTACAAGAGCCAGTACTTGGAATATAGCTTCACTGGATGAAACACTTACCTCATCATTGATGCAATTTTTTTTCTGTAGTGCACAAATTAAAGCACAACAACCGTTTACCCTTTGATAATATATTTTAGGTATAATATTACTTAGTGCAAATAAAAGTCAATATTAGTCAGTGTAATGTAATTGCACTGCTTAACTCTGTTGTGGGTGCCCAGCGAGCTAGCAATTGATAGCTTTTTATAACTGAAAGAATTGTATAGCTATGGCATGTTTTTCACATACAGTTATTTGTATAGTATTAACATATTATTTATTCAGCTTGAATAGCAGTATACCAGTATGGAATAATGTAATGTCAAAGAAGTTCCAGGGGGGAAAAAACATTTTTTTTTTCTACAAAGTTGTAAGAAAAATAAGAACATAGCCATAGATTTAGTGAGACCAGGGGTCATGTGGTTATTAAATGTACTTGTGTAAATGTTTTTTTTTATTACTATTATTTTTTTTATTCAATTTTTACAAAAGCTTATGACATTTTGCAACAAAAATAAGACAAACACATAATGGGGAAAACACATAACAGATATTACATTGTACAGAGTAAATCATTAAATTCTACAAACTATTTTTTTCCCAAATTTGAGATGTTTTTACTTGTGTACATGTGGGAGACGGTAACTTTTTATATAAAAGCGGTTTGACTGTTTGGGCTGAGTCTACAGGGTAGACCTACAGATAAGGCTAGCGTACACAGAAACTGCAATGGCATCATAAACAGTTTCCCCAATATTCCAATGGGCTGTTGGTATGTTTAGTCTCTTTTAGGTATCTTGAACTTTTATTTTGACGGGATGATTGGTGCACCACTTTTATCTGGACTGTGAAGGCGCTGTAGTGCGCCACAACACCGGAAACAACGTTTGTTCTACTTTCACTTAGAGCAGATCCTAGTAGAAGTACGTGATATGAGTAGTTTGACATAACGGATGTAAACATGTCACATATGTCATTGAAAGAGCAAAGTGGCTGTCGAAAACTGTTAAGATTATTAACCCTGGACGACTTGCTCGCCCTTAAAGATACGGTAACGAATCGACTGATTGCTGTTGAGAGCACACAAGGTAGCTAAGACTAACTTACTATGAAGCTAACCTTTTTCCAAACTGTTCTGTAAATGTCTGGTGGCTAGAAAAGTGTTTAGGTTGGCGGCACACTAAGTTAAATTTTGAGCAATTGTGACTTGTTTATTGTGAGCTGTGTATCTGTCAGTCTGTTACTGTCTATTTCCTTATCAACAGAGGCTATTGAAGCCATCATAACTTACTCAAAAGATGCTGAGGAGCTCCTCAAGAGAAAAAAGGTACACCGGGATGTCATTTTTAAGTATCTTGCCAATGAAGGAGTTGTCATTCTCCCTAATAGTGAGAAACATCAGCTGGTCTTGAGAACCATTGAGTTGTGGTCGTCTGGTGAGGTAGGCATCGAGACAGATATTTTTATTTTACTCTGAGTGAATCTCTAAACACAATTTGTCGAAAACATATTTGGGTGATATGCATCGCAATCAACAGATTTGTTCCCCCTTGAAAAAGTCAATTTTTTAGGACCATTGAGGGTTGCTATATTGTGTTTTTTTATGACACTTAAAGGGATAGTTCACCCAAAAATGAAAATGAAATCATTAATTACTCACCCCCTTGCTGTACCAACCCCTTGACCTTCGTTCATCTTCGGAACACAAATAAAGATATTTTACATTAAATTTGAGAGCTGTGTCATATAGGCTGCCTAAGGGATTGAAACTTGACGGCCCAGAAAGTCATTGAAGAAAATGTTTAGATATTCCATGTGACTACAGTGGCTCAACTTTAAGTTTATCAAGTGACGAGAATACTTTTTGTGCAAAAAAAATAAAAATAAAAAAAATAACGACTTTATTTGACTATTCCTTTTCTTCCTTCTGGGCCTGAGACGAGAGTTCAAGAGATTTCCACGACGCATTTTAATGCAGTGCCGCATTAAAAGTATTAATGTCTTTCAATAAATAAATAAATCTTACTGACACCAATCATTTGTGTAATTAAGTAATAAAATAGCCTCCCCATTTCTTGAAAAGCACTGGCTGCCACTGCTTGAGGATTTTCTTATTACAAACATCACTTGTGAAGTTAAGGTTTTATAAGTTGTATTTTGACCTGGTCCATATTTCAAACAGATCTCAAGGCATGAGAAGAACACAGTCATTAAAGATGAGGTTGGCGATGGTCTGTCAGACCTTGCAGCTTTGGGAAAACAGTTTTGCCAGTGGTTCTTCAGCCTTCTGAACTCTCAGAACCCCAGTCAAGGGCCTCCGGTGCAGGACTGGGGTCCTCAGCATTTCTGGGAGGACGTGAGACTTCGACTTCTCTTATGTACGGGAGAGCAGCGTGTAGATGAGTTCAATGGGGCACAGATTGTCAGCCAGCGGCTACATGCTCTTGCAGGAGAGGAACGTCTGTTGTTCTGCCCAAACTTGGAGGGTTCTGGGTTAAAGTATGTATCTTCACCTCATGGACTGGTGGTAGTTGCCGTAGCTGGGACCATCCACCGTGACAATGCTTGCCTTGGGATTTTTGAGCAAGTGTTTGGGCTCATTCGCTCACCAATGGACGATAATCGCTGGAAAATAAAGTATGTTTATATAAAAGTAGAAGCACAAGGTGCCATCACAGAGAGACAGTTACCATGTATTACATATGATTCAAAAGAGTTGCTGAGGTTTTGTAATTGAGAGTCAGAGATCTTTGCGAGGACATTTTTTTTTATAGAGATAAGAGATAAACTGGGTTAAACATGGAGGATGTAATGTTCTGTGAAACATCTTTAAACATCTGTAAACCACTTTATTGTGGGATAGATATTAATTGATAAAATGATCTTAGTTTGTATTTTTTTGTGAACTTAAGGACAGTTTCCAGTCAGTTTGACCCCTAGCAAACCTCAACTCAATTTATACTAAGATTTCTGTAAAATGTAATATTTCAGTAATTTTATGAAAATGATTGATCTTGGCCTTACACAATTTTTAATTTATAAACAAAACGTGTATAAAATAAACAATACATTTTATTTATTTTTTTTAGTCATTTTAGATCATTTATTAAACAAATAAACAAAAAAAAACAATTTAAGATGGCAGTCTTACTTTTATATCTTGATTTATTCTTTAATATAGAAATCCTAATTTAATTTATATAATAATTTTGTGTGAGGGCTATTTTTAAATTCACACTCAGAATGTCCTTTTTGAATTTGTATTAGAGCCAAAATTTTAATTGTTATGTCATTTTCTTCATTTAAAAAAAAAATGATTATTATTATTCATTTGTGAATTCAGGTTTACTAGAATTCAAACTGTCTGGAGTGTTAGAATCGTCTTAAGATTCCACTTAAAATACATTAAAAAAAATAAAATTACTGTATTTTTAAGTATACTTTTATCAATACTTGCATCACTTCCCAGTAAAATATTTGTCGAGAACATCTCTGTGCATCATGGCTTTTTTGTTTTGTTTTTGGTGACTCAAACACACGGACATCTGTATCTTGGGAAGGACTTTTGTTGTTTTTTATTACAGCTCCAAATCATTTCCTCACAATATTAATAATTATGTACAGCAGTGGTGTTACATTCACTCATTCCCATATAAAGGCCTCATGATCATCAGCTCTGTTGCTTTATTGCAGATGGAGCAATAACACTTTTCACTCCTTACTGGAATAAAGTACCTTTTGTGGGACTTGCGAGGCCAGAAGGGCGTTCTTTGACTCATCAAGCTCTAATTGGGCAGTAGATGAAGCAGCATTTCTCTCTGGAGGAATATGGAAGTGAACATAAGCCGGGCTGGGAGGGGTGTTTACCACAGCAATGTGTGGTTTCAGTGGGGAATGTTATATGTGGGAAATTATTCTTGGCGTTCGCTTCAAAGACTGACGCTTCGATAATATCATTTCTTGAGCTGTTTTTTAATGCCACGGAGTGCCATAGCTGTGGCGAAAGACGGCACCACAACCATTGATCTTTTTCCTGTTCACCTCCCCGAAAGAAAAATAACAAGCTCCTCGCCTTCTGTCTTTATAGCCGTGGCCTCTTTCTTTTTAATAAGTGGTTTGGCCAAGCTCACAGTTATGACGTGCAGGTTCAAAAATACAGTTCACTGGCGTCTGCGGATCATTGCGACTTCAGATTGTCTTTAATGGAGAAGTGTGTTTCTCATAAAGCCCATGTTAACGTCTTGAGGGTAAATCTCTTAGATATGTTTTGGAGTGGTGAACAATGAACTTTAAATTGGCGAGCCTATTTTTTTTTATTTTTATTTTTTGGTTATGTTTAAATTATTGCTTTAAAGGTTAGAAAATAGCACATAAGATCTTTAATGTGTTCACTTGTTTATGGCCTTTATAGGCGTATTCAAACTGAATGGCTGCGCTAGATTAAAACGTCTCTCTAGACGTTCATTCACTTATGAATCTATTTCATAGTGGAACTTAAGAGAATTTAGACGTTTGGGCTAAGCTTTATTGCTGTGCTGTAGAGAACCAACTTAAACTTGAACTATTAAGCTTTTTTAATTACTAGGACAATTATGCAATCGAGTTTATTAAAGAGCGGCACAATAAATCGTTTAACCGCTGCAAGGTTAACTCAATTACAACACCTACAATCTTATTCGTGAATGTCAATGTCCGTTAAACCGTTGACAAGTACTATTACAGCAAACAGTCAGATCTGCGAACATTCAGATCTTATTTTTAATTAGTAATTACTTCATGACTGCTATAAAAGTACATTCAGGCTAGTATACAAACAAATTCTCTCCCGTGGCCTCAAGGGATGGTAAAGTGTCCATTATATGCACACTTCAGAATCTATTTTATGAGTTATGAATGTTTGAATGTAGCTTGACACTTCAAATGATTGTATCAATTATTCCAGTAGGTGGCAAAGTGACTGTTAAAAATCATGTATTCGACATTGAGTCATTAGTTCAAGAGATTCAATCAAAAACGCTGATTCATCCAGTATGAAACAAGTGTACTGTAATAAAGTGTTAACGGAAATTGTTTTGTTGTATTCATTTAGCTGAAATGTGTATCTTTTCTTAAAGGGACAGTCCCTTTGGTATAGCTGAGCTTCAGGAAATAGTGATCTGGTGGCTTTTACAGTTACAGATTTGAAAAACTAAAGACAGAATTAAAGAACCCTAAACTCTAACACACAGAACCATTTTAGCATATAAAGGGTTCTTCATACAGTTCTAAATAGAATCGTTACTACATTAAAATAAGTTTTAAAGAACCATCTTTTTCGAGTGTATTTTGAATCATATAATTAATATGATTTTTAATGACTTCAATAATTTAATGTTATACATTTAATAATCATCATCATAATAATAGATTTTTTTAAGTAACAATTAACATTTTGTCATTGTTGTCTATTCAGAATCTTGAGAGAATCATGATTTTTCTATTCGATTTCTAAAAAGATTTTCAATTGATCCAGAATCGTGCAACTCTTGTACATCAGCTTGTTAGCCAGACTTTGCTGGTCTGCTATAGCCTATTTGTCACAAAATCAATGAAATGCCCACATGGGGGCACAGTTGCCCCATTATTTGTGTCAAACTCAAGAGACAAAAGCAATTATTTTAGGAAATCAATTTGTTTTATGCAACTCCAATGTTTTATAGTGCTGTTCATGTACCAAAGTGTACATTTTGAACTTTATTGCTGATTGCTTGCTTGTAAATCAATCTCATCCTAAGTGTATTACAAATACCTAAATTATTATGGAAACAATTGGTTGAAGTATATTAAAAGTGAACATTATTTATTGATGTATGTGACAATGTCCTTAGTAAAAGAGGGGTGGGGAAGAAATAGAAAAACTCCTTGGACCAAGTAATCCATCTATTAAACCTTTGACAGGCCAGACAAATCAATTGGTTAATTCAATGAGTTGCTGTTTGAAGTCCGAGAGACCCTCATCCATAAGAATTACAGACGGCATTTATAGTGCATCAGTGTACTGTGGTGTGTTTATACATGTGGGAAGGACAGAACCTGAAGACATGATCAACATTTATCATCTGACCTATGTTCACTTGTACACTAGTCTGTGAAATGTTGCAGGGATCAAAACAAACTTCCTCGTATGAAATGCCGGTGGATTGATTTAAATGAGAATAAGTTTATTTTGCTTCTGCCGTCACTGACCGTTTAAAAAAAAACAAAAAAAAAAAAACTTTTTTTCCATAAAGAGTAATGAGCCAATGTCATTATTATATTATATGAATCTTAATATTAAATTGATTTGTTACCAAAATAGATCTCTAAACAATGCTGGGTTGTTTTAACCCAAATTTGGGTCAAATATGGACAAACCCAAATGTTGGGTTAAACCAACTTCAGCTTTCACTTTCAACTATTTTTTTTTTAATTACATTTTTAACCATTTGGGTTTGTCCATATTTTACCCAAATTTGGGATGAAACAACCCAGCATTTTTTAGAGTAGTTATTGATAAACCAAATGTTTAAATTTCTCATAATTCAAGAGAACATTTAAGAGAACATTTGTTCGATTCTTAAAAAAAAGAACAGTATTAAATGGTTGAGCTTGTGAAATGTAATCAACAAAAAAAAAAGAAAAAAAAAGAATGAGATTTATTTTGTTGCTTTCTCACCATGCTAGAAAGGGTCCCAATAATATGTTTGTAATGGATGAACATTATGAAATAGCATGTTGCAAAGCTAAATAAAGTTACAATACAATAAATTAAATTTAATTAATACATTTAAAATACAACAGATTGCAATGATATTGTGTCATTGTGTTTGTTGGATATTTTAATTAACTGTTGGAAAAAAGGTTATAAAGTTTGTTTTTTTTGCTTCTTGGTATAATAGCTAACATGTTTTAATTTTACATTATAGTTTTTCTAACATAATCATGCACTTCAAAAGAAAAAAAAACGGATTTTGCGGATCTTATTTTTTCAAGCACTGATCTTTGTGGAGCGTGGTGAATATTAACCCTTTACTTCATTGTGGAGCTCTTTCAGTTCTACAGAAGAGGCAACGATGCAGAATTTGGGTTCCTCTGGTGCAGTGAATAAGCACAATGCAGTTCACCGAACGCAGTAAAACTGTTGACAAATGAAATAAATGGAAATAATTCAAGTGATGTTTGACCTTTATTTCACTTTAATGTTTACACAGCACAACAAATCAATCCTCTCAGAGCTGAAGGTGGTCTGTCAGAATGTCCTTTTTGAAGTATTTGGACACACACTCTGTAATATGTGTACGAGGAGTGAGCGGCGGGTGTTAAAGAGGCTTGAGTGTGTCTGCTGATGGGGAAATGATCATGTTATCTGGAGTGCCAGCAGACTGTCAGGTTGGCTTTGGCTGCTGTCCTCTGGCTCTTCAGGACATCTGCTGTATCTGCATCTAAACACTGATCTCAGGCCTGCTGCTAGCCTGTGTATATTAATTGCCCTTGCCTCCTTCGCTGTTTGCCACTGATTACTCTCATTAATTTCAATTCCCCATGCCCCCCCCCCCCTCCATGACATCAGCACACAAACATTCCGATGCAGTCTGGCTGCTGTTAATAAAGTCAGCGTCCACTATGTTGTTTCCAGGATGTGTCTGTAGAGTTCCTGTTTTAATTATTTAAAGGCAAAAAATTTAGTGGTAACACTTTAAGGTAGCAAAGATGATTAAACAATACTTCTACAATATTTGTTAATGTATTTCAAAATTTACTTTACATTTTTTTTTTTTTACAATCAAAATTATATTTAACTAACTTTAACAAAGATTAATGGTAACACTTTACAATAAGGTTCATTAGATAACACACTCTGCGTACATGGGTTGTTGGGTTGTTTCAACCCAAATTTAAATAAAATATGGATGAACCCAAATATTAAAAATATAGTTTAAAGTTTTAACCCAACTTCAACTTTCACTTTCAACTGTAATTTATTTATTAAATTTTTAACCCAACATTTGGGTTTGTCTATATTACACCCAAATTTGGGTTGAAACAACCCAGCATTTTTTTTTAGAGTGCATTAGTCACTGTAAAAAAATATTTTCATGAATTGTAATCACAACATTTTTTATTTTGTCAAATCAACTTAAATAATTTATGTATTTCAGATAACATCATATTTTGAGTTTCTGTTGATTAAATCAATCTCCTTCATTGTATTAACTCAATTTTTCCATTTCAGTGAACTTAAAATTTTAAGGCAACCAGGTCACTTAATTTTTAAAAATGTTAAACCAACAATATTTTTTACAGTGTATTTAACGTAAACTAAGAATGAACAATACATATCAAAGGTTGGATATGTTAACATTAGTTAATGCACTGTGAACTAACATTAATGAACAGCTGTATTTTTATTACCTAACATTAACAAAGATTAATAAATACTGTAACAAATGTATTGCTAATTGTTAATACAAATGTCAACTAATGAACCTTATTGTAAAGTGTTACCAGATTATAAAATGTTGTAAAAAATATATATTGCATATTGTCAGTTCATGATAGCTAGTGTTAATGGGGCTGAAAGTGTTTTGATATTAATGATACTCTACAGGTCAAACATTTGGATTGCTTTAAAGTTCCGAATGCTCAAAGGCTACATTTATTTGATCAAAATACAATAAATCAGTAATATTGTGAAATATTATTACAATTTAGTGTATTTTTACTCATATTCACCTCCAGGGATGAACAAACCTCGAAGAGCTTTCATATTCACCCAGTGATAATTGTGGTGATTTTAGTGGTTTAATCCTGTGAGGCTGCACAGGTCAGGCTGTAACGCTCTCTGAGGTGGTCATCATTAAGTCAAAGCTCATAAAACATTGTTTCAGTCCATGTTTTATGTCTAGCTGGTTATTTTTCTAGCAGCCTTTACGCAGCCCAGCTGTGCCGTTCTCCCGCTCTGTGTTTGTCACCTCAGTCCATGGCCATTCTGGGAAAGTGAGTGTGAAGGAATGATTCATTTTACAGCAGTACTGTTACCGGCCTCATGAGGGTGACACATCAGGGGTCAGTGATTATTTTTTGGCTCTCGGCAGAGAGAAACGCTCCCACCCACTGAAACTCCACTTCCGATCAAGGAGCTAATCCAATTAGAGAACAGTATTTTCACGGTGGAATGAAAATGGCAAAAGTTAATTTGCCATCTGAGGTCCATTTTACTGCAGTGCCATTTTTCACAGAAAAAAAACCCCTGAAGTTTTGCTATGATATCCTTTAGTAGTTTATTTACCTGTGGAGGTCTGTATAAAGGTGGGTGAATTATCCAATAGCATTCCCATTCATCTCCATGGCTGTTTCTCAGCTGGTATGTGTGACCTGTCAGAATTACGCAACCTGCTTATTGCGTCTTTACTCACAAATTTCAGGTAATTTTTTTTTTTCCAGATGGTTTCCTTAACCATAAATGTTGGCTGATGGCTCCAGAACAATATACACAGACTCAAAACAGCAGCATGGATGGAAAAAGATACACCGTTCAAAAGTTTAGGGACAGTAAGTTTTTTTTTTTCTTCATAAGAAGTCTCTTATGCTCACTGATGTTCATTCATTTGATCAAAATATAGTACATTGTGAAATATTAGTACAATTTAAAAGAACTGTTTTTTGGTTTGTTTAAATATACTTTAAAATTTAGTTTATTTCTTAAATCAAGGCTGATTTTTCAGCATTATTACATACTGTAGTCTTCAGTGTCACGTGATCCTTCAGAAATCCTTTTAAATTGCTGATTTGATTTGATGTTAAATAGTCATGCTAATTAATATTTTTGTTGAAATTGAGATTTTTGTTCTTAATGATTAGAAAGTTCAAAACAACCTTTATTTTTTGTAGGGTATGTTGTATGGATGTCTCTACTGTCACTTTTGATCAATTTAATTCATCCTTGTTGAATTAAAAGTATTAATTTTTTTTTTTTAAAGTCTTATGGAACCCAAACTTTATATTGTATTGTTCACCTTTGAATGATAGTGTAAAGATAATAATATAAATGTAATAATAAATATAGCTGCAAGCAGCAATTAAGGGACCAAGCACAAAGAACACGATTAAGTCATGCAAACATGGCTGGAAGCATCAGACCAACTGTAGCAATGAGCAATTAAAGACATTTTAAGATGATTTTAGGCATAATTACTGAAAAATCATAAATACTAGTAATGATTTAATTGTCTATCCCTTTTGAACAATAGGTGGCGCTGTGACCAAATTGATGTGGTGTGGTCAGACCAAGGGAACAATAACACATGCAAAATTTTGTGTCAACATGCCAAAGCATTGCAGAGATACGGCCTCAAGAGTCATTTTGGCATCATACCTCAACTTTGTTAATGCGGTATACGAAAACGAAAAAGTTTTGTCTATTGACACGAAATCCATACATTTTTGCCAGCATGGTCTGAAGATGATACGATTCGAAATTGGCAAAATTGGTATCTATGTTCTCGGCCTGACCCAAGGAATCAATTAAGACCATTTTCATTGCAATCGGCTAATTTCATCAAAGGTTATTATCATTTTTGTAAATTTCCTTATAACGTTTGACCACAAGATCACCCAAAACTTTTTGAGTACCATCAGGGCATGGTGTTAAAAAAAAAAAAAAAATTAAATTTCATAGTTTGAAAAGTAGCTTTTTCAGAAAATTTAAAATAGGGTAAATATTTTCTTGATGGAAAATTACATCATAGGGTACAATCAAATTGTATCGAGGCAATCAATCAGAGGACCTTTTTTTGTTGTTCCTAACCCTTACGGTTCAAAAGTTATCAACGAATACAATAGGTGCCTACGGGGCTTGGCTCCTAATAATAATGATATAAATGTAATAGCCCTGCCCCATTGTATTATCAACAATAAAATAGCCTATCTGCCTCACTGCTAACTAGCAAAATGTTGAGTCCTTTGATTTACCCAACAAGTCTTCAACTGACCCTCTGGTCGCTTTTGTTGAAGTCAAGCTGCCGTTTAGCTTGTTTTGTTCCACTTCATTTCGAACGGAAGGGAAGCATTTCAGGTTGCTCAGTGTTTTTGATGGATGTGATTTGATCAAATCTCCCTGAAAAGATTCAAATTGTTCTCATTCCCGAGTTAGTAAAACATGTTCTGCTGCCTTTGATCATTTGTAAGGAATGCATGGAAAGTTATGGACACCGAGCTCAGTTTGTTTAGGTCCAGCTGGAAGGTGCGTGTCTCAGCTTGGTCCGGTACTTTCGTTGCTGACATTCAGGAATGTCTCTATTCATCCTCATCTAGCCAGGCCCCTGGGCATCCCCCTTTTTATTTCCCATGGTGCTGCTGTAAACCAAATTCTCAGGTCCAGAGAAGCACTGGAGAGAACTGCATCTGTCAATACATCATCATGAGAGTCAGTTGGCAGCACACACAGCAGAGATCAGCAAGTGTGTGTCAGCAGGTTTGATCCCCGCCCCAAAGGTGATTCAGTCTAGGGTTCAGCAGCCCTCGATACTGTCATGCCATGTAACAAACACACAGAAAATAACTCATGGGTAAACCTTTTTTGTTTGTTTTTTTCCCAGATCACATTTTGTGGTAATTATTTTGTGGGATTGAGTAAACTGTTGTTGTTGACACAGCAGTTGTGTACTACCTAAAAAAAAAAAAAGACTCATTCCTTAGATGTAACTGCAATAGCATTATTATTTTGTGCAGAACAAAAATGAAAAAGCCACCAACTGTGTTTAAAACCCCAAATTATATATATATATATATATACACACACATATATATAGATATATATATACACATATATATATATATATGTATGTATAAGACTGACAACTGAAGTGAATTTGAACAACAGTATTTATTGACTTAATTTGGGACTAAAAGGGAAAAAGGTCCTTATTTTTTAAACCTCTTTCCTAAACCCTAACCCCAAAAGAAAAAGAAATAAAAAATGCGATATACAAACCAAACTCCATAACCAAAAAACAAAATCAGCATCAGAAAACAGGGAAAGGGGTCAAATAAAAACAAAGTTCCTCAGGTTCAAACAATATTCGATTGAAGCTAGAAAGCAAAACTCACAGTCTCTTTTCCCCCAAAAAGTCAAGTGAACAAATGAAAATGAAATGACAAAATAAAATGAAAGAAACTGAAATGTATTAAAATCAAATAAGAAATGAAATGGAATATTTTAATGAAATGAATTTAAAAAAAATAAATGAGGTGAAGTGAAGTGGAATGCAAAGAGAATAATATTTCATGAAAACATTTCACTTAAAAATGCTTTAAATGCTGTTTTGTCAGCTAAATACAATAGATTTTGACATTTAAATGCTAAAATTACTAAAACTGAAATGAAAATAAAGTAAAACTAATTTAAGAAATATTAAAAACTAAACATAAAAATAACCAAAGCATATTATTTACTAAAATTAAAAAAGAACAACTGAAATATAAAAATGAAAGCTAATTCAAAATATCAACCAATTCACATTAATTTGTAGCGCTTTTCACAATATATTGCTTCAAAGCAGAATGCATGTTTACATGACAAGAGTGATCGGTCATTAGATGTGACTGTGTCCAAGTTATGCTTTTCAGAAATCTACTTATACAAATCACAGTAATAGCTAGCTAAACAATTTCTTAATTTAATCAACACTGATATAATACATAAACAATACCAAAACTGTTTTCAGTTTAACTCTCTTTTCTCCCCCGCCACCAAACGTCTTGCTTCGTTTAAATGAAAAGGCCCGCCTGTTCAATAATTGATCTGATAAAATGAAAAGGCCATTTATCTTAAATTACAGGAAATTGCAACTTAGCTACTATACTCCTGAATTACACTGCTTAAGAGGGAACCCAGATGAAGAAACACATGTTGCCAGACTTAATGTGTGGCAATGCACTTTTAATGGAGAAATGAGTACATTTAAGCTTTGCAAAAATACACAATGATTAAAGAGCGAAGCGATTAAGGAAATTAGATATTACTCTATCATAATTAAGAAAATGTTTCCAAGGTTTACAGTGACTTGCCCAAGAACCATTTTCATGGTTATGGCTCCTCTCTCTTTTAATGTCAGACTGCATGATTAGAATTGAATGATAATTTACAGGCAAAATGCTTTACATTAAGCAAATCAGATGATAGCAGTGAACGCTGACTTTGGATGTAAGATGCTGCATCTGAAAGACACTGCATTTATCTGTGAGGGTGGTACATCAGGGTGGATTACACTATAATCATATAGCTGTCATTTAAATAATCTTTTCTGTTATGGATTTTTTTTCCTCAGATGACGGTAATTTATCTTAATTTCCCCCTTTCTTTGCTTTAATTCCATTTTCATAGCTTGGAGCGTTTGGTTAACTTTTTGAACGATTCGAGAAAACTCTCTGAAAAGTTGTCTATCAATCATAGGTTCAAGTTTGAGGTTTCTGGCTGTTTGGACGCCATTAGTCAATTCCAGACAGAATTCTATCAACTTCATTTAGTAAGAGGTTCAAAAATAACATTGATTTTATTTCAGGAAATACTTACAAACTCGAAGAGGGAACTGTCAAACATTGGTCCGATCTTTCAAGGAGTTTCAAGGAGGACACCAAATGAATCTGGTACTCATCCAGATCCACATAGCCTATACCTTTCAAATTTATGGATGTGGCGTTTAAATTTACTACCTCCTTGACAAAGTTATTTATAGCTGCTTTAAATCATCATGATATAAAGTCAACTGTTAGTAGGACAATAAATCTAGAGACATTAATAAAGTGAGAGTTAATACAATATTGGCTTTATTCTTGAATCAATCCTTCAGGGCACAAAATACTCTTTTATGAAGCCACTGCAAAAATACGTTTTAATTTGACAACAAACTAAAGTAGTGCATCGGCCCGTCATCTCCTAAGTGCTTTCAGAGAACGTAAGTGATACAAGAGATTTTCTGTAAGCACCTCGCTCTGTTTTCTCTCCAAGAGCTCGTAATCCGAATACAAATGAGGTGAACAGTTTAAAGCGCGCCTCAGGTGATGCTTCCTTGAAGGTGGTGAATGATATCCAGACACTGATCCATTGCAGTCAGATCAGTGTACAAATCATTATTCATCCCCCAAAGAATCATATTGACTTTGTTGAGGGTTTTTTTTTTCAGCATTTTTTCCTCTACGTTTGTCTCCCCTGGTTATAAATCTTCATATGCCACCGGGCAGGTTGTATCTGGTATTGTTACAAGAGCCTGGCCTTGATGCCGCTGTTTGCAGTGTCGTGTTGCAGTTTGCTGCGGTCAGCCGAGACGCGTGCATGTAGTCGGGTCAGTGGTCGAGGACACAGGCCTTCCTATAGGGCAGCTTCTCGGATGCAAAACTGTGTTGTCATGCCAATGTTGTGGGAAGTCAAATCCATTACAAAGCATGATTTATTAATCCATCCTCTCTCTTAAAAAGTAGGCCACTTGTATGGCCTCTTTATGCGTAGCTAAATTGTATTAACTCAACTTCCTGTTTCTTCCCCCCACTGTTGCACTCATTACAGAGTGACCAAATTGATGTTTTAATTGCAAATTTTGAGAGGGAAATGAATTTCCCCCCTCCCTAGAGATGGCTATTCCCAGATGGTGAGTATTGGGTTTTTTAAAAAACAGGGTTTTGCTGTACTATTCTGGAATATGGTGGTTTGGTGACAGCGTCCAGCTCCTCTGGCAAGAGATTGGCAGTTTGAACCTGCAGTAAATCTGGATCTGACTCCACCGTTTTGTCTGGCTGAGAGAAACCGTGCAAGTGGCATTATCAAACTCTGCTCGGTCTAGACTTTCGACCACACATGGTGAGGCTGGATCCAGTAGAGAAGGTTGCCATCTGTTTGTGTGTACTTAAATGGGCGAATAGAAATGCATATGGCACACATGCTGGCCACAGAGAGCCGAGAGAAATCCTTCATGGGTGAAGGAATTCTTTTGCGATTTTGCACACAGTGGATAAGACATTACATGAAAAATAGAGCAGAAAATGGGGCTCAGATCCACGAAATGTGTCCGTTTGCATATAATAAAATTTGAAAGGCTTGAAAGTCAATATCTCAGTTTATATGTCGTTTAATCAATGGTTATCTTGTTCTAGTAAACTTAATATCTAGTAAACTTAATATACATTTTTTTCCCCATTTTTTTTACTTTTAATGAGGCACAGACAATGTGTCGCAGACAATCATTGATTTATCATGGACTTTTAGTTTGTTTTCACCAGTTTCCTGTCTTCCTTTTATCAGTTTCCCCGCCCCTTTTAGTTGTCATGGTAACAGATTCGTTATCTGCTCAGCTGTGTCATTAACCTTGTTTGCCTTGCTATTTAGTTGCTGTGTTTGCAAGTCGTCCGGTTACGTTTCGGCATCGCGGTTGGTTTTCGTTAATGCTAACACTGAGTTCGGTTATGTAGTCGTCTTTTTACGTCAATCTTCTTCATTGTGCTCTTTCACACACCACGCTCAGCAAAGCGTTACAGACTGATACAGGGATTTTTAAAACTTGTAATGCTAGTCTAATTTGATTAACATGATATTTCAAGATGACTAAGAAGAAATATTTCTGATAGTCCAATGTATTCTGATAAAAACAAAAATACAATATACAAAACAGCTAGGTCACTCTCATAATCAACCCATGAAGAACTTTTTATAGATTGGATGCTTCTAGGGGCAAATGCACCATTCTACCAACTGCAATTGTGATGAAATGTAACAATAACAGACAGCTTTCTCCGAGTGCTATTTGACCTTATGTAGCCCCGCCCCTTTTCAGCTGTGCCCTCGTTGTCTTTTGACTTCCGGTCTATATTTTCACAGCAATCTTGCATAGGAATGAATGAACCGCTTGTAAAAAAAAATCCCGGTCGACATTTGTTAAGACTTCTGCTTTACAATGCTTATGATAAACATTACAATGCTCATGATAACTTTTGTTAACTCTACAATAAGTAAATCCACTTCACCAGCTAATTACTCCTCGACAGCAATGCCATAGAAATATATACAGAGCGACCGTAAAAACGGAAGTTCATAGACAATATTCTAAAGATGACAGCGCCCACATTTCTCTGGTGCATAAGGTCTATTCAGGTAGATATTGATTAAAACCAACAATCCTTACAAGCATACTGCCTTCTTTCAGTGAAAAATGCTAAATGAAGAGAAAGAGAGCGCAGGAGAGAGACAGGTATTGGACAGTCGATGTGTTTGGGAGCTAGCTGTACACTCGGGCAGAAAGGCTAAACGCTATTGGCTGTGCTGTCTGACGGGGCATTAATCTACAGCAGGAATGCTGAAGCTCAGTGAAGTGGGAGCCTCTTAACGCCAGGCTCTTGTCACAAGGAGAATTAGACTCTGACAACTTCCTCTGCTTGGTTAATTGAGGTGATAGATACTCTTGACATTTATCTAAGCACTGCTGAGCAGATTAAGACATATTTTGTTCTCATGCTTCCCTCATATTAGAAGAGGTCACTTGCTGGGGTCTGTTTAATACGCCTATGCAATTAATAATGCTTTAATTCTGCCCCGTATCGCAGACTGTTTTAAGTTCTCTCTTCAGAGCCAGATAACACCCGCACTCCCTCATCACTCTGTTTGCTTGAAATTAGTCTAATCTCTTTCAAGTTCACCCTCCGGGTGTACGCTCCCTTCGCACTCTTTTCCCGCCTTCGTTCTAGAAAAAAAGAACTGGCTGGAATAAATAAAAAGATTATTTTTCACAAGGTCTCAGTTAAGGTGCTCATCTATGTAGATTAATTATTCATGCCATATTCTCACATGATATCTGTTTGATTCCCCCCCCCCCCCCAATAGCGATCAAGATGGACGTAACCTGGTACTTGGTGAACTCTGTGAATCTGTCGAAACCTATTGAGGTCGAAACATTTGCAGAGAAGGCATTTCCAAAATGCATTGTTACAAGCAGGGTCGGATATAACCATATGGGCATTTGGGCAAATTTTTTTTTGTTCAAATCTGGTGAGCTTACAATAATTTTTAATTTGCTTGAATTTAAAATTTCACAGTATAATTAATGTTAAGAGCATGGAAAGCTCCCGTCCCATGTAGAGGGCCACTGTCCTGCAGAGTTTAGCTCCATCCTCAATCAAACACACCTGCCTGTAATTTTCAAGAAATCATTTAGACTTTTGTTAGTTTTTTTTTTTTTTTTTTACAATATGAATGGGGATGGAGCTAAACTTTGTAAGACAGAGGCCCTCCGGGACTGTAGTTGAACACCTGGTTTAAAGAGTTGATGAAGCAGCATTGGCTGTGTCCCAATGGGCTCTATGCACGGCGTTATTTCCGGTGATGGATTAAGGATGCTCGATAACTTCCGCCGATCATAGAGTCCAATGCAATACCGAGAATTTATATTGAATTTTATACTGGTTATACTAATGAAACGTTAGTCACAAAAACAGATAAAACAGACACCCCTCGTTGTGTTTATGCTTCTTTTTAAAATTATATCAAATAAACATAACTATATATAAAATTACATCTAAACCTATGTACGTTTCGTTTCAAAGACGGGAGGACAGTAAATATTGAAGACTCTGCCATAATCCCGTTTTCTCCGGTTTTCCTCCGCTTTAATCTACACAACCGGAAATGGACGAGCATCCTTACGTCAAATGCGGAACTTATGCGTGCATATAGCCCATTCAGAGGCTGCATCCTTCGAAGGACTCAGACTTCAGACTTCCTTTAGAAGGATGCATTTGAAGGAGCCTTCGAATTGGGACAGCCTTCGTCAGGCATCGGTGATACAATCAGCCCTCAAAGGATGCCGCCTTTGAGTTGGGACACAGCTATAGACTGCATGGCTGTACTTGCTACCTATTGGTCTGACCCAGTCATGTGTAATTTATGGATATTCCTGGAGGAAGAACAATTTAATGTCTTTTTGGAAACAGTAGCTTGTGTTCCTCACACAAAGCTATCATAAAATGGGTCAAATGTATGGGTTTGGACAACACTATCTCACGACCAATTCGTACGAATTAGACGCATGATTAAAAAGTGGCTAATTCGTACTAATTCGTACGACCTCACTCGTACTAATTCGTACGATTTGTCTAAACCCACGTGATGGTTAAGTTTAGGGGCGGGGTAAGGGGTAGGTCATTCGTACGAATTCATACGAATTGGCCAATTCGTAAAATATGTACGATTTAGCAAAATCGTATTAATTCGTACGAGTGAGGTCGTATGAATTGTTACGAATTAGCCACTTTTTAATCATTCGTCGAATTCGTACGACTTGGTCGTGAGATCGGGTTGGTTTGGACCATAGACTAAACAAATATGGACATGACCGGTAGGCATAGCTGTCAACCCTCCCGTTCTTTCCGGGTTTCTCACGTATTTTTGCTCTTTTCCCGCTGTATTCTCGTTTTAGTATTTTCCCGTAAAATATCCCGTATTTTTACTCTGATTGTGTGAGACGTACGAGCTCGGACTGATTCGTCTTGAAGTCGTTTATCCTCGGATGGAGCGGCGCGCGCTGGCCGGAGACACAATGGCGTGTCCGTTTTTTATTTCGGCTCCCATGTTAACAGATTAGAGCTTGCACACTGCCCGCGTGACACGCGCGTCTCCAGAAAACGCCTATTTTTTCACGCGACACGCAAGCGTGTTGAAAGCGTTTCCAGGCAAAAAAATAAATAAAAAATAAGAAACGATGTTTATGTCATTTTGTACTCGAATAGCCTACATTTTACATTTTGTTGTTTGAAAGTCAAGGTTTTTACATAAATTCAGATATCAATGTAATTTAAACAAATAATAATTATAATAATCGATTTATATTGCCATTAGTTTTGCCTATATATAATTTAATGTCATATAACATATGAATAAAATATCTTTTCTCTTTTTTTTTCATTTGTTTCGTATGCTCTTAACAATGTGATTACACGAAGAAGAAAAAAAAACTTTTGGAAAAAAAACATTCTGGGCCTCAGGAGGATATAAAGATGGGATAGGCTACAATAACAACAGAGTGTCTTCTGAGTGACGGTCCACCACCAGGCTAAATATTGGCTCTTTAAAACTAGGCCTACACAAAATGTGTAAATGTACAGCCCATTCTCACCCCCAAGACGTCACCTAACTGACGCCTTGGGAAGCATTTGGACATGCTTCAATATCTGACGCTTTAGGCGCCCTTTAGCGTCAGTTAGATGACGCCCTAGGATCGCGTGTACCCTACCCCCACCCCACACCTAAACCTAACGCTAAGGGCGCCTAAAACGTCAAATATTGAAGCATGGTCAAAGGTGACGCCTTGGGGTGAGAATGCGTTGAAATGTAATTGAAATAAACAGACAGCCCAATTCCCTATTTTGTGGGTTTTGGAAGATGTGATAACAGTTGAAATTGTTGTCGTAAAGGCAAGAGCAACACACCGCTAATCCAAATGTAGATTTTTTTTCTTTAAATGACACTAGTTTCTAGGCTAGTTATTAACTCTTTAGACTTTTAAGGATTAGTGCTTTATTTTTAAAGTTTGTGGGTAAGAATCGTGTAAAAAAATTATTTTGGGGATGGAATCCGGGAAAACTCCCTTATTTTCAATGTTCAATGTTGACAGCTATGCCGGTAGGTTTCTGAAGAGCATTTTTGAAAGTAGGCGGAGCCGGCCATCGGCATCTTGGCAGAGCGGGGGTCCCGGATAACAGAAAATGGACAAAGAGCCGGGACGTGGTTGGAGCTGAGGAGCCTGATTGCTGAAACCACGCTCGCCTATCTTGACGTGATTGTGGTAAATGCGCAAGAAATCTTCGCATATTCAAGGATGTGCATGTATTTCATGGAAGTAGAAAGCACTGACACTTGCCAGATTTCATCTGACAGTACTTTTTATTTAACAAATGATAACAAACGTATGCCTGTTCACATGCTCAATTTGTTCAGATTCATATCTCTTCAGTTGAACAGTTGCTTCAATATACACTCTACAATATAAATTGTGTTCATGTTGTTTTGTAAAACACTTTTGCTGCTATTGAGGTGTGATACGGGTAAGGTTAGGTACAGGTGTGTGTGGTATGGGTATTTTCAAAATATAAGTACAATGTAAAAACATGTGCACAATAAGTACATTGTATCCAGCAAATTATTAATGTCAATGTAACATAGTACTTAAAGCCACTTAATATACAATTATATATTAAATATATAGGCTAATTACAATTTTGTTGTAATTAGACGTTTTAACATTTTTGTTTAAAAATATATTAACTTTAATTGGAATATGGGATGACACACTACATTTAAACTTATAATCAAGTGCACTACATGAACTTACCGGTAAGTATGTAAGCCAAGACGCAAAGATTATTAAAAACATAATTATTTAAAATGTACTTTTAATTTGACATTATTACAAATTGTATTTTTTAAAAAGTGAACTTAATTTATTTCTTAAACACAATACACGTTTACGTCTCTTAGCACACTTAATCGACCTTTTATTTAATTAATTTTACGTTATCTGCGAATGTCAGCAAGGCTGTATGGTACAAAGCCAGTGCTGACCGCTGTCTTCAGCTTTAGGTTTGGCTGAGCCATGTGGTTTCCTGCTGTTACAAGCTGGTTTCTTCTGGAAGGCAGGTCTGCTTTTAGCAGGGTGTTCTTAAACCTTGCGAGTCTTCACAGAAAGCCAGTTGACTTTCATCTCTGCATGACCATCCCTTTACACGGTGGCCTTCTGAGACCGATGTTTCTCTCCGGCTCCTGGGCTTTGCCACATTGACTTCCACCAAAAGAGTGTGGTTTCCTTTAAACGGCCAATCTGCCACATAATTACTCATTGAGTGATCTGTTTTGTTCTGTTGGAACACTTTTATTAGAGGTTAGCTGAAGAGATGGCTGGGTCAGATTGTTAATGTTGCCTGTCCATGTGCGTGCTGTGGTTCAGCTCTGTTAAATGATATCCTGGAGTGGACGTGCACGGTTATCAGAGTCTGGATCTGAGGGAAGATAATTCACTTATCAGATTGCCTGTGATGAGGGACTGTACACAGCTCATGACAAACATCAAAGCACTGCTCTGATCTTGCTCGGGCTGAAGCTGTGGAGGTATATTTCAGTAAACAGACTGGGGTTGAAAGAATTTCTGGTCCCAATTCGGCCCTTGCTGCACTACGGGTGAACTGCAAGCCGCCCAGTGAGCAATGTGGAGATGCACTGACTTATTCATCAATGAAGCGTTCAATTCATTATGAGGTCTAAAATCTATAACGCATCATTTTCTTTTTTAGAGATCTAAATGCAGTCTGGGACTGTCAAGCTCCAAAATGACAAGCTCCAAAATTAATAAAAGTAGCCCATGTGACTTGTGCACTATATTTCAAGTCATCATTCACTGAAAATTTTCATGAGAGAAAGAGCAATGTCCGATTCAGAAACGAATCGTTCCGTTTAGTCCGATATTTTCAATGAATTGCTCGATCCAGTTCGCTAGTCAGAACGAAATGGTTTTCAAGTTCAACTCAATGACTCAATGGTCCAGATCTGAGAAACAGTTAAACATTATAAGTGAATAATAGCTGACATTTTGGTCAGTTTCTGCCACAAAGCTACCAGAAAACTTCAGAAGACTATTATGATTATATTCCTTAACCAAATAATAACCGTGGGGGATTCAAAAAATAAGTATTTGGACACCCTGTATGTGTTGTTTATGTTCATTTTATGGTGAAGGATGCTAATAATTCTGTTGGCTGATGTTAGAGCGTTAATGCACATTTTAATTGCCAGTAGAGAAAAACCTTTGCAGAATTAACAAACTACTGCAAATTATATAAAGTCACCTCTATTTATATAGCGCAGTGATAACAAGAAAATTATGCATTTCAGTGTTGATTCAGTTCTGTTGTAAGATCATCAATTATTAAATTAGTTCATTCAGTATATAAAGCAGTTCTCATACAACAGTTAATATTGTTGAATATATTACATAATTGAGATAAAAACTTTTTTTTTTGTGTTGCTTTATGGCAACATTAAAATCTGTTTTGATCTGTTAATTATTCTGAACTTATTTTAGAAGAATATGTCTAATCAGTAATTAGTCAAATTGAATCATCTAATTATGTCGTGCTGCAAAATCTGTGTTTGACTAATGAAATTCCTCTGTTGTCTGACAGTTTCTCTGAGTTGCTGTTCAGGAAATGAGGCCAATGCGATTCAAATTCTAACTCATGAATTAAAAGGGAAGCCAAATCAAAAATAAATTCGGATTTTATCCCAACCCTATGAGGGATGGAATCTGTAAGAAAGTCACAATTTTGTTCTTCAAACAAAATAAACAATAATTCAACATGACAGCACTGAGGATAATTTTAAAAAGCGAATCTCACCTCATCTGTTCAGAGCTGGAAATTCTGTTGACTATCGTGCAGCTGTCTGAAAACGCATATCCCCCAGCACACTCGCAACACCATGTTCTTATCTTTGATGCGCAATTACCTTCCAGTTGGGTGTTTTACTGTGATGAGTTGCTTGTCTTCCTTTTTTCACTGCTGCCACCATTTCCCCATCATGGCCTGCAGCTGCATCATCAGCTATTGTCTCTCCCACCTGTGGGACAGTTTATCGAGCGAACCAAAATCCCATATTATTATAATTAACAAGTACCTTTCTCATCTCGCCATGGCAAACGCAACGCTTGCATTCCCAAGCCAAACTCTTGCATGTCAAGTCATTAATTAAGCTGTCATTCTGCGCAATCGAGCTTCATTCATACCTTCCGAAATTACAGCTTTGGGAGCATGTGCGGAGCTTCTGCAGGTGACCCCACACTCTTGCCTGTTGTGTAGGGGTGGAGGAGACACATGGGGAAAATACCTTCAAGTGTCTGCTAAAAAATGGCTCCTCGCGCCACCTAACAAAACTCATTATCACCATGGTGGGGTGTGAGAGTCTGCTGGATTCTCTGTCTTGTCAAAACTTGCCTTTATTTGCTGTCACTGACAGATTTGTCTTACATTCTGTGTGTTGGCAATACCAATTTAGCCGTAATTTGCATGTTTCCATTCATGTATAATGGCATCATGTGATGTCCCAGATAGCATATCCTGGCCTCATCAGGGTCAACTATGGGACATATGGTGGCTCAGTTTTGAAATGTCATATAGGCCGTATCTGACCCATTCACAGTAAGCCACAACTGGGCCAGATGCCATTTGCTATCTGGGGTGTGTCTATCTCTACTTGACCATTAGTATTACAGTTTTTCTCAATTGTTTACACACAAATTCTGGTACTTGAGACACAGTGACCTCAACATGTAACTCATTCACCAACCCCCTGAACCAATTCTGCTGAACTACAAGCACAATTCCTACTTTACACTCAAATTGCAGTTCTAAAACACACTTTTTTCAAAACACTACACACAAATTTTCTGCATTTGGCACAATTTTCATGCAGAGAATCTCTTGTTTTCACAAGCAACACACTGCCATTCAAATATGCACACTGACTCGTCACACAGTTTTACAATTAGCAATCAGAGCTTTAGCATAAAATACCAAAACCGAAGAGAGAATGCAGCCTTTTTTTTTTTTTTTTTACAGTAACAGCATAATTTTTTTTTTTTTCTGTTGTTAGGTAGACCACTGTATGTGCCACTTTGTTTTGGTTGGGGTGTATGAAATGTGCGATCTACTGTATCTCCCATTATTTTTGTGGGAAAAATAAAATATATTTGTTACCGTGTATTTGTGTGTTCTGGGTATAAAAACAATATTCTCAAATAATACAGTTTTTCTCGATTGTTTACACACATTTTCTGGTACTTGAGACACAATGACCACAACATGTAACTCATTCACCAACTCCCTGAACCAATTTTGCTGAACTACAAGCACAATTCCTGCTTTACACTCAAATTGCAGTTCTAAAACACACGTTTTTCAAAACACTACACACAAATTCTCTGCATTTGGCACAATTTTCATGCAGAAAATCTCTTGTTTTCACAAGCAACACACTGCCATTCAAATATGCACACTGACTCGTCACATGGGCAAACACATGTCACACAGTTTTACAATTAGCAATCAGAGCTATAGCATAAATTTAAAATACCAAAACTGAAGAGAGGATGCAGCATTTTTTTTTTTTTTTTTTACAGTAACAGCATAAACTTTTTTCTTCTGTTGTTAGGTAGACCACTGTATGTGCCACTTTGTGTTGGTTGGGGTGTATGAAATGTGCGATCTACTGTATCTCCCATTGTTTTTGTGGGAAAAATAAAATATATTTGTTACCGTGTATTTGTGTGTTCTGAGTATAAAAACAATATTCTCAAATATTTTACAACACACTTATGCATGTAATGTATGTAGTAAGTGTAACACTGAACAAAAAAGGCCCAAGTCATTATGATGAATGGAAAAAAAGTGTTTTACATTTATCATAGTGGTTTACATTGAGCACATCAGTGTTCAACTGGTTCTTATAAATGTCTATTCATATGATGGTTTGTGTCTGTCATTTGAAAACAAAATAACATTTTGAGAATATATGACATTGTTTTGAATGTAAAGTTTCATTTTGCACTAGAATTGAGGGGTTTTGCCGATTGTGTGTGTAGAGTTCTGAGAGTATGAGGCGTACTTGCAGGAAATGTGTGTCAATCAAGAAAAACTGTAATAGTGTCAGCAGTTGATAATCATTCATCAAAAAATCATTCATCATATACTTTGTGAACAGAAAAGAAACAACAATATTCACTTAACTGGCACCTATATATAGTCTTTTTGTATTCTATTTCATCCTATTTCAGTTTCCCTCATGGTAGATGTGGTTATGGTGTAGCATTTGAGAGTAAAACATTTGGTTACATTTACTAAAGAACACCACTGCATATGAAATAATTGCCATTCATTTTCAAAAGATGACTTTTATGACTTACTGTTTCCACAAACAGTTACTGTTACATTGCGACATTGGGTTTCGGGAAACAGTCGTGACTAGCTAGTTGATTTCTCCAACGATGCATTGTATATGGTAGTGAAGCAATGCATTCAATTACAGTTTTTACCCATTGCTTACACACATTTTGCTAAATTTGGCTCATTGTGTCAAAACTCTACACACAAGCAAATAAGACACAACATTGGGAAATAAACCATTCACATCTATGTCAAATTTAAACTCTACTATCAAAACCTAACAATCCTTTGTCAAAATGTCACTCTGATGACAAAATGATACCCACTTGCATCATATGAATACACTTTCAGATCAGCAGCAACACACTAGTCTACTTTATATAAAAAACTACAGTCTTTTGTTGTCAATGTTTTATTCAATTCCATAGAGGGCATGTTTTCACAGTTACCAAAAAATGAAATAATGAATTCAAAATTATTAAATTAGTATATTTTACAGTACAGAAAATTCAGTTAAATCAAAAATAAAACAAACAACACACTATTATAAACACAGAAAAAAACACTATTGTGCGCAAGTGGGCTTATGGATCCTGCCGTCTGTTGGGGTCTGGCCACAGGATCTTATCAACATCACAATGTCTTCTCTTGCTAAGCATCGGGGAAAATATCCCCTTGTGTGCCGAATCCATCCCTGGATTGACCTCACCTCAATGTCTCCGCAGGCCTGTTCCATTGCCTGCAGAAGAGGCATACGGGCATGTGGTTGGCGGTCATATACACGCCATCTCCAAGCGGAAAAAAATTCCTCTATAGGATTTAAAAATGGCGAGTAAGGGGGCAAGTACAGAATTTCAAATTGATCATGGTTTGTGAACCAGTCCTGGACCAGAGCAGCCCGATGGAAACTGACATTATCCCAGACAACAACAAACCTGGGCTGCTCTGGTCCATCCTGTACAACTGCATCATAAAGTGCATCTAGAAATGTTATTACACTGAGGCATTTTTGTAGCTGGCTGATTGGTGTTCATTTTTGTAAGTAAGTGTTTTCAGGTGTGTGTCTATGTCTTTTCAATTAACCAATGTGTGTTGTATTTTGAATAGATGTGTTTTCCCAATGGAACCCTGAGATTTCATTTTTGAACTAAGTGTCTTATGTATGAAATAGTGTGTAGTGTCTAGGAGCAAGTGTGTTGCAGAAAGGAGCAAGTGTGTTACAGAATTGCAACTAAAGTGCAAAGCAGCGCATTTGTTTAAGGTATGGTTACACTTTGTTTAAGGTATAGTAAGAACAACTTTAGGTTATGTTACTTTGGTTTAAGCATGTGTCTATAGTGTTCAAGCAATGGGCAAAAACTGTAAATACAATTGCTGAGTATTACGTAAGTGCCCCAAACTAAGCAAGCTAAAAGGTGACCGTGGCAAGAAACAGAGACTTCATCAGTGACAGATAATGGAGAAAAACAACTTGGGAGAAACTAGACTCCCAGGGCCAGTTCTCATCTGATGAGTGAGGGAGGGTGAGACTACTTTTCTTAAGTTTAAATATTCATTCAAATTTTTGTGTGTTACAATGTGTGGTAAGGCTTGCGTGACTCTTCTTGTTGACAAGTTGTTTAGAAATGTAGTAGGCTTGTCAGCAAAGCAATGTTTACCTCATGTAAATGACATGCCATGCCGCATCAGCAGGCTGACGGCCAGCTAGAGAGAGTGTGTGTCAAGAAATTCCAGTATCTTCATTGTTCTGTTGTCATGAATGGTGAAATATAGACACATCCCACTTGATTCTTGTTTCTCCAAGCTAATTCTCAGTTATTTTCAGGAGTTTAAGTACACAAGAATTTTGTCTTGTATGTGAACACTCAGAGCACGGAGGTGATTTATTAATGCAGTTTCACTTTATTTGGCTGCTACATGATACAGTGCAAAACAAATAGCATGCAAAAACACTTGGAAGCAGTTTGCGGACAGATTTCCCTCCAACTGACACCATAGCACAAGGAAGTCATGTGATCAGGAGTCTCGCATAACCAATCTTTGGACCAATAGCATAAGATCTGGTCCACATTACCATTTTTCAAATGTTTAACATTCTATGTGAATGAGTTATTAAATTATAGATACTGTATGCATATAATGTGATCAGGGTTGGTACAGATGTGAGTAAGTAAGCAGAGATGGGTTACGGCAGACTGCAGTCTTCTCAGAAGCTCCGCCATCTATTTTGATGTTGCGATGGTTTTGTGTTTGGTACGAGTTTCCGGCAGCCAAAACATAAATTTGCTCTAACATTTGCCCTTTTGAAAACTATCGTGAGATGAGATTTCTTCCGCTACCACTTATGGCTGATTGTATAACGCAGTCTCATCCCAACAACATTCCTTAAAAGAACTGAGTAATCTGCTACTTTAGCATGGCCACTCACCTGTTTTTTCTTGCTAAGTAAGTATTTGCACGCAATCTAGTGATATTTGATCCACCTCAGTGTCAAGTGCTTCCATAGCTTTAAAAATTGAATAGGAGGAAACTCTCGAGTGGCTTTCAGCTGGCAGTTTGATTCAGATTTTATTATCCGCAATGGTTCTATAATAAGCGGGAACTGTCCTTTTGCATTAGCCATGCTTCGCGGCACTGCATGTTAACCCCCCCCCCCCCCCCCACACACACTCTTAGCTGGAGGAAATGGAAGCTCCCACTGCCAGACTTTCTCCTGGTGAGGCAGAGGTGCATGAAGAAGAGCAGCCAGACAGACTCTGTTGAAATTCCCCAGCATGCACTAGAGGGAACGTGTGTGATAGCAGCAGCATGATCAGGTGACCATATGGCACTTGCTAGCTGGGCATCATACAACCACTCACATTAACATGAGTAATGATTTATCTTGTATAAAACTCTCTTGCAGTGTTCTGATTGTATATTTGCTGGTTTTTAAATGCAGTGTGCCAACCAATACAAGCAAGCACACTTTGACCTCATTTTTTAATCGGAAGCGGTTTTCATCTTTTAAATGTGATCTTGTCCGTAACGGGGTAGTTCACCCAAAAATGAAAATTTTGTCATCATTTACACACCCTCATGTAAACCTGTATGAGTGTCTTTCTTTTGTGGAACACAAAATAAGATATTGGAAATCAAACCGTTGACAGAAGTCATTGACTTCATAGCATTTGTTTTTCCTACTATGGAAGTTTCCTACCATGCAAGTTCCTACATTGACTTCCATAGTATTTGTTTTTCTGGTCCCACTTTAGAAATAAAAGGGGGGGGGGGGGGGGGGAATCCCTTTCCCAAATAATGCTGCAAACTATACAGGGAACCATCATTCGGTACACTATATTATTAGTGACAATATGTATAAGATAATAATATAGATTAACAACATATAGCCTATTCAACTGCTATTAATTTCCACATATAAAAATTATACTAAAAAAAAAAAAAAAACTGAAATGTTTGTAAGACCTGTAGATATATATACGTATATACAGTCTATATACTATATAACTGATCTGTCATCTGGTATTTAAGAGCATCAAAACGTGTTCATTCTTTGATTTTATTTAATGGGAGGCGCGCTAGAAATTATTTTTGGTGGTAGGAAAAAATGCAGACCCAACCCTGGCTTGAACTACAGTATGGGTGATTCTGTAGCTATTACACAGCAAAAACTCCAGTGTTAAATTAACTCTCCTGGGAGTTTATTTGACTCCAGACTCAAGAGTGTTAAAGTGTTAAAATATGAGTGTTAAATTAACACTCAAGAGTGTTAAAGTTAATGAGCTAATTAAGTGATTAATTTAGTGATAATTGACCATCATTGAAGACACCTGATGATCACAGGCAGAATCGCTGAAGAAGAAAAATCTCATTTTCGAAGTCACCATAATGGTGATCATTATTTGCTTAGAGAAAAGGTGATCAGGTGCTGCTGATTATGGTTTGACATAACTCACTAAGCAAAATGATGTCCAAAAGATGTTTTTCAATGTCTTTGTCACAAAAGGCAGAGTTTGAAAAGACTTCCACTAAGGGGCCAGAATGAAAGTTTTTATGACGTCTTTTTTGACATGTTCTGGACATCTGAAAAAGACGTTAATGGATCCTTCGTGCAAGGTTAAAAACTAGTTCAAATGTGGCCATTCTCAACATTATTTATGGTCTATACTGGTTTATACTGTTTCTGGACCAAATAAAAACTCTCAGGATGCATTAAATTAAAACTTATGTTTATTTTTTTTCCTTACATTGTTTAGATGGTGATATTTATTTCATTTTGAGTCACCATTGTGGTGATCAGTGTTTGCTTTAGTTGGGCTCTTGGTCCCAATAATTAGTATTATAGCTTTTCTTTGGCTGTTGTAACTGTGTGTGTTTGAATAACACCATTGTTGTGACAGAGAAAGCCAAGAAAATTGGCTCTCATCAGCTCCTTGTCGGTTGTTGACAATGATGATGATGAAATCAATATAAAGTGGGCATTTAACGTTGTGTTGAGTTTAGACTTTTGTGTTTGTATCTGGAGTTTATAACCACCAATCTTGTGGAACTGCATTATTTGGCCTAGTAGTTGGACAAAAAGCAAATTTACACAATGTTTTGAGAAAATGTTCCATCTAGTCACACACAGACATCAAGATTTTGCATATGATTCACAAAAATGGTGACAATAAATAAAAAAAATGCTTCATGCCGCAATGCATGATGGGTAGCTTTCATAGTACAAAACATCCTCGATTCCGAGGCTTTTTTGTTTTGGTTGTCACCGTCGTTGAGAATCATATGCAAAATCTTGATATCTGTGTGTGACTATGTGTTTCAATTTCTTAAAACATATTGTATGCAGTGGTCATTATAAAGTTACTGGTCCAAATAATGCAGTTCTACGAGATGAATAATTATAAATTTCAGATATAAAAACATAAGTTTAGATGATTTTGTCATCATCAGCAAGCATCTGAAGACATCTAATTTTTAATTTTCTTGGCTTTCTCTGCACAATCAATGGTGTTATGCAAACAGTTACAACAGCCAAAGAAAAGCTTAAGTAAGAAGAATTGGGACCAAGAGCCCAACTAAAGCAAACACTCATCACCACAATGGTGACTTAAAATGAAATAAATATCACCATCTGAACCACATCTAAACAATGTAAATAAACTAATTAATTTCAAATTGTAAATTTAATGCATCCTGAGAGTGTTTCTTCAGTCCAGAAACAGTTTAAATTGTCTAAATAAGACCATGAGTTATGTTGAAAACATGTTGAACTTGTTTTTAACCTTGTACGAAGGATCCATTAATGTCTATATCGGACGTGCAGAACACATCACAAAAAGACGTCATGAAAACTTTCATTCCAGCCCCTCAGTGGATCAGCCCCATCAGACTTTTGTGACAAAAACAATATCTAAAGCATAAAATGTAAGGGTTGACAGACTGCCCCACTGAAGCAAACACTGATCTCCATAATGGTGACTTATAATTTTGATTTTTCACTTTCAGTGATTCTACTTGTTAACATCAGGTGTCTTCAATGTTGGTCAATCATTGCTCAATTAATCACTTAATTATCTAATTAACTTTAACACTGCTTCAGAGTTAATTTAACACTCTTGAGTGTGGAGTCATATAAACTCCCAGGAGAGTTAATTTAACACTGGAGTTTTTGCTGTGTATTTAACTGTTAATGTGTTATTGTCGCATTAACTTGCCCTGAATTCAACACAAGAGAGATTTTCTTCACAGACAGCATGAGCTGCAGACTCACACATTTTTCGGCATCCTTTTGATTGACAGGATATAATCGGCCCTAATCATCCACCGATACTGATTATTGGCCGATATACATTGGCGCATCTAATCATCTAGTCAATCCATTTTTGTTATTGAAAGCTACATTCTTCAATAACAGCAAATGTGCAAACCTGAATTACATTGTGTGAGAGAAAAAAATAAAGAAGAAAAAAACAACAATCTTTGTTGAAATGTGTAGCTTAAACGACAGAAATGATTAGGCACTGTTTCAAATGTTCAAATGGTTCAATTTCTCATGTGAAAAAACCTCAACTTATCTTATTTCAGCTAGTTGACAAGACAACATTTTTAATTTATATGTAAAGTAATTGAATAACTAAAAATAAATCAAAAATTAAAAATATGTAGAAATAAAAAACAATAAAAATAACAAAAACACACAACAACTTAAACTAAAATCCAAATGAAAACAGAAAATATAAAAATCTAATTCAAAATATTAACAAAAACTATAATAGCTTATCAGTGACACGCAAATAGCACTTGTATTGTGTACAAGTGCTACTTGTATAATAGCACTTGTATTATAGTCAATAGTTCTTATAGAATATAAGAATAAAAGCATCTATTTTAAGGGATATACATTCAAAAATGAACAATTCATTACTATTACGATCCTGTCTGACTCGTTTTCTCCCAAAAACACCAAAGAAGAAGTTGCTCTTGTCGTAAAATGAACGCGAATAGGAACCGGTGCTGTCATGCTTAAAAAAAAGGAGCAAAAGCACCATTCAAGTATCATAAAAGTAGTCCACATTGCAATTCAAAGTCTTCAGAAGCTGAACGATCGCTTTGAGCATGGAACATAATGAAATTTCATATAATTTTTGACATCTCACCATTCACCTTCATACCATGGAAAAGAGCAGCATGAACATCCTGCTATAAATAACTATTTAGTGTGCCACAGAAGAAAGAAAGACTGAAAATGATGACAGAACTCCTATGTTTGGGTGAACGTTTCCTTTAAAGATTTGCTTCAAAGAAAGAGGGTTTTAATAGCTTGAGTGTTATTAATAGCTGAACTGAATTCATACAAGCATGAAGAAAGGTCTACCTGCGTAGTGGAGTAGCCTGAGGCTGATGGATCAAATCTGCAGTGTGGAGGAAATGCCAGCAACCGCAGTCAGCTGGGGAAACACAAGGTCAGTCGTCCTTAAACCGGACACAAATCTACAACCAACAGAGATGGAGTTTCAAAATATGATCAGCTCAGAATCACGTGTAATGAAGACTGGACGATGGCATCTTATCACCCGAAACAAATGTTTCTGTCCGAGAGCCTCAATACATAACGAATCTGTAGTTTGGTGGCCTCTTTTTGACCCCATCCTCCTCCATGATGGATGTGAGACTTTTTTTTTATCATTCCAGCACAACGGTTTAGAATCCGCAATGCCATACGTTCCGGAGATTTAGAAGCTTTTCCTTTGGAGAGACTGCCAAATCCACCTACAGCTGCTTTAGCAGTGGATGAGTCACTCTTCAGGCCGGGTTATATCATCATAGCGCTCTCTTCATGTAACAATCCGAGCTGTGCCCTCATGATATTTCAGAGTGTCATAAATACATCAATGTGATCCTCCTTGCTTGTTATAAATACACTGGCTTTGTTGCGTGGTGGTGCCTGATTACGAAATACATTTTCTTTGAGAACCTCAGGCAGGGGTTTAAGCTTCTTATGGCTGCATAACACATTTGACGCTTCACTGTTTGCCTTGTTAACTTATTTTTTATTTTTGTAGCTTGCGGGGGACAATTTTTTTAGAACGTCCTGGCAAGGTTCTATCAAAGTTTTGAACAAACGTTCTTCCAGTAATTCTAATAGAATGTTAGTAAAGTGATATCTGGTATCTTGTTTCTGTTGTGTTGTTGCTTGTTTCCGTTGTGTTGTGCCTTGATTTTGTTGTTGTGTCTTGTTTCTGTTGTGTTGTTGCTTGTTTCTGTTGTGTTGTGTCTTGATTTCGTTGTGTTGTGTCTTGTTTCCGTTGTGTTGTGTCTTGATTTCGTTGTTTTGTAGCTTGATTTCGTTGTATTGTGTCTTGTTTACGTTGTGTTGTGGCTTGATTTCGTTGTGTTGTGTCTTGTTTCCATTGTGTTGTGTCTTGATTTCGTTGTGTTGTGTCTTGTCTTGTTTCCGTAGTGTTGTACTGTAGCTTGATTTTGTTGTGTTGTGTATTGTTTCTGTTGTGTTGTGGCTCGATTTCATTGTGTTGTGGCTTGTTTCAGTGGTGTTCTGTCTTGATTTCGTTGTGTTGTGTCTTGTCTTGTTTCCATTGTGTTGTGTCTTGATTTCGTTGTGTTGTGTCTTGTTTCCGTTGTTTTGTAGCTTGATTTTGTTGTTTTGCGTCTTGGTTTCGTTGTGTTATGTCTTGTTTACGCTGTGTTGTGGCTTGATTTCATTGTGTTGTGTCTTGTGTCCATTGTGTTGTGTCTTGTTTCCGTTGTGTTGTGGCTTGATTTCGTTGTGTTGTGTCTTGTTTCCGTTGTGCTGTGGCTTGATTTCGTTGTGTTGTGTCTTGTTTCCGTTGTGTTGTGGCTTGATTTCGTTGTGTTGTGTCTTGTTTACGTTGTGTTGTGGCTTGATTTCGTTGTGTTGTGTCTTGTGTCCATTGTGTTGTGTCTTGTTTACGTTGTGTTGTGGCTTGATTTCATTGTGTTGTGTCTTGTGTCCATTGTGTTGTGTCTTGTTTCCGTTGTGTTGTGGCTTGATTTCGTTGTGTTGTGTCTTGTTTCCGTTGTGCTGTGGCTTGATTTCGTTGTGTTGTGTCTTGTTTCCGTTGTGTTGTGGCTTGATTTCGTTGTGTTGTGTCTTGTTTACGTTGTGTTGTGGCTTGATTTCGTTGTGTTGTGTCTTGTGTCCATTGTGTTGTGTCTTGTTTACGTTGTGTTGTGGCTTGATTTCGTTGTGTTGTGTCTTGTGTCCATTGTGTTGTGTCTTGTTTCCGTTGTTTTGTAGCTTGATTTCCTTGTGTTGTGCCTTGTTTCCGTGGTGTTGTGTCTTGTTTCCGTGGTGTTGTGTCTTGATTTCGTTGTGTTGTGTCTTGTCTTGTTTCCGTTGTGTTGTGTCTTGTTTCCGTGGTGTTGTGTCTTGTTTCCGTTGTGTTGTGGCTTGATTCCGTTGTGTTATGTCTTGTTTCCGTTGTGTTGTGGCTTGATTCCGTTGTGTTGTGTCTTGTTTCCGTTGTGTTGTGGATTGATTCCGTTGTGTTATGTCTTGTTTCCGTTGTGTTGTGGCTTGATTTCGTTGTGTTGTGTCTTGTTTACGTTGTGTTGTGGCTTGATTTCGTTGTGTTATGTCTTGTTTCCGTTGTGTTGTGGCTCGATTTCGTTGTGTTATGTCTTGTTTACGTTGTGTTGTGGCTTGATTTCGTTGTGTTGTGTCTTGTGTCCATTGTGTTGTGTCTTGTTTCCGTTGTTTTGTAGCTTGATTTCCTTGTGTTGTGTCTTGTTTCCGTGGTGTTGTGTCTTGATTTCGTTGTGTTGTGTCATGATTTCGTTGTGTTGTGTCTTGTCTTGTTTCCGTTGTGTTGTGGCTTGTTTCCACTGTGATGTTTGCTTTTTAAATTTCGTTGTGTTGTGCACGACTGGGTCACCGTAATATTCTCATTATATAATAGTACTTTTTGCACAAGACTGGAACAGTATAGATTTCCTCTGACGTCCCGCAGTGCATGAGCCTCCAAGGTATTCATTTCAAACGGCAAGAAATGACTTCTTTGAAATGCTGAAGGTCAGGGTTGGCTAAAGCAGGCACATCATTTTTAAAACAGATGTATTTGACTCCACACTACCT